>NC_138202.1:9200013-9582346 GCF_964194415.1 Vipera berus
ATTATAGGCCCGTCAAAGGAACTGAGTTTTCACATCGCGTATCTGAAATAATTTGGGCCTTGAGAAAGAACTTTGGATTTTTTTTAAAATTTCTTTATTTTTCTGATAATCCCATTTATCCGTTTTCCGGGTTATTCAAAAAGGGATCCTCACGGTTGAAAATGCCAACGTCTAAAAGCGTCTGATGTTATGCGACTGATTTGGAGATCAATCTCGATATCCATCGAGTTTCACAAGGAGAGCCACAATCTGCTTGACCTTCTAAACTACATTAATCTAGCTCAGGGGTCTTCAAACCTGGCCGTTTTAAGACTTGTGGACTTGGGATTTGAAGTCCACAAGTTTGAAAAGTTGCCACGTTTGAAGACCCTTGATCTAGCTCAGTAATGGCGAACCTTTTGGAGACCAGGTGCCCAAACTGCAACCCAAAACCCACTTATGTATCGTCGGGTACCGGGTGGGCGTGGCCCATTGGGTGGGCGTGGCTGTGGTGGTAACGGCAGACTGGGTGGGACTAAAAGGTTCAATCAATTCCAACTTTGCGAGATCCTTTTTTTTTCCCCCGCGAGAAGTTGGAATTGATTGAACCTTGCACACGGTGGCGGAGGCCTAAAGCGAAAAAGTTTTATAAAACCCAGTTGAAGGCCTAGGCCTGGGGCGATGGCGCGCGTGCCCACAGAGAGGGCTCTGCGTGCCACCTATGATATGTGTGCCATAGGTTCGCCACCATGGATTCTAGCTGGTTCATAAAACACCATTTGATTTGCAAAAGAACCTCAATTTTCCACAGCATCCTGTTGAAAAGTAATCTAATCCGGGAGGCCTGTCATCTGGCCTCAAATCATTAATCCGCTTTATAGCATCTTCCCATGTGTTTTTTTCTGGATAAAATGCTAGGAGTGGCGCTTTCTCCCATGCCGCTGGAAATGATGACGTTGCTGTTGCCACTGAAGCAATTCTCTGTCTCCAGGACCTTCCTTTTATCGCTGCTGCCCAATAGTGGCACCTGCTTGCTTTAGCTGGGCAGCTGAGATGACCTTCACGCTTTGGGCGACTCTTAACAGGAACTGTGTGTTGTGATTCAGTGTGAGCCTGTGCTCCCAGCAGCTGACTCCGATGAATCTGAGGAGGAGGAGGAGGGGTTTGGAGAGCCTTTGGTGTCAGAGGGAGGCTCTGATGCACTGCAGGACTCTCAGCCTGGCCCCTCCATTCGTGTTCCTCATGAGGCTCAGCTGTGTGAGGAGGAGGTGTCGGACTCAGAGGAGTCACAGCTGAATCTGTTCAGAGACGCTAGAAGCAGAAGGCAATCCAGCAGAGCAGAGAAAATCAATGAGGCAACTCAGTGAGAGGAGGAGAAGGCAGTGAGAAGCCATGCCTTGGGACTGATAATGAAAGGGGAAGGTGTGGTCGGGGCTGGTTGCTGAAGGCAACCGTTTGAAGACATTCTGAGAGAGTCCTGGTCTGTTCTTGTTACTTCTGTAACTCTTGTTTGATATTTTGATTCATTTATTCTATTGCTTTTTTGTTTGAACTGTAAATAAATTTGGGTTGGGTTTTTCCGGTCGTAGGCTGGAACAGAACACTGTGCAGGTGGTCCTCGACTTAGCAACCATTCATTTAGCGGCTATTTGAAGTTATAGCAGCCCTGAAAAAGGTGTTCTGCAACCAGCCCCTTACGCTTACAGCTGTTGAAGCATCCCCCACGGTCACCTGATCAAAATTGGGGTGCGGGGCACCTGGCAGGTGTTTACGATAGTTGCAACATCCCAGAGTCACAGGGTTCACCTTTTGTAACTTTCTCAGGGGGCTTCTGACGAGCAAAGTCAGTGGGGGACGCCGATTCGTTTAGCCACTGCAGTGCTTTGCTGAACAACTGCGGCAAAAAGTTGTAAAAATCAGGCACGACTCATTAACAAACTGCCGTGCTTAGCAACGGAAATGCTGGTCCCAGTTGTCGTGAATCAAGAACCCTCTTGGCTTTCCTCATTCATCCCTCCCAGGTACACCCCATACTTCTGCCACATTGAGGAAGCAAAAGACTTGGGGGTTCCCGTTTGTATGAGGCAGGGGTCTCCATACTCTTCAGCTCATCAACTCCTCCATGATGCTTCAGATTGTTCATCACCTGCCCCCCCCATGCTACTTTAATGATACTGTGGATGATAACAGCATCAAGAATGGTAATAAAAAAACCCAACATCCTTGGATATCTCCATTTACTCTTGGGGTTCAGTATCGAATACATGGGGAAAAGTGGTATGTATGTATGTGTGTGTGTGTGTGTGTGTGTATATGTATATATATATATATATATATATATATATATATATATATATATATATATATATATATATATATATATATATATATATATATATATATATATATATATCAGAACAATAATGGCATTCTTGAAATCATTTCTTTACAGGCACATTAAATGAGCCACTCCATATTTTTATTTATTTACTTTACACCTTTCTGTCCCACTCAATCGAAGACTCCCTACCAGAGTCTATATTTTAACATTTCTCTATTGACACTTTCTAACCTGGACTGCTGTTACTATTTTTAACATTCTCACAGCATCTGTAACCTTTTTTTCCCATGATTTTTTTCTTCTTCTAACTTGGATATTAACATTTAGAGCCTTCCGTTCAATTCCACTCTTACCATTATGCTTCCTGTAGGGATCACTGAAATAGTCCTTTCCAGCCGTCTCTCACTTCAGTTTCTCTCTGAATGATTTTACCACTTTTGTTTTTAATTCCATTCACTTTGCTGAAGGCTCCTGGCTTAACCCTTTTTACTTCTTTTCAAAGCAGTAGCCTAGTTCCTCCAAATTATTCTGCTTTTCTTTAACCTTCCTTACTCTCTCTGACTTTATATTTTGCGCAACTGACTTTCTCTCTCCTAAACTTTTGCAGCAGCCATGAAAGGCTCTCTTACTGCTTCTCGGCCCTCTTTCTTTCATCGATCCATTAAGCATCTTTTTTAATGCAACCTCATAACCCTTTGGTTCTCTGCAGTACAATTGTTTCACTCTCTCACATAATTCCTACATCTTCTTTCTTTAAGTCCACTTCCCAGTCATTCTTTTGGCACAATAGTCAGGGGTCTTTTGGCCCTTAATCAGGGGTCTTTAAACTTTGCCCTTTTATGACTTGGCTCTTTAATGACTTGTGGACTTCACGCTGGCTGAGGAATTCTGGGAGTTGAAGTCCACAAGTCATAAAAGGGCCAGGTTTGAAGACCCCTGCTCTTAATCCTCTTTCATGCTTTCTCTTCCTGCAGTCGTTCTATTTTTTACTTTTGCTTTATTCTTTCCTTTCTTTCATTTTTTTTCCTTCAAAATTCACTGCCAGCAAATGATAGGAGTCTCATTTGGAACCTCTTGTCTTTCTATTATCTTTCAATGATTTATTCTCAGTATTAGAACAAATTCCTTTTCTAATCGCTAACGGTTGCGCCTTAATATGTTTTCATTTGTCTTTTCTACTTACGACTAGTGCCTAAATCACATTTTAGAAACTGGCAACTCTTTTTTTGTTTTAATACCGATATTCACCAACCAGTCACCCTTCTCATTCATTCTTGGTTTCCAAACAGCCCGATAACTGTTTATAAACTCACTCATCTCATTCTGTCCCATTCTTTGAGTCACGTAGCAGAATATTTTTCCCACTGAATCACACACCCTTCAAGATCTTGCCCAGTTTGCCCCCAAATTCATATTTAGTTCTTCAATTAGTTAATTGGTCAAAGATTTGAAGTAGTGTAGGGTTTCCTGACTGAGCAGGAGTTTGGACTTGAACAGAGGTCCCCAACCTTTTGGGCACCAGGGACCGGTTCCGTGGAGAGAGGTTTTTCCATGGACCAGAGGGTGCGTAGTTTTGTGTGTGGCCTGCATCCCGCGGATGTGGCTCTGCTTGTTTGCGCGGCCCAGTTGCTGGCATGCCGCAGCCCGGTACCAGTCCATGGACCAGGGGTTGCGGACCCCTGGGCTAGAAGACCTCCAAAGCCCCTTCCATCTACACTTTTTCCTTTGAGAATCATCCTCCAAGGATGTTACGATAAACCCGAGTCACTTGTTTCAAAGACAGCCGTGTAACTTTTGGAAAATGTCTGGGATTCTCGTAGTTCTTTTAACACAATAGATCAGGGGTCTTCAAACTTGGCCCTTTTATGACTTGTGGACTTCAACTCCCAGAATTCCTCAGCCAGGCACACGTGTGCCTGGCTGTGGAATTCTGGGAGTTGAAGTCCACAAGTCATAAAAGGGCCAAGTTTGAAGACCCCTGGTAGAAACGCAATTGGCTGCAGTCATTTGCATTAGCAGTCCGCCGCCGGCATTAACTCTGGTGGCGTTGCCTGGCTTTCCACGTCCTGGGAGGCAAAGCAGGGGTTCAGAAGAGGTGGGAGGGTCTGTCCTAAAAAAGAGACCAACCAAAGCCACCCGGAGGAACCTCCGTCCCTGGTGTTACGTGGCTTGCTTTCTTTGGGTCGGCGGAACAGCAGGCTTGCCTTCAATTTTTCTTTCTTTCTTTCTGTTTTCCCCCTGTTCCACTGGAGTCCTCTGATCAACTGTTCTCTCTCCCTGGCTAACACGGCCCTGCAGCTTTTTCTTCCTGGGTTTTTTTTTTTTGGTAGAACGATAGGGGGAGCGGTGCTGTGTGTGCCAAAGACACACACACACACACACAAAAACCAGAAGGAGGCAGGAAGTTATTGCCAAGCGCTGGGCATCGTGAGCCACAGCAGTTCTGGCAGGCACTCACAATCGAGAGAGGGGGCCGTCTGTGGCAAGCAGGAGCATTGGACAAATTGTGTGCCATTCCTATTTGTTCAGTTTCTCTCTCCCACCCACCCCACCCCGCTCCCCTCCAATAACATTTATACCTGTCCCAATCTAAAAGGATCACACCTGGAATACTGCAGCCAATTTTGGTCACCTTATCACAAAAAAAGACGTTGAGAGTTTGGAAAAAAAAAATTCAGAGAAGAGCAACTAAGATGATCCAAGGCCTGGAGATTAAAACCTACGAAGAACGGGTGCAGGACTTGGGTTTGGCTAGTCTAAAGAAGAAATAGGGGAGACACGATAGCGGTATTCCAGTATCTGAGGGGCTGCCACAAGGCAGAGGGGGTCATTTTATTTACCAAAGCACCAGAGGGAAGGATGAAAAACAATGGTTGGAAGCTAATCAAGGAGAGAAGCAACCTGGAATTAAGGAGAAACCTCCTGAGAGTGAGGACAATCAACCAGTGGAACAGCTTTGCCTCCAGAAATCGTGGGTGCTCCATCACTGGAGATTTTCAAGAAGAGACTAGACAGTCACTTGTCTGAGATGGTATAGGTTCTCCTGCTTGAGCAGGGGGCTGGACTAGAAGACCTCCAAGGTCCCTTCCAACTCTATTCTATTCTAAGGGACTTGGCAAAAGGAACAATAATATTAAAGGCATTATCCTTTTTAAAAAATAATAATAATAATAACAGAATAACAGTTAAAAGGGGACCTTGGAGGTCTTCTAGTCGTCCAACCCCCTGCTCAGGCAGGAGACCCTATGCCGGTGATGGTGAACCTTTAAGAGACCGAGTGCCCAAACTGCAACCCAAAGCCCACTTATGTATCGTCGGGTGCCGGGTGGGCGTGGCCCATTGGGTGGGTGTGGCCCATTGAGTGGGCGTGGCTGCGGTGGTAACTGCAGACTGGGTGGGACTAAAAAGTTCAATCCATCAATTCCAACTTTGCGAGACCTGCGAGAAGTTGAAATTGATTGATTGAACCTTTTTTTTTGTTTTTGTACACGGCGGCGGAGGCCTAAAGCGAAAAGGTTTTATAAAACCCAGCTGAAGGCCTAGGACTGGGGCGACGGCGCTCTGCGTGCCCACAGAGAGGGCTCTGCGTGCCACCTGTGACATGCATGCCATAGGTTCGCCACCACGGCCCTGTACCATTTCAGACAAATGGCTGTGCAGTCTCTTCTTTAAAGCCTCCAGTGATGGAGCGCCCACAACTCCTGAATGCAAGCCAGTCCACTAGTTAATTGTTCTCACTGTCAGGAAATTCCTCCTCCTTTCTCGGTTGGGTTAGACTAGAGCACATAAAAAAAAAAGAATACATAAGGTGACGAAAGGATTTAAGAGCCAAACGTTCATTGAAATAGGATACGGATTTTGCTTGCTTCTCAAATGCAAGAATGGTTGGAGCCATCGGTACACCTCTGCGGCTGCTCTAAACGTTGTGGGACACCATGAAAAAGCTCTCCATCTGCCCCCCCCATCATAAATGTTGGTGGAGGTGACCTTCAGGCTGGCTGAACCAGGTGGATTCTACTCTGGCAAGGCTTTCCACATATTCTAGTATTGCGCCATAAAGAACGTAACCAGCCCTTTGAAATGGACTCAGTGGCCTACACTTCAAACTTGGATCACGTCCCGGGTTTTTGGCCTTTGCGGAGCCGGGCAGGTGTGGTCTGTGCGTGACACATCCGGCCTGTGGGCCACAAGTTTGAGATTATGTATCATTCTGTACAAAAAATTGCTTCCCTCTGCTCTGCAAAAGATGTTTAGGGGGCTGGAGGCTAAAACATATAGGGAACAGTTGCTGGAATTGGGTAGTTTAACGAAGAGAAGGGTGAGGGCGGACATGATAGCAGTCTTCCAATATCTCAGGGGTTGCCACAAAGAAGAGGGAGTCAAGCTTTTCTCCAAAGCACCTGAAAGCAGGACAAGAAGCAACGGATGGAAACTAGTCAAGGAGAGAAGCAACCTGGAACTAAGGAGAAACTTCCTGACAGTTAGAACAATTAACCAGTGGAACAACCTGCCTCCAGAAGCGGTGAATGCTCCAACACTGGAGGTTTTTAAGAAGAGACTGGACAGCCATTTGCCTGAAATGGTATAAGGTTTCCTGCCTGAGCAGGGGGTTGGACTAGTTGACCTCCAAGGTCCCTTCCAACTTCTTCTTCTTCTTCTTCTTCTTCTTCTTCTTATTATTATTATTATTATTATTATTATTATTATTATTATTATTATTATTATTATTATCCCTGAAGCTGTGTTCCAGTAAGGAGGCAGGAACAACTCCAGAGCAACAGCTTTTTTTTTGTCTCAGAGCAAAAATATAGTTAAAAAAAAATCAAGCTTAAATGAGGAGCAAAAGTAGCAGTTGAAAAGGAGAAGACATATTGGTCACTTTTAAGTTCTGACTTGCTCTGATTAAGGAAAAAGCACAGGGTGGTCTTTTGGTGGGTGATTGGAATGGGATTGATTCTAGAAAGGAAGATGATCAGGTGGTAGAATCTACTAATAGGTGGTACTGAGTGGACTTCAATCGGAATAGACCTGGAAGGGACCTTGGAGGTCTTCTAGTCCAGCCCCCTGCTCAAGCAGGAGACCTGCCTGGCCTATACCATTTCAGACAGGTGGCTGTCCAATCTCTTCTTAAAAGCCTTCCAGTGATGCCGCACCCACAACTTCAGAAGTTGTTCCATTAGTTAATTGTCCTCGCTGTTAGGAAGGTTCTCCTTAATTCCAGGTTGCTTCTCTCCTTGACTAGTTTCCATTCATAGTTTCTTGTCTTGCCTTCTGGTGCTTTGGAAAATAAGTTGACACCCCCCCCTTCCTCCTTGTGGCAGCCCCTCAAATACGGGAACACTGCTCTCATGTCACCCCCTAGTCCTTCTTTTCTCTAGAGTGGCTCCACCCAATTCCTGCAACCGTTCTTGATAGGTTAGTCTCCAGGCCAGGAGTAGGCAACCTTGGCTCTTTTATGACTCGTGGACTTCAACTGTGCTGGCTCAGGAATTCTGGGAGTTGAAGTCCACGAGTCATAAAAGAGCCAAGGTTGCCTACACTTGCTCCAGGCCCTTAATCATCTTGGTTGCTCTTCTTTGCGCTTTCCCCCCAAAGTCTCAACATCTTTTTTGTGATGTGGTGGCCAAAACTGGATGCAGTCTTCCAGGTGTGACCTTACAAAGGATTTACAAAGTGGTACTAATACTTCACATGATTTTGATTCTATGCCTCTGCTTATACAGCCGAGGATTATGTTAGTTGGCTGCTGCCGCACACGCCTGGCTCATGTTTTAACTGATCGTCCACTAGGAAGGACTCCAAGGTCCCTCTCATAGTTACTGTTTTTGAGCCAGGTTTTGTACTTGTGTCTTTGGTTTTTCCTGCCTAGGTGTGAAATCTTGCTTTTCTCCACATTACATTTCATGTTGCTTGAGTAAGGGGTTGGCCTAGAACAGGGGTCCCCAACCCCTGGTCCGTGGACCAGCACCGGGCCACGGCATGCCAGCAACTGGGCCTGACAAACAAGCAAAGCCCCATCTACACAAAACCACACCCCCTCTGGTCCGTGGAAAAACCTCTCTCCACGGAACCGGTCCCTGGTGCCCAAAAGATTGGCCTAGAACGGGGCTAGGCAACCTTGGCTCTTTTATGACTCGCGGACTTCAACTCCCAGAACTCCTGAGCCAGCCATGCTGAGGGGAAAGGGAGAGGTTTCCAAGCTGAGCCGTGCTGGCCCTATGGAACCAGCTCCCCATGGAACTTAGGACTGCCCCCGACCTTCGCTCATTCCGCAGGGACCTGAAAACTTGGCTCTTTGAGCTGTCTGGCCCAGGCTGAGGGGGTTTTAATTTTTTATTAGGCTTTAGTTTTAAATTTCGGGGACTTTATTTAATTAATTGTTTTAATCTGATTTTAATTTTTGTATGTTTGTTTTCATCTTCCCTGTACACCGCCCTGAGTCCTCCGGGAATAGGGCGGTATATAAATTTAATTAAATAAATAAATAAATAAAAAGAGCCAAGGTTGCCTACCCCTGGCTTAGATGGTAAGGTTTGTTGCTTCACTTCTTCTGACATGTGCTAATCTTGTCCCCCTTATCTTTGTGTGTGTGTGTGTGTGTGTGTGTGTGTGTGTGTGTGTCTTGACCTCCAAGGTCCCTTCCAACTGTTATTCTAAGAGGGAGATAGGTGGTTAAGAAATGTGAAATGTAGATAGATAGGCAGGCAGGCAGGCAGACATTCAGACGTGGCTTTGCTAGGCTGGGTATGGAAACACTAACCCTTGCAACCTAGCACCCTAAATTGGGTGCACCTAGCATAACCAACCTTTTTTTTTTAGGGGAAAAAAATGGAATCTAATAGAAACAGACTTTCTCAAAAATGGTGGACTGTGAGCAAGTCCTCTTCTCTCAAACCTTCAACCTTTCTGCTAAAGAATGAAAGTACTAACTATACAGTAAGGAGGGAAGTACAAAATAAGTTTACACAGTCAGCCCTGTTGCCCCCAACAATCTGGGTCCTCATTTTACTGACCTTGGAAGGATGGAAGGCTGAGTCAGCCTTCAGCCGGTGGGACTCGAACTACCAAACTGCTGGCAACCGCCAGTCAGCAGAAGTAACCTGCAGTACTGCACTCTAACCACTGTGCCACCTCGGCTCTTGGGGCAGAGTATCCTCCCCTCCGTGTGACTGCGGGGTTCCATATCAAACTGTAGATCACATGGTGACCGGCTGTAAGCTGAGGGCATAAACCGGTCCAATATCTGATTTTTGTAATATAAAAAATGCTGCACTTCAGTGGTTAGCTGGTCTAGACCATGGGTAGGCAAACTTGGCTCTTTTATGACTCGTGGACTTCAACTCCCAGAATTCCTGAGTCAGCCATAAGCCATAAAAGAGCCAAGGTTGCCTACCCCTGGTCTAGGCCAGAGGTCTTCAAACTTTGAACAGTCACTAAACAAACGGTCGTAAGTTGAGGACTTACCTGTATGTGTTTCTCTGTACAATGAGCAATTCATTCCTAGACCAAGAACTTACCTGTATTTTGAGACCTGGCTTGTTCCCTCGCCAATACGTTTCCCTCTTTTTTCTTTTTTTTTTCCTTCCAGGGAAATACAACTCCTACGGCGGTTGCGGCACAAAAATGTGATCCAGCTAGTTGACGTATTGTACAATGAAGAGAAGCAAAAAATATATCCTTTCTTTAAGCTTTTCTGTTGAAATCTCCCTATGAAGATCTGGATCCACTGGTTTTTCACTTTCCACGTGTCCCTACCTGGTTTCTAATGATGCTCCATCTTTGCACAGTTAGGTGCCTTCTGCACCGACAGGCCTTCGTCACCCAGCATTTTCTATGAATGATGGCTTCCTAAGGGCATGGATTTTCTCCACCTCTGCTATCTAAGAACCTCTTAACAGCAGATGTCTGGAGCTAAATCTCAACCTTCTGCATGCAGAGCAGATGATGGACCTTCTCCAAATCTGAAAAACGCAGCCATGTCTTTCTAAGTCCGTGTTTCCCAACCGTGGCAACTTTGTGTGGACTTCAACTCCCAGAATTCCCCAGTCAGCAGAATTCTGGGAGTTAAAAAGTCCACATCTCTGAAAGTTGCCAAAGTTGAGAAACATCATTCTAAGCCATAAAGCAGGGGTCTTCAAACTTGGCCCTTTTGGGACTTGTGAACTTCGACTCCCAGGCACGCTGGCTGAGGAATTCTGGGAGTCGAAGTCCACAAGTCCTAAAAGGGCCAAGTTTGAAGACCCCTGCTATAAAGACTCAGAACCAATGTTTTTTTACTATCTTTCTATCTATCTATCTATCTATCTATCTATCTATCTATCTATCTATCTATCTATCTATCTACACACACATACACACACACACATATACATATATACACATGCATACATACATACATACATACATACATATATATATATATATATATATATATATATATATATATAGAGAGAGAGAGAGAGAGAGAGAGAGAGAGTGAGTTTTGAACACCTTGCCGGCCCAAATACGGGCCAAATCTTTTCTTGCCTGTATCAGCCCAAACTCAGGCCATCCACAGGTGGTAGTCACAACTGTGACAATCATTATTTTGCATAAATTTTTGGATTGCTAACAAAGAAAGGGAGACATACAGCCATTTCAAACTTATTTGTTCTCATCAGTCAGCCACACCCTTCAGGTTCGAATCTCAGAAGGGTGTGGCTGACTGATGAGAACAAATAAGTTTGAAATGGCTATATCAGTTGTCAGTCTCCCTTTAATTCTTTTATACGCACACACACACACACATATAAATCGTATTTTTCGGACCATAAGACGCACTTTTTCCCTCCCAAAAGTTGGGGGGAAAACGAGGGTGCGTCATACATACATACATACCGATTATATATATATATATATATATATATATATATATATATATATATATATATATATATATATATATATATATATATATATATGTATGTGTGTGTGTGTGTGTGTGTGTGTGTGTGTGTGTGTGTGTGTGTGTATATGTATGTAAATTTTTTGGCTTGCTAACAAAGAATAAAGGGAGACCAATATGATCATTTCAAACTTACTTGTTCTCATCAGTCAGCCATACCCTTCTGAGATTCAAACCTGGGCCGACTGCGTCTTAAGCAGTTGTTTTAACCCCTAGGCCACAGGCTCTCGCTCTCTCTGTTAGCTAAGAAGCAAGGGAGATATGTGTTAAATGTTTGTTAAGCATTCAGAATACACTTGCTTGGTCCCAGACACAGGACAAATCTTATTTCCTGTTTCAGCCTAGCCCAAGGCCATCTACAGGCAGTAGCCACAGCAGTGGCAACTCATATTTGTGTAAATTTTTTGGCTTGCTAACAAAGAATAAAGGTCTTATATTATTTGTTTTCATAGATTTTCACAGGTACAGGTATGTAGGTCTTGGCATATTCGGGTCTTTTCCCGTGTAAGATTGAGGGTGTCTTGGTGACGTTTCGACGAGGTCCCACTCGTCATTTCCAGCCTGAAGATGAGTGGGACCTCGTCAAAACGTCACCAAGACACCCTCAATCTTACACAGGAAAAGACCCGAATACGCCAAGACATATATATATATATAATCTAGTTGTCCTATCCTTTTTGGTTTTCCCTTGCTGTTCCTAAAACAAGGGTGGCTGAGCAGTGGGGCTAATTTCACACAACCCTCTGTAAATGATGCCAATCTTCCGGAACAGACAGTTCCATAAACCATGTGTCTTGACTAGTTGAAAGGTTGAGATAAGCCATGGCCTACCCATTATTGGGATAGAAGTTGCTGGAAGTTTTGTCCTGGTCACATTTGGGCAGTAACTGCCTGGCCCTTGACTTGGAAGAAGGCGAGTTGACTTGTCACTCACCTTACTTTGAGAATAACCGCTGAGTTATTGAAAGGCTGCTTAGAATGAACCTTGCTCACCGCTTTTGAGCAGAGGCAGGACAGTGGCCAGCGTGATTTGAGACTGTTTATCTCAGTCCTAGCTTTGAAATACAGGTAGTCCTCAACTTGCGACTGTAATGGAGTCTTCCCATTACAGTCGTATTTGTGACGGTTGTAAAATCAGATCAGGACCGACTTGATTTTATGTCCTTTTTTTGCTGCAGCAGCAGTAAAGCAAGACGCCACAGTTACAAAAAGAATGGCATCATTATATGAAAGTCATGGTCATTAAGCAAACCCATTGTTTGCTATGGCGCAGTTTTGCTGAAAACTGGAATTCCTTCTGCTTTTCTTTAAAAAAAACCCACAGTAAGTGCGGTCACATGACCGCAGGATGCTGCGAGCAGCTGTAAATGTAGCCATATTGCAGTGTCCAACGTGTGTGCATGTGATCACAGGTACCCCCGCACCCCGTTGGAATTCAGAATTATTAAGAATAACTCCCTTTTCCCAAGTAAGTCATAACTTGGAACAGTGGCTACCTTCAAATGTTTGTAAATTGAGGACTAAGATGTCCTACTAGGTCAAGGGGTCTTCAATCTTGGCCACTTTTAAGACTTGTGGACTTCAATTCCCAGAATCCCTTAGCCAGCCCTGGCTGGCTGAGGAATTCTGGGAGTTGAAGTCCACAAGTCTTAAAGTGGCCAAGATTGAAGACCCCTGTACTAGGTGCTTTGCTAGTGGCTCTGTAAATCCCTCCAAGGAAAACAGTTACAATCCGTAGCTATTGAAATGGCATCTTTTATTGGACCAGGCAAGTTGACCGAGGCATTAGAATTCATCTCTGCCTAACTTCCTAATGCGGTCCTTCCTAATACATTCCATTATGCCATTTGAAAATAGGACAGTAATAAATTGTAATAAAAAATTCACTTTCCGACCAGTGCTCACATTAACAGTCAGATTTCATGTGCCCGACGACAAACACCTTCGGTGCAAAACAGACTGAAGTCTGGTCAGTCTAGGAAGATTCTAATCAACTGATTAAAGCAGGGGGTCTTCAAACCTGGCCCTTTTTATGCCTTGTGGACTTCAGCTCCCAGAATTTCTCAGCCAGCATACGCTTTGCCTCTGATGGGTAAAGAAATAAGAATTCTGTTCCTTTACCACCTCTCAAAGCCAAGAGCAAATTATCATTAAAAGCCGTCCTCAATTTACGGCTACAGTTAAGCTCAAAATTTCTGTTGCTAAACGAGACGGTTGTTAAGTGAGTTTTTACCCCATTCTACAACCTTTCTTGCCACAGTTGCTAAGTGAATCACTGCAGTTGTTAGTAACACGGCTATTAAGTGAGTCCGGCTTCCCCGTTGACTTTTGCCTGTCAGAAGGTCGCAAGAGGGGATCACGTGACCTTGGGACACTGAGACCGTCACACATAGGAGTCAGTTGCCAAGCATGTAAATTTTGAGCACCTGACCGTGGAGGATGCTGCAATGGTCGTTAAGCGTGAAACGACAGTCCTAGGTCACTTTTTCCAGTGCTGTTGTAACTCTGCAGGGTCACCGAAAGGTTGTAATTCAAGGACCTCTAGCATAATGTGAAGTCTTAGCCTATTTAGCTTGGCTTTCTCTAACCCGCCAACTTCAATATGTTAGGATTATAACTTCTTCTTTGACGAGGTTTTTCCTTTTTTTTTTCTTGGCAGTCTTTACATATTTTCAAGATTAGTTTCTATCCTTTGGCCTGGACTGTTTGGAGAGCATCCATAATTGATTTGCAAAGTTCAATACTCCCTTTGCATTCAGAAAAGTCTCTTGAGTCAATCACCACAACTTCAGTTAAAAAGGGATCCGCAGGGAGGTGTTGGGGCAGAGATCGGCTAGCGCAGACCTGAGTGGAGTTAGATGCTGAGCTACTGTCAACTGGTGGAGGGCAAGTTTCTATATTAGGCCTCATCCCAGGAATTTTCTTAACCGTTTCCCACGTATATGGTGATGGAGTATTGTGTCTGTGGCATGCAAGAGATGTTGGACAGCGTTCCTGACAAAAAGTTTCCAGTCTTTCAAGTGCACGGGTAAGTAGTTTAAGTTTAAGTTTAAGTTTATTATATTTGTATACCGCCCTTCTCCCGAAGGACTCAGGGCGGTGAACAGGGCATATATAAAAATACAAATTACAAAAATTAAAAAGAGAATTAAATACGAGTGTCAGGACCCACCCCAAACCACGTCTTAGGAAGACAAAATTCTTGGAGTCAAATCTATTCCAAAAAGAATCTTTACTATGACATGCTTGGTTGTAGGAGCGAGACAGGACTTAATATTTCCACGAAGTAAACCCTTATAAAGAGTTCCCGGTTTAACCCCCCCTTAATCCCCATTTGGTCAGTCCCCCATCCTTCCTCTCTATCATCCATCTCATGGGAAAAAGGAAGTTAGGACCCTTTATGTTTATTGCTGTCTTCCGTGACAAAAACCAGATGCTAGCCCCCCCTTTTGTTTCCCCAGTTCAAAAGGCTTCTCTTTTCCTTTGAAATGCCTTTTGCCGGTTCAATACACATTTATTCTCTTCTCTTTGGGAGATGGCAGAATCCATGGAATAATGTTTGAAACATTCCATTTATGAATATGATATAAATGGATTCTGACAACGAGCCCAAACTAAAAACAGTAGAAAAATGTAAAAAATCCCCAATAAAAACCCCAACGCATCCCCCATCAGGCCAGGCCGGCTTGTTCAAATAGGTAGGTCTTCAAGTCGCGTTGGAAGGAGCGAAGGTCAGGTGCCATCCGGAGCTCAACCGGCAGCTGATTCCATAAAGCCGGGGCGCCCACAGAGAAGGCCCTCCCCCTGGGGGCCACCAGCTGACATTCTCTGACCGGTGGCACCCTGAGGAGGCCCTCTCTGTGGGAACGCACGGGGCGGAGGGAAGTAGCACGCAGGCTTTCCGGTTCCCATCTCTCAGAAATAGGGAAACTGGACTGGTGGTTCATGCTCATCCGCGACCGTCGGTTTGCGAAGGAAAAAAATCTTGCAGTTTGTGAAGGAAAAATCCACACCCTTCCCACACAGTCTCAGGTTCAAGCATTGGCTGGATCTAGGTCAGTTTAGTTTCCACCTTGGCTTCAGTGAGGTGCTTGCATCAGAGGCTTTGAGATTATTTTGTTTATTTGTATCCCGCCATTGTTTTGTTACATAACTCAAGATGGTGTGCATATTGAAGATAACCTCCTCATCCTGGTTACCCCACAACAACCCTGTGAGGTAGGTTGAGCAGAGAGAGAGAGGGACTGGCCCAAAGTCACCCAGCTGGCTTGCGTTCATGCCTAAGGCAGAACTAGAACTCACAGCCTCCTGGTGATTGGCCCAAAGTCACCCAGTTGGCTTTCATGCCTAAGGCGGGACTAGAACTCACCATCTCCTGGTGATTGGCCCAAAGTCACCCAGTTGGCTTTCATGCCTAAGGCGGGACTAGAATTCACCATCTGGTGATTAGCCTAAAGTCACCTAGCCGGCTTTCATGCCTAATACGAGACTAGAACTCATTGTCTCCTGGTGATTGGCCCAAAGTCGCCCAGTTGGCTTTCATGCCTAAGGCGGGACTAGAACTCACCATCTCCTGGTGATTGGCCCAAAGTCACCCAGTTGGCTTTCATGCCTAAGGCGGGACTAGAACTCACCATCTCCTGGTGATTGGCCCAAAGTCACCCAGTTGGCTTTCATGCCTAAGGCAGGACTAGAACTCACCATCTGGTGATTAGCCTAAAGTCACCTAGCCGGCTTTCATGCCTAAGGCGGGACTAGAACTCACCATCTCCTGGTGATTGGCCCAAAGTCACCCAGTTGGCTTTCATGCCTAAGGCGGGACTAGAACTCACCATCTCCTGGTGATTGGCCCAAAGTCACCCAGTTGGCTTTCATGCCTAAGGCAGGACTAGAACTCACCATCTGGTGATTAGCCTAAAGTCACCTAGCCGGCTTTCATGCCTAATACGAGACTAGAACTCATTGTCTCCTGGTGATGGGCCCAAAGTCACCCAGCTCGCTGCTAAGGAAGGATTGAACTCGAGGTCTTCCACTTTTTAGCCTGGTGCTTTACTATACCAAAATGACAGCTCATGAGATAATGCAGGCAACATTCTATAAATTCTTAATAACTGTTCTGTTTCAGAGTTCCTGATACACACAAACATTGTAAGATTCCTGGTCAGAATCCGACTGAATCACAGCTGATAACCCTAACTGCTTAGTCACGGAGATGTTGCACTGTGCTTGCCCTCTGGAAACTCACATTTCCCCCCCTCATTTTCCCTCTGCCTCCCTCTCATCCCTCACGCAGGTACTTTTGCCAACTTATAGATGGCTTGGAATATTTGCACAGCCAGGGCATCGTACACAAAGATATCAAACCGGGGAATCTCCTGCTAACAACCAATGGGACTCTCAAGATATCGGATCTAGGTGTGGCAGAGGTATGCTTTTGAATGTCCGTGTCTAGGTGTGGCAGAGGTATGCTTTTGAATGTCCGTGTCGTATGTGAATTGCTACGGCTATCGAATCGGATGGCTTGAAGATGGGATTGGGAAAATTTATGGTGGAGAAATCTATTTTGACTACTGGTCATTCAAGTTAAAAAATACTTCCTCTAGGACAGGGGTCTTCAAACTTGGCCCTTTTATGACTTGTGGACTTCAACTCCTGGCTGAGGAATTCTGGGAGTTGAAGTCCGCAAGTCATAAAAGGGCCAAGTTTGAAGACCCCTGCTATATGCTGTATTGCTGTTTTCCCTCTAAGGCAGGAGATGGGAAATGATCTTCAACTCAGGAGCTTTTCCTTTTTGGTTAAAGTCAGTATTTGCCTAGAATAATTGCCTTGGAACTCTTAAGATAAGCCACAGCTTGAGGGCCTTGGTCAGGCTGTTGGCTGGATCAGATTGCTTGGCCCTTGGTTGGGTCTTGGATTAGTCATCTTTTATACTGTACATTTATTTCTCTGAATGTTAACAGCAGAGTTTCTCAACTTTGGCAACTTTTAAAATGAGTGGACTTCAACTCCCAGAATTCCCCAGCCAGCCAGTATAGGTGCAAGCTGGGGAATTCCCCCAGTACATCTGAAAACTAAAAATTACAGAACAAAGTTGACAACATATGATATATATGGTCTTAAACTTTGGAGGCTTTTCCCTTGACAGCTGTCTTCAGTTATCAGGCAGTTTGTTTTAAAAGCCAGAACCCAAGAAATTTGGCTAAACGGAGGCAAATCGCTTTTCTAAGGTCATTTTGATGTTGGGTGGCGATTGCTTTCAAGTATGTACAACTTACAGATTTCATTTTCCTGGGCTCCAAGATCACTGCAGACGGGGACTGCAGCCAAGAAATTAAAAGACGCTTGCTCCTGGAGAGGAAAGCCATGGCAAATGTAGACAGCACACTAAAAAGCAGAGACATCACCCTGCCAACAAAAGTGCGTATAGTCAAGACTATGGTCTTCCCAGTTGCAATGTATGGCAGTGAAAGTTGGACCATAAGAAAGGCCAAGCGCCAAAGAATTGAGGCCTTTGAACTATGGTGCTGGAGAAGACTCCTGCGAGTCCCTTGGACTGCAAGGTGATCAAATCGGTCAGTCCTAGAGGAGATCAACCCTGGCCAGATCCTGAAGGTGAAACTCAAATCCTTTGGCCACCTAATGAGAAGAAAGGACTCACTGGAGAAGAGCCTAATGCTGGGAAAGGTTGAGAGCAAGAGAAGAAGGGGATGACAGAGAACAAGGTGGCTGGATGGAGTCACTGAAGCAGGAGGCGTGAGCCTAAATGGACTCCAGAAGATGGTAGAGGACAGGAAGGCCTGGAGGAACGTTGTCCATGGGGTTGCGATGGGTCGGACACGACTTCGCAACTAACAACAACAACAATGTATAACTTAATTCTTTCTCTGAAGTATTTTTTACCGAATGAGGCAGAAACTCAGGTTTACTCCCAGTCTACACTGCATAGATTTGGGTAGTTAGCGGGGCTGCATAGGGCACTCAGAACTCCCTAGACCAAGGATGTCCAATCTTAGCAACCTTTAAGACCTGTGGATTGGTCTTAACGGCTGGCTGAGGAATTCTGGGAGTTGAAGTCCACAGGTTTTAAATTTGCCAATGTGAGACACCTCTCCCCTGGACTGAACGACTGAAGCACAGTAGCCAGTTGCAGAATGTTAGCAGTGCAATTTCCCACTGATTTCCCAGCAATAAATAAAATGTGTGTGTTTTTTCCCTTTGGGTAGGCTTACTTCCCTTAAAATGCTAATCTCCCCTTTAATTTTTTTTTAAAATGAAACAGTTTGATATTTCACAGTTGAACAGTGTGGTGGCTTCTGCTGAAATTATCATTCAAAAAAAAAAAACCAAACCCACAGCTGCCCCTAATTTTCCAGTTGCTGCTGAAGACACATGCCTTCAACCTCAAAGCAATGCCTCTTTTGTTATCTGCTTGCAACAGGCCTTGCATCCATTTGCTGAGGACGACGTGTGCCGAACCAGCCAGGGATCACCAGCTTTTCAGCCTCCCGAAATTGCCAACGGCCTTGATACCTTTTCTGGCTTCAAAGTCGATATTTGGTCAGCAGGTGTCACACTGTAAGTAAATCGGAATGCAAAGCAGCACCCAAGCCCTTAATGTCAGCAGCAGAGCAATCGTGACAGGTGTGAAGATGTCAGCCACGGGACTCCTTGAGCTGCTAACCAGGGCTAATAATTTAAAAAGGGCAGTCCCTTTGTAAATATCCCCTGTGTTCTAGAACAGAGATCCCCAACCTTTTGGGTACCAGGGACTGGTTCCATGGGAAAAAACGGTTTTTCCACGGACCGGAGAGTGTGTGGTTTTGTGTGCTGCCTGCATCCCACGAATGGGGCTTTGCTTGTTTGTGCGGACCAGTTACTGGCATGCCACGGACCGGTACTGGTCCACGGGCCGGGGGTCGGGGATCCCTGTTCTAGAACGATACTCTTTATCTTTACCCTGAAGAGATTCATAGATTAATTTTGGATGTGTATGAAATTTTCTTCTCCCTTCTAATACTTATCCATATGCTTAGGGTACGACTATGTACGGCCTGCCTCCCACTCCTCTTTTCTCATACAGAAATAAATCTAGGCAGCGTCGTTCAGCTGCAGGCCACTAGTTGAAATGGAGGTGGTGGCGCTGAAGGGGAGATCTTTTGCCTCTCACAACTGGAGCCTTGGGTCCCTTGGTGCTCTCTGAGCTTGCTTCTTTTCTTGCAGACGTTTCGTTACCTGACTAGGTCACATCATCTTGTCAGCCACACTCGCTAGCACTGATGAAGTTACCTAGTCGGGTAACGAAATGTCCACAAGCTCAGGCAGCACCAAGGACCCATGGTTCAACCCTGAGCTATCAATATTCTCTTCTATTGATATCAAGAGTGAAAACTATCCAATCATCTCCTCCTGTTCCACCTAAGGCAGGGGTCTTCAAACGTGGCCCTTTTATGACTTGCGGACTTCAACTCCCAGAATTCCTCAGCCGGGCACGCTGGCTAACTGAGGAATTCTGGGAGTTGAAGTCCGCAAGTCATAAAAGGGCCACGTTTGAAGACCCCTGACCTAAAGGCAATCAGTTGAGGGCAGGCGGACCCCTGGCTCCTGCAGGTGTGAATTTGGTCATCAAAAAGGGCTGCCTGCCAGAGCAGATGGTAGCAGATTCCTGCTTCAGGGGCGTGGCGGGGGGCTGGCGCAAGAGACAAAACATGCATTGTGATGCAATCTCACCCTTTGAATAGTTGCATGTGAGACCATGGTGCAAGTAGAAAATAATGGAACTTGCGTGGTGGTATCAATATCTACATTTCTTCCGTTTGGTGTCAGGAGCGGGCTCTGTGCTTTTTATAGCAAGAGGTGCAGTTTCGCTTTTTTCCTACCTAGGCCTGCATCCTCTGCATATCCAGGAGGATTTGCAGTCTTCAGACGAGAGCTAGGATAGCCACTTGTAGGCATGAACAACTAACTACTAGACCCACAGGTGTTGAGTTAAAACTAGCTTTGTTGTTCTCTGCCTATAATATAGGAATCTCTCCAGACTGGCAGCTTTCACCTGAGAAAGACTAGATAGGGCCCAGAGGCACTCAGGGATTGGTCAGACTTTGGCCGCTTATGTTTACGTAGAGAGTCCAGGCTAATTCCCCGCTTGAGCCCTCTTCTGGACTGGGATGGTCGTTCTCCAGCTCTTTCTTTCTTTCTTTCTTTCTTTCTTTCTTTCTTTCTTTCTTTCTTTCTTTCTTTCTTTCTTTCTTTCTTTCTTTCTTTCTTTCTTTCTTCTTTCCCTCTCTCTTTCCCTTTCTTTCTTTCTTTCTTTCTTTCTTTCTTTCTTTCTTTCTTTCTTTCTTTCTTTCTCTCCCTCCCTTTCCCTTTCTTTCTTTCTTTCTTTCTTTCTTTCTTTCTTTCTTTCTTTCTTTCTTTCTTTCTCTCTCTTTCTTCTTTCCTTCTCTCCCTCCCTCCCTCTCTTTCTTTCTTTCTTTCTTTTTTTCTTTCTTTCTCTCCCCTCTTTTCCTTCCTTCCTTCTTTTCTTTCTTTCTTTCTTTCTTTTTATTTATTTATTTCTCTTTCTTTCTTTCTCTTTCTTTCTTTTTCTTTCTTTCTTTCTTTTTTTCTTTCTTTCTTTCTCTCCCCTCTTTTCCTTCCTTCCTTCCTTCCTTCCTTCCTTCCTTCCTTTCTCTTTCTTTCTTTCTCTTTCTTTCCCTCCATCCTCTCTTTCTTTCTTTCTTTCTTTCTTTCTCTCCCTCCCTCTTTTCCTTCCTTCCTTCCTTCCTTCCTTCCTTCCTTCCTTCCTTCCTTCCTTCCTTCCTTCCTTCCTTCCTTCCTCTTTGTCTGTCTGTCTATCATATTTCTTACCCGCGCATCTCCCTCAGAGAGGGGTTGCCTATGGACATTCTCAGTCCTCCAGGCCATGGTTCTCCCAAAGGTCCCGTTTCAAAAGGCAACTGGGCTTGTTTCTCCTTGACGACGTTTCGCTTCTCATCCAAGAAGCTTCTTCAGTTCTGTCTTCAGTCTTTCAGAACCGAAGACGCTCCTTGCTTGAGAAGCAAAACATCTTCCAAGGGGAAAAAAACCAAAGTCCAGTTGCCTTTTGAAAAAGCACCTTTGGGACAACCATGACCTGGATGACTCGAGAATCTTCCTAGACATTCGGCTACGCACTTTGGGAGGGACACCCTTCGAACGGTGCGGGGGGGATAGAACGGATTTCCAGAAAAAAAATTGCAGACTACGGGAACTGTTGGTGCTTCAATTTGAGATGCAGACAACACACCAAAAAAACCCTAACCCCACCCCAAAATAAGTCCAGTTGCCTTTTGAAAAAGCATCTTTGGGTCAGAGAGGGGTTCTTAAAGGCTTTAATCGTTTCTTCTTTCTCTCTCTGCTCTCCTTACCCCCTCCCCACCCCCCCACCCAGGTACAATATTACAACAGGCCTTTATCCCTTTGAAGGGGATAATATTTATAAATTATTTGAAAACATTGGGAAAGGAGATTATGTAATCCCTGAGGATTGTGGCCCTCCGCTTTCGGATTTGCTTCGAGGTAAGTGCTTCATAAAATATATACTTCTCTGTCGTCCCCTTCTTCTCTTGCCCTCCATCTTTCCCAGCGTTAGGCTCTTCTCCAGTGAGTCCTTCCTTCTCATTAGGTGGCCAAAGTATTTGAGTTTCACCTTCAGGATCTGGCCTTCTAAAGAGCAGTTAGGGTTGATCTCCTCTAGGACTGACCGGTTTGATCGCCTTGCAGTCCAAGGGACTCACAGGAGTCTTCTCCAGCACCATAGTTCAAAGGCCTCAATTCTTTGGTGCTCAGCCTTTCTTATGATCCAACTTTCACAGCCATACATTGCAACTGGGAAGACCATAGCCTTGACTAGACGCACTTTTGTGGGCAGGGTGACGTCTCTGCTTTTTAGTGTGCTGTCTAGATTTGCCATGGCTTTCCTCCCCAGGAGCAAGCGTCTTTTAATTTCTTGGCTACAGTCCCCATCTGCGGTGATCTTGGAGCCCAGGAAAATAAAATCTGTCACTACCTCCATTTCTTCCCCTTCTTCTGTCAAGTTAGTTATCCTAAAAAGGAGCTGTAGATGGCGCTGCGTGACGGGCTATTATTTGAAATGCTCCTGGCATTAAAACCCCACTCTTTGCACACAGATCTTAATAGGAGCCAGTTTTATTTCCTCTCCCTCCCTCTCTGATGACCCTGATGCTTCTCTTTCCTTTACCACCACCCCATTTGAGTTACGTTACGGCTATTTTTGATTCTGCATATATTTCCTGTGATTTTTCTCCCCCCCCCTCCCCCTCCCTCGATGTGACCTTCTTATACCGAGATTGTTATACGAAGCTATGCCGGAGCTTTTTTTTTTTTTTTCCCCCAGCCGTCTCTTGTTCGACAGACTGAGTTTATTTTGACCGAAGGACTCTGGGTGGCGAATAGCATCTTAAAATGCAAACGTATCCCCCTGGTTCACCCCCCCACCCCAGTTCCTCGCAGAATGAAAGCAGAGGCTGTAAAAGAGCCCCATTGTTTCTTCCGCAATGCACCCCTCTGATGGAAAACCAGCTCAGACAGGAAGATCGTGCCCTGCTTTGAGCAGGAGACTTTGCCTTGAGCTTTGGGTGAGGCTGTCAAGCTCACCGATTCCCATCATTGCTCTTTCGGCTAGGCAGGTTTGCCATTTTTTGTCGAAAGGGAGAGGTGCCAATTTTTTTTTTTGCAGAGCTCAGCTGCGAGTTGTCACCAGCACCATAAGTGCTGCCGTCATTCTTCTCCAGTTTCCCCCCCCCCCCGTTAAGCGTGACCACTGCGGTTGAGCCTCGACAATCCTCCTCCTTAGACTGGGCATGCCATGCAAGTCGGAATTGGTTGAACATTAAATTTTGTATTAAGTGCATCGAATAGCTTTTGGTTTCAGCCAGGAAACTCACAAATCATCTCTCTCTCTCTCTCACTCTCTCTTTCCCTCCCTCCCTCCCTCTCTCCCTCCCTCTCTTTCTCTCTCCCTCTCTTTCTCTCTCCCTCCTTCTCTCCCTCCCTCCCTGTCTTTCTCTCTCCCTCTCTTTCTCTTTCCCTCCCTCCCTCTCTCCCTCCCTCTCTTTCTCTCTCTCTCCCTCCCTCCCTCCCCTCTTTCTCTTCCTCTCCCTCCCTCTCACTCCCTCCCTCTTTTTCTCTCCCTCTTTCTCTTTCTCTCCCTCCTTCCCTCTCTCTCTCTCTCCCTCCCTCTCTTTCTCTCTCTCTCCCTCCCTCCCTCCCCCCTTTCTCTTCCTCTCTTTCTCTCCCTCCCTCTTCCTCCCTCCCTCTTTTTCTCTCCCTCTTTCTCTTTCTCTCCCTCCTTCCCTCTCTCTCTCTCCCTCCCTCCCCCTCTCTCTCTCCCTCCCTCCCTCTCTCTCCCTCTCTCTCTCCCTCTCTTTCTCTCTCTCTCTCTGTCCCTGTGTCTGTGTGTGTGAAAAAGAGAAAGAAGGGGAGGGAAAGAGAGAAGGGGAGAGAGAGAGGGAGGGAGAGAGAAAGAAAAGGGGAGAGAGAGAGAGATCCTTTTGTAATTCTAAAGCAAGGGATCTTTTGTGACTTTGGTCATTACTCCACTTCTGAATGATGGATCTTGTGCTACCAAGACAGAGTCAACACTCAGCAACCATATTGATAGATTTTTTTCCCCCAGGAATAAGCTGTCCCCAGCCTGGTTCCGAAGGTTACAAAAATGACCCCAGGATAGTGCAACCATCATAAATATGAATCAATTGCCAAGCGTCTGAATTTTGATCCCATAACCGTGGGGATGCTCCATAAGTATGAAAAACGGTCACAAGTCACTTTTTTCAGTGCCGTTGCAACTTAGGACGGTCACTAAACGAGCTGTTCTAAGTTAAAGACTCCCTGTGTGTGTGTGTGTATATCTGTTTCTTGGCTGTGCAGGGGATTTTAAGGAATCTTCTCCATCCCTCAAGTTCAGGACCCAGATTGTTGGGGGCAATAAGCTGACTTTGTAATAATGCCGCTTGGGGGTGTGTGTGAAAGCCCTAATAAGGAGGCATATACATAGAATGAAGGCTACTGCTAAGCTTGTAAGCCGCCCTGAGTCTTCGGAGAAGGGCGGGATATAAATGCAATTTTAAAAAAAAACAAAAAACCTCAATAGCTCTTTCTATCCTGCCTCTCCCGAATTCAACTTTTGCTTCCCTGGAAGGTCACAGGAAAAAGCAATCGCAAGAGCCATTGCTAAATCTCAAGATCGATCTATCTTATCTATCTATCTATCTATCTATCTATCTATCTATCTATCTATCTATCTATCTATCTATCTATCTCTGTCTGTCTGTCTGTCTGTCTGTCTGTCTGTCCATCTATCATTCCTTTCATCCAGAGGACAGTTTTCAGCTGTCCAGCAGCTGAGGTGCTTACCTCACGGCCCCTCCATGCCGAACATTCCTACAAATCTCCCTCACGCCTTGCCTTGGGGGGGAGGGAGGGGGGGGAAGGAAGGAAGGAAGGCAGGCAGGCAGGCTGATTTGGAGTTGAAGTCCACCCATCTTAAAAGTTCACAAGATTGGGAAAAACGGAGCTGGAAGGAGAAGGCAAAGCAAATGATGCTTCTTCCTCCTTGCGCTTGTCATGACCTGCGTGCTCATAGGTGACTTGTGAACCAGCCCCATAAGCAGCGAGAAGCAAGCAACCCTGGGCCTCTTCAGGGCAGCCCTTCTGGGCCTCAGCTGTGGTCCCAGCTAAGAAGCTGAGTTGCCAGTGTGAACAAGGGGCTAAACAGAAAGCTTTTCTTTTCTTTTCTTTTCTTTTCTTTTCTTTTTTCCTTTTTTTCCTTTTTTTAACCACTTTACAATGCCTTGGTAAGGCCACACCTGGAATCCTGCATCCAGTTTTGGTCACCACGATGTAAAAAAGATGTCGAGACTCTAGAAAGGGTACAGAGAAGGGCAACAAAGATGATCGGGGGACTGGAGGCTAAAACAAGGAACGGTTGCTGGAATTGGGTATGTCCAGTTTAATGAAGAGAAGGATGAGGGGGGACATGATAGCAGTCTTCCAATATCTCGGGGGCTGCCCCAAAGAAGAGGGAGCCAAGCTATTCTCCAAAGCACCTGAAAGCAGGACAAGAAGCAACGGATGGAAACTAGTCAAGGAGAGAAGCAACCTAGAACTAAGGAGAAACTTCCTGACAGTTAGAACAACTAACCAGTGGAACAACCTGCCTCCAGAAGTGGTGAATGCTCCAACACTGGAGGGTTTTAAGAAGAGACTGGACAGCCATTTGTCTGAAATGGTATAGGGTTTCCTGCCTGAGCAGATGACCTCCAAGGTCCCTTCCAACTTATTATTATTCCCTAGACAGGTTAATTCTTTGTTTTCTTTTAAAGAGAAGAGGTGACCGACGGAAAGGGAAGCCTTCATTTTTTTTCCCTTTCCTTCGTTAACTTCAACATTTTGCATGCACGGAGAGGCAAGCCACTGCCTGCAAGTTTCTGATTGCTTCAGGGGGTTCCCCCTCCTCCTCCTCCTCCTCCTCCCTCCCCTCCCCATGCATTTTTTTTTCCAGTGCATGATTCTCCCTTGCCTGGCCTGGAGCAAAGGGAATCGAACCGAACCACCCCAGCCATCTGCATTGGGTTTCGGGAACGCCCTTTGCTCTCCCTCACCCCAAGCCCCTCCAGGAGCACAAACTGCAATAATAATGAAAGGTGTGTCAAGTAGAACAGAAAGCTGGAGATCAAAGTCCTCTCCCCAGCCAGGTAGACGTGTGGGAAGCTCCTGACGCCACAAACGAGCTAGCAGCAGTTTCTGCCCTACCTGGTAAATATTTGGCCGGATCAAATCAAGTTATTTTCTAAAAGCTTTAATTGTCCCCGGAAAAAAACAACAACAACCCAGATGCTGTTTCTTGATGAAGCCCTGGTGACCCCTTGCAATGAGGGCACATCTTTAAAAAAAAGAAAAATCCAGTGTAAAACCTAACTGTGCTTCCCAAGTTGCTATTTCAAGGCATTTGTGCACAGCCAGTAAAAATTTAACCAAGAAAAGGGAGAGGCCAGAAGCTGGCTGTGTAGAGTAGCAAAGTAAGCACTAATTGCTTCTTAATGAAGGGGGTGTGTCTGAGAGAGTCAACCTGATTTTAAGTTTGGGAAATAACTTAAAACACAGTAAAGAATACTAGACTTAAGTGGATTACGAAGCAGATAAATAGGGATCAGGCAATGAGAGTCCTTAGCTCCGTGGTGAAGTTTTTGTTTTGAATTCTGGTTCATATCCCGACATCTTCTGATCCTGCCGAAGTCTTCAGAATAGATCCAGCGGATCTGGCATGTTGGGAAAGGTAAAATTGGGCAAACCAGGCCCACTGATCATAGGGCAGCTGTTTGCGTTCATTAAGAGACCAGCAACAGCAGAGTCAGTTGTTTAAGCTTCTGTGATAGAATCATAGAGGTGGAAGGGACCTTGGGGGTCTTCTAGCCGAACCCCCTGGCCAAGACAGGAGTCTTCATACCATCCTAGACCAGGGGTCCTCAAACGTGGCCCTTTTATGACTTGTGGACTTCAACTCCCAGAATTCTTCAGCCAGGCACGCTGGCTGAGGAATTCTGGGAGTTGAAGTCCACAAGTCATAAAGGCTACGTTTGAAGACACCTGGTTGTCCAGTCTCTTCTTGAAAACCTCCAGCAATAAAAGCACCCACCACTTCAGGAAGCCAACCTTTCCACTGATTAAATCATTCTCCCTCGGAAAATTTCTCCTTAATTCTAGGTTGGCTCTCCGTTTAATCCTCTTCCACCCGTGACTTTGTGTTCTGCCCTCCAGTTTTTTGGAGAATAGGTCAATCTTTTCTTCTCTGTGACAGTACTAGAAGACAGCTGTCACGTCTCCCCCTACGCCTTCTCTTCATTAGGCTAAACCTGCCTAGTTCCCTTAGCCCAGGGGTAGGCAACCTTGGCTCTTTTATGACTGGTGGACTTCAACTCCCAGAATTCCTGAGCCAGCATGGCTCAGCTTGGAAACCCCTCCCTTTCCCCTCAGCGTGGCTGGCTCAGGAATTCTGGGAGTTGAAGTCCACGAGTCATAAAGCGGCCTAGGCGTAGCAGGGGTAGGCAACCTTGGATCTTTTATGACTGGTGGACTTCAACTCCCAGAATTCCTGAGCCAGCCTGGCTCAGCTTGGAAACCTCTCCCTTTCCCCTCAGCGTGGCTGGCTCAGGAATTCTGGGAGTTGAAGTCCACGAGTCATAAAAGAGCCAAGGTTGCCTACCCCTGCCTTAGCCATTCATTCTACAATTTAGCCTCCAGGCCCCACATTATTGTTGCTGCTCTTCCCTGCACCCTTTTTCTAGCATCTTCTCGCCTTTAAAAAGCGATCAGAAATCTTTGCTGAGGACCCCAAAGAGGCTTAGCTTCTGTTCAGATGTGTAGAGGTCCGCTCTCAATATCCCCCAGGCAGCCTGGCCCTCAGTGAGAATTTGGGGAGGGCGTTTACCAGAGACTTCATTTACCAGACTCAAAAAAAATGTATTTTGACTCTAGTGAGCTAGGAAGTTGAAGCAATTCGAGCACGGACGTTTTCCACAAGATAAGCACCTTAACTTGCTGAGCAGAATGCGTGACCTCCTGGACAGAAGGGTAGCGACAGCTAAGAGCCAAAGGTGGCCTCACACGGCACTTAAGCCCCTTGTTTATTTCGTCCCACCCATTGCCTGCAGCCAAACCTCTTTTGCAAACATTGAAGTGCTGCAGAAAAAGAAAAAGAAAAAAAAAGGGGAGCTAATGGAATGAGCAGGCATTTACTAGCTGGTCCTCTGAACCACTTTGAGCCTGCTGGGGGCGAAAAGCAAATTTCCTTGTTCTTGCTTCTGCAAAGCAGTTTAAAGCAGCGGTACTTTAATTCAGCCAAGTCTTGGCTTGTTGGATTTTTTTTCCTTTTTATATCTTGCCTGCCGAATGCCCCAGCTAGCTTGATTCCCCTCTCTGCGTGCCTCGAGAATCTTGAAAATTCAGAAGAGGCATTTGATTCTTTGACAGGGTGATCAAGAAGCAAAATACACAGTTTTATGGCTGGGTGGTCATCATTAGCTCAGATGGGTCAAGGGATCATTAGGTCAAGGGATTAAGTGGAGTCAAAATAACAGATTAATAACAGAGATGGAAGGGACCTTGGAGGTCTTCTAGTCCAACCCCCTGCTCGGGCAGGAAACCCTATACCATTTCGGACAAATGGCTGTCCAGTCTCTTCTTGAAAACTTCCAGTGTTGGAGCATTCACAGCTTCTGGAGGCAGGTTATTCCGCTGGTTAATTGTTCTCAGTGTCAGGAAATTTCTCCTTAATTCTAGGTTGCTTCTCTCCTTGAGGAGTTTCCATCCGTTGCTTCTTGTCCTGCCTCGAGATGCTTTGGAGAATAGGTTGACACACACACACCCTCTTTGTGGCAGCCCCTCAAATATTGGAAGACCGCTATCATGTCCCCCCTAGTCTTTTTTTTTCATTCAGACAAGATCTATATGAAAGCAGAAGTCGTCTACTGTGATTCCTCATCCAAATTGAGCAGTGTACTTGCCGGAGAAACAGCCCCTGGGGAGACTAGTTGGGTCCAGCAGATGCTTTTTTTTTAAAGAAAGAGTTGTGTTTTGGTGTGGGAACAGCTAAGGTGAAGCCTATGGCCCTTGCCTGCCTCTCCGCCCAAAAAGTTTTGAAATGTTCTTGGAAACTTTTTAAGCTCATTCCTGTTGGATGATGCTCCTGTATACTGAGCCGCCCTCTCCGATAATGGTACCCAGCAGATATGTTCGGACTACATCTCCCAGGATTCCAAGCACAGCCATTTTCTCATGTTCCTTGGAGGGAGGGGGAGGACATTGAGCCCTCTCTTTACCAGTTGTTTGTGCCTCGGTTCCCAGCTGATCCAGTTCCTGCCCTGTTTTTCTTCCTTTCCAGGAATGCTTGAATACGACCCAGCCAAGAGGTTTTCAATACAACAGATAAGGCACCACAAGTGAGTGCTCATTTATGCTTCTCTCTCTCTCTCTCTCTCTCTCTCTCTCTCTCTCTCTCTCTCTCTCTCTCTCTCTCTCTCTCTCTCTTTTCCTCCCCCCCATTATTTTGTTTGATGTTGTGAAGCTGGGTGTCATATCTGTGTTAATTTGCCACTTTGGGGAAGGGGACAAAATGCAGGGAACTCTTCCCTTCTCCTTCCATTAAAACAGAAGCAGCTGATGGTTACTAAACGAGTTTTATTTTTAAAATTGGTAGCCCGTTGCATTTTGCTCCTCCAGAAAGCCTCTGAATGGTTGGCCTTCCACTCTCGATCGGTAAGCATATATAGTTACATTGATAAACGGCTCCTGTTTACAAGAAGGAAAAGTTGTACAGGTAGTCCTTAACTTAACAACTGCAGTTGAGCCCAAAAATTCTGTTGCTAAGGGAGACAGTTTTTAAGTTGAGTTTTGCCCCGTTTTGCGACCTTTCTTGCCTCAGTTAAGCGAATCACTGCCATTGGTAAGTTCACAACCCGGTTATTAAGTGAATCTGGCTTCCTCATTCCTTCCTTCTGACCTTGCCAGAAGGTCGCAAAAGGTGATTACGTCACACACACACACACACACACACACACACACACACACCCCGGGACACTGCAAACCGTCATAAGTACTAGTCAGTTGCCAAGCATCTGAATTTTGATCATGTGGCCCCGGGGATGCTGCAGCGGGCATAAGTGTCAAAAATGGTCATAAATCACTTTGTAACTTGAATGACTTTGTTGCAGTCGCTTGAATTGTAGCTTTGAGCGACCGGATTAGCTGTATAATTGTAAAGCCATTGTGGCAACTTAGGGTTCCCCCCATTGAGCACCCTAGGATTGACGTTCTAGAGGTGAATGTCAAACTTATTCTCAGAATTTTGATTTCCACTTGGCCAAAGCTGCCCCCTCTGTGCACCCTCTGCACACTTTTGGGGGGATGCCAAAGTTTGTTACAGAGGTCTTTGGGTGGGAAGGACCTCCCAAATCAAACAGTGAAATCCTGACTGTGGGATTTTGAGCAGAGCCCTGATGGAAGGAGAATGGCCCAGTGACGGAGGGGCAACAGATGTTCAGAGCATGTTCCGAATCTACTTGCAAAGCCTTAATTTCTAGGTGTGTTCCTGACTGCTTTCCAAAACGAGCCTTGGCAGCAAAATTCAACATCCATTCCTTCCTTCCCGTAATTTTATTAATCCTGTCTTTTCTCTAAAGCAGCGTTTCTCCACCTTGACCGCTTGAGGATGTGTGGACTTCAAACTCCCAGAATTCCCCAGCCAGCAAGTCACAACCCAATATCTAGTACAGCGTTTCTCAACCTTGGTAACTTGTAAGGCTCCAAACCAAGGCTGGCTTCCTTAAAGTGAGGATGGGTGAAAGCGTCTCACTGATTTGAGGGTTGAGGAAATGCTGTACTAGGGCTTTTAAAGTTGAATCTGTCCATTGGACATTTTCATAAAAAAATGAGTTCCAGGGAGCAAAATAAGATTGCTGTGGGTTCAATCTACATTCTTGTGTTTTACTTTCTCTCTGTCTTCAGAGGCAGCAGGAGAAATACAGGCTCTACTTCTCCCCTGTCCTTCCTTCCTTCCTTCCTTTCTTCCTTCCTTCTCAAATATCTCCTTCCTTCCTTCTTCTCTCCCTCCCTACCTCCTCAAATATCTCCTTCCTTCCTTCCTTCCTTCCTTCCTTCCTTCCTTCCTTCCTTCCTTCCTTCCTTCCTTCCTTCCTTCCTTCCTTCCTTCCTTTTCAAATATCTCCTTTTTTCCTTCTTCTCTCCCTCCCTCCTCAAATATCTCCCTCCCTCCCTCCCTCCCTTCCTTCCTTCCTTCCTTCCTTCCTTCCTTCCTTCCTTCCTATTTAGAAATAACTCAAGGCAGTGAACACATATAATACACCTCCCTCCTCCTGTTTTCCTCAAACAGCTCCGTGAGCTGGGTTGGGCTAAAAGAGAATAAATGGCCCAAAGTTATTCAACCACCTTTCACCCCTAAGGCAGGACTAGAACTCTCAGTCCCTGGATGATTGGTCCAAAGTCACTCAGCCAGCTTTCATGCCTAAGGCAGGACTAGAACTCACCGTCTCCTGACTTCTTGCCTGATGCCTACATCAAAACTGGCTTATTGCCTACTTACCACGAACCCTTTACAATGAAGGACCCTACATCGGGGGTCTTCAAACCTGGCCCTTTTATGACTCGTGGACTTCAACTCCCAGAATTCCTCAGCCGGGCACGCCGGGCTGAGGAATTGTGGGAGTTGAAGTCCACGAGTCATAAAAGGGCCAGGTTTGAAGACCCCTTCCCTACATGGTGGACCAGATCCTCCCATGTTGTTGGCTGAGAGGCTGGGAAAGAGCCTGTGGCTTCCTTTCTTTCTAAATGTAGGTCGAAGATCTTTCGCAACTCGGGAGTCAGTCCCTCCCAACAATTCCCTGCATCTGGGCCTTGTGCATTTTGGCTGGGTTGGAACATCTGCAAGCAAACAGCCAAAGACCCTTCATTTCAACCCTGCGCTACAAATAGTCTCCTTTATTGGCCAACCTTTGTGTTAACCTAATCCAGCTGAAAATGCAAAGCTGTCACTGGAGACACCGCAAAGCTGTATATCGGGGGATCTGCAAACTTGGCCCTTTTATGGCTTGTGGACTTCAACTCCCAGAATTCCTCAGCCAGCGTATGCTGGCTGCGGAATTCTGGGAGTTGAAGTCCACAAGCCATAAAAGGGCCAAGTTTGAAGACCGTCTGCTGCATATGGTGGGACTAACATTTTGCAGAACTTGGCCATCTGGCGCCGCAGAGATCAGGTGTTTTGCAAAAGGCAGGCCATTCCCTTAATGGGTTTTTCTGCCCAGCCCTAGGGCATTTGACACTGGTAAAACTGCTTGGCAGGATAAGACCCCGAAAGACCTCACCCCCCCCCAACACCCTGTGCTTAGAAAGCAAGAACTTCAGCCACCATCTCTGTCCTTCAGGCCTGGGCTATCTACCCTCCCAGGGGCTTTTAAACCTTACCACGTTTTCCCCCTCCTTTTTTTTATTCTTTGCAAAGTCTCAAGCCTCCCCACCTGAACGTCTTGTTAAATCCATCTGCTACTTTTGCCCACACTAAAAGGCATAGCAGGGCTCTGCCTGGACCTTCCCAGCAATATGTCCCATATCTCGGGGCTCTCCAACATCCGGGACCTAGCCCACTTCCGGGCCTCGAGCCTTTTGGAACCAGGTCACAGAATTTGGCCGGGGTGTGTTTGTGTTTAAGCATTCACACATCCCTACTCACATGAGCGGTCGGCTAGCGCACACCCTCCAGTTACATGAGCAGCAGGCACACGTGCCTGCTACTTGCTCAAATGGAGCTGCACGTGCGGACGCTGGCCTACTACTCGCACAGAACTATCCCCCTACCCCGCCGGAAAGATTGGGGAACTCCGCCCTATCTTCCAATCAGCCTACCAAACCTAATAATAATAAATAATAAAGTTGGAAGGGACCTTGGAGGTCATCCGGTCCAACCCCCTGTTCAGGCAGGAAGCCCTATTCCATTTCAGACAAATGACTGTCCGGTCTCTTCTTAAAAACTTCCAGTGTTGGAGCATTCACAGCTTCTGGAGGCAGGTTGTTCCGCTGGTTAATTGTTCTAACGGTCAGGAAATTTCTCCTTAGTTCCAGGTTGCTTCTCTCCTTGATTAGTTTCCACCCGCTGCTTCTTGTCCTGCCTTCAGGCGCTTTGGGGAATAGCTTGACTCCCTCTTCTTTGGGACAGCCCCTGAGATATTGGAACACTGCTATCATGTCACCCCTCACCCTTCTCTTCATTAAACTACACATACCCAATTCCAGCAAGGGTTCCTTATATGTTTTAGCCTCCAGTCCCCTGATCATCTTTGTTGCTCTTCTCTGCCCTCTTTCTAGAGTCTCAACATCTTTTTCACATAAATCCTGACCTCCCTGTCATGCCTTGGCCTATTTTTTTAACAGCACTTCTCTGGGGCAGGGTGGACTGAAAGAGAGTGACTGACCCAAAGTCACCCAGACAGTTTTCATGCCTCAGGTGGAATTAGAACTCGTCACCTCCGGGCTTCCAGGCCAGCACTTTTAACCATTAGACAAAATTGGCCAGCGTGCCTGGCTGAGGAATTCTGGGAGTTGAAGTCCACGAGTCATAAAAGGGCCAAGTTTGAAGACCCCTGCCCTACATGGTGGACCAGATCCTCCCACGTTGTTGGCTGAGAGGCTGGGAAAGAGCCTATGGCTTCCTTTCTTTCTAAAATTGGCCCTGGCTTATGCAGATTCTAGTAAGGAATACTAGCGTAATGTAAACTGATGCTTATGGTCCTCATTTATGAGGCTCCAATTAAACTGTGTAGTCATAATTCAGTGGCTTTTCTGTATCTGTCCTCTATTTAGCCTCAGGAACGCTTCCAAGGTTGGGAATGCAGACAGTTTGGGGTGTTTCCAGGTAAAAAAACCCAAATCGGTGGCTTAAGCTGCTTCTTGTAAACACAGGCAAAAAAACCCCTTTATTGTTTGTCTGTGCTTGTCCTGAATTACAGTTAGTTCCTCTCTTGTTTCCATCCCTCTCCTTATCTTACCCCAAGGAAGATCCATAGGCAAATGTTTGGCTGTAATCGCCCTAGAGCACTAAAATCAATATCACACTACAGGTTTCCACTTTTCTCCAAACCTTATTTTTACTCTTTCAATATGTGGAACAAGGAGACCAACATTTAAAACAGGGCAACGAATTCCTGTGTTTTGACTCCCTCGCCCAGTCATCTTAGCCTTTTTACTGGGCTGCGTATCAACTTAACATTACTTGGGGGAAAACAATTATTTGAGGATGACTGTTAATAACACTTTTTCTTTAAAAAAAAATGATCGGTTTAAAAATCAATCTCAGGGTTATTTTTTAATGATTTGGCTTTTTTCTAAAAAAAAAATTGAAATGCTTTGTCAGGGAGGCATTGCAGCTCTCTAGTAGATGCTTACTTTGTCCACAGAAGGTGTGAGTCTCTGATAACCTCACTAAAAGGGATTTTGTGGCACTGCTGCCTGTCAGTGTAGGTAAAGCTGGCCCAGGTGGAAATCTGCCAGGGGTCCACATTGCAGGAAGCAGTGTAATGTAATCTGGGCTTAGCAGTTATGCCTAACTATTGTGGTTTGCAAAGTCTGCTTTGTAACTTGGCTCTCTTCAGTACTTCCAATTCAAAGACAGTGGACATAGGCATGCTTGTAGCATCTGCAGACACCTCCTTAAACCAAATTTGTCTGCCGGGACCAGCAGCCGTTCCAATGGGCACCACACCATCCCAGGAAAAGCACAGCTTCTTTAAGGAGTTGCCAACTGATAATAATAATAATAATAAGTTGGAAGGGACCTTGGAGGTCATCTAGTCCAACCCCCTGCTCAGGCAGGAAACCCTATACCATGCTCCTATAGGGCAAATCAGAGTCACTGCACAAACCTATTATGAATGAAGCAGGGGCACAAGTGGCTGGTTTTCAAAAGTAGAGCTGAAGCAAACTTTAGCTTGGACCAGCCCATTTGCTTTCTTAACGTCCTAGTTAAAATAACTTTGCATAATACAGGCAGAGTGGTCCTCAACTTACAACCACTCACAGCGACTGTGGGAAGTTGTTGTTAGCTACGAAGTCGTGTCCGACCCATCACGACCCTATGGACAACGTTCCTCCAGGCCTTCCTGTCCTCTACCATCTTCTGGAGTCCTTTTAAGCTCACACCTACTGCTTCAGCGACTCCATCCAGCCACCTCATTCTCTGTCGTCCCCTTCTTCTCTTGCCCTCAATCTTTCCCAGCATTAGGCTCTTCTCCAGTGAGTCCTTCCTTCTCATTAGGTGGCCAAAGTATTTGACTTTTAGCTTCAGGATCTGGCCTTCTAAAGAGCAGTCAGGGTTGATCTCCTCTAGGACTGACCGGTTTGATCGCCTTGCAGTCCAAAGGACTCGCAGGAGTCTTCTCCAGCACCACAGTTCAAAGGCCTCCATTCTTTGGCGCTCAGCCTTTCTTATGGTCCAACTTTCACTGCCATACATTGCAACTGGGAAGACCATAGCCTTGACTATACGCACTTTTGTTGACAGGGTGACGTCTCTGCTTTTTAGTGTGCTGTCTAGATTTGCCATGGCTTTCCTCCCCAGGAGCAAGCATCTTTTAATTTCTTGGCTACAGTCCCCATCTGCGGTGATCTTGGAGCCCAGGAAAATGAAATCTGTCATTACCTCCACTTCTTCCCCATCTATTTTCCAGGGATTGAGAGGGCCAGATGCCATGATCTTGGTTTTCTTAATGTTAAGTTTATTGGCACTGAAAAAAGTGATTTACAACTAGCCCGTGCAATGTAGCATCCCCAGTCACATGGCAGTCAGCAGGTATTTAGGATGGTTGCCACCTCCCGGGGGTCATGTATTTTAGGACCGCAGTTGGCCCCAAATTTCCATTGCTGAGCCAGACAGATGTTAAGTGAATTTTAAGACCATTCTTGCCACAGTTGTTAAGTAAATCATAGCAGTTGTTCAAGTTAATCATTGCAGTTGTTAAGTGTTAGTCAGACGGCTGTTAAGTGAATCTGGCTTCCCCGTTGGCTTTGCTCAGCCGAAGGTCGCAAGAGGTGATCACAGGAGCCCGGGACATGGCAACTGTCATAAATATGAGCCAGTTGCCAGGCCTGCTACCTTGCGTGAACTCAGAGGCCATTCTGTTGAACTGTGCCTGTCAAGGAAGAGTCCAAAAGCAAATTGCAAGCAAGCCAGACACTTCTTTTAATGTTGCTACGGGCTATGCAAGTTCTTTATATTTTATTCAACTTAGCATGGCTCTCTCTCTCTCTGTCTCTCTCTCTCTCTCTCTCTCTCAAAATTAAAGCCTGCTTCAAGGTACAAAGCTTTGGATGGTTGCATATTCCTCCTATTTCTTTCCAACCTTTCTTCTTCTTTTGAAGAAATCCCAGGTTTGGAAGGAAGCCAAAAAGAAAAGTTCAGCAAATTATATCAAATGGATCAGAGGCTTAAGGGCAGATCTTTGCAAGGATTATTCCCATGTAATCCTTAACTCCCCGAGCCAAGCTTGGCTAATGCTGCAACTGACCCTTTGCCTACAGCTAGGGACACGCTGACCTCCTAAGAGGCGAGGGACAGAGCTGATCATAATTAAGAATTCTGGTGTTTTTTCCCCCCCTCATTTTGGCTGATGGCTGTGTGGCCGGACTTGCCTTGAATGGTACAGGTTAAGTACAAGTAGTCCTTGACTTACAACAGTCTGTTTACCGACCGTTACAGCGGCACTGACAAAAAAAAGGGATGAGAACCACAAGTGGTTTTTCACCCTTAGGGCCATTGCAGCCTCCCTGTCGTCAAATGATTTATATCTGGCTGCTTGACAACTGACTCGCATTTATGACGGCTGCGGTGTCCTGGAGTCACGTGACCCGCTTTTGCGACCGTCTGACGAGCAAAGTCAGTGGGGGAACCCAGATTCACTTAGCGACTGGGTTACTAACTTTTAACAACTGCAGTGACTCACTTAACAACTGCGGCCAGGAAGGTTGTAAAAAGGGGCAAAACTCGACCACTCTCACTTAGCGACGTAAATTTTGGCTCAGTTGTGGTCGTAAGTCGAAGACCGCCTGTAAGTGGCTGGCTCTCTCTTGATAATGCAGCCGAGGTGGGGCGAGGCCTTAAAGGGCTTCTCCTTCCATCCCGTTGTGAACAGGGTGCAATTTATTTCTCTCTTATCTCTTCTACAAAGCGGTGATAGTGTTGTTGTCGTCTCTGGAATAAGAGGAGACGCAAGGACTTCAAAAACGAGTGTGTGTGTCAACCTCAACTTCTAAACGGAGCCTTATCGACCAGTCTCTGAGAATAAATGGGGGAAAGTGACGGTTAGAATTCAGTATTGCAGGCTAATCCTGCTGACTGCCAACTGCCGGCAGTTCGATCCTCGAGGTTGACTCAGCCTCCTTTCCTTCCGAGGTCAGTCAAACGAGGACCCAGATTGTTGGGGGGGGGCAACAGGCTTGACTTTGTAAACCCCTTAGAGCGGGCCGTAAAGCACGGTGAAGCAGCATATAAGTCTAGGTAAAAAAAAAGGTAAAGGTAAAGGTTCCCACGCACATGCGTGCTAGTCATTTCCGACTCTAGGGGCCGGTGCTCATCTCTGTTTCAAAGCCGAAGAGCCAGCGCTTGTCCGAGGACGTCTCCGTGGTCATGTGGCCGGCATGACTAGATGCCAAAGGCGCACGGAACGCAGTTACCTTCCCGCCAAAGTGGTCCCTATTTTTCTACTTGCATTTTTTACGTGCTTTCGAACTGCTAGGTTGGCAGAAGCTGGGACGAGTAACAGGCGCTCACTCTGTTACGTCTAGCTGCTATTGCTATTAACCAAAACCAGAGCTTGGGCTGGTTTTAGAGAAGTCCCGCAAGGCCATTGTGAACGTACAGCTGGTCCCCGACTTACAACAGTTCATTTAGTTTAGCGATTTCCCATCGCCCTGTGCGCTCGCACAGAGAGGGCCTTCTCAGGGTGCCGTCGGCCAGACAATGTCGGCTGGCGACCCCCAGGGGGAGGGCCTTCTCTGTGGGGGCACCTACTTTGTGGAATCAGCTCCCCCGGGAGCTCCGGATGGCCCCAGACCTTTGGTCCTTTCGTCGTGACCTTAAGACATATCTTTTCCAACAGGCCGACCTGGACTGATGATAATGGGGTTTTAATTATGATTTTAAATGTTTTTATTGGTTTTAGTGGAACTTCGACGTAATTTAATTCTTTTTTAATATTTGTATTTATTGTATTTTATTGTTGTTAGCCGCCCTGAGTCCTTCGGGAGATAGGGCGGCATACAAGTCTCATTATAAATAAATAAATAAATAAATATAAATTTAGCAACCGTTCAGAGTTCGCCCAGCACTGAAAAAAAGGGGCTCACGATCGTTTTTTCCCCCAGTTAACGGCTTTTGCAGCATTCCCGTGATCGTGGGATCAAAATTCAGTTGCTTGGCAAGTGGCTCATACCGTTGGGCTTTTTGCACAAGTCGGGCCGGCTGGGGAATTCTGGGAATTGAGGTCCACACGGTCTTCCAAGTGGCCCAAGTTAAGAAACACCGGCCTGCAGAAAACCAGTCTCGACGTCTGTTCCCAAAGCACTAAAATCTTGGTTTCCTTTAGCTGGTTTCGGAAAAAGCACCCTCAGTGTGAGCCCCCCATCGCCATCCCGCCCAGCCCGGAGACGAAAGATCGGTGGAGGAGCATGACGGTGGTGCCTTACTTGGAAGACCTCCATGGCTACAACGAGGAGGACGACGACGACGACTTAAAAGATGACTACTTGGAGGACGAGATCATTTACACTCAGGACTTCACCATGCCAGGTAAGCAATGTGGCTGGGGCTGGAAGTGGGCAGGGACCGTGGCCTGGAGGATCATAAAAGAGCATAGTTTGTAGCCTTTGAGAGCTGATGGGTTCTTTTTGGGATTCCCACCCCCATCCTGAGGCTTTGTGTGCAGCCACACCAGCCTGTTCAACTGGCTCCACTTTAAAATGGAGGCTGTGGATTTATCTCCATCTTTAAGTACAGGTAGCCCTTGACTTGCAACCATTCATTTAGCGGCCGTTCGACGTTAACAGGTCACTGAGAAAAGCGACTTACGACCGTCCCTCGCATAAACAACTGTCACAGCATTCCCCACGGTCACATGATTAAGATTTGGGTGCTTGGCCACCGGCATATACCCGCGTTTCCCCGAAAATAAGACCGGGTCTTAAAAAAATTTTTTTGCCTCCAAATGGGGGTGTCTTTTATACTCCACTCTGGCACCGGCAGCCCCACCCAGCCGGCCCACTTCTTCTGACCGAAGGAGCAGCTTCGTTCTGCAGCGGCATTCGGGCCTGCATTTTGCAGTCGGGTCTTTCTGGAAGGCCTCTGCAGCCGAGTACCGAGCTATGGATTCAATCCATAGCTTGGTCCTCGGCTGCAGTGGCCTTCCGGAAAGGCCCGTGACTGAGAAATGCAGGCCTGGCTGCAGAAGACGCCACAGAAGAAGTGGGCCAGCGAGGAGAGGCCTGGCTGCAAGGTGGGTAGGTGCGGTGCGCAGGGGGCAGCTCCACACCCCCCCCCTAGCTTGATTTTTAGGCGTGCACCTCGCCCCCAAACTAGGGCTTGCTTATTTTGGGGGCAGGATTTATATTAGGCCCACTCCCCCCCCCCAAAAAAAATCAAGCTAGGGCTTATTTTCGGGGTAGGCCTTACTTTCGGAGAAACGAGGAATTTACAACGGTGGCCCGTGACATCCTGGGTCGTGGGACGGACAGTCGTGGCCTTCCCTGCTGACTTCCAACAAGCAAAAGCCAGCGGGGGAAGCCGGATTCAGTTAACAACCGCCTGAGCCGCCTAAGAGCCAGAATGATTCGCTTGAGGACCATGCCAAAAAAGCGGTTGCGAAATTGGGTGTGGCTCACTCAACCGCTTTGCTTAGCCACAGAAATTCTGACCTCCGTTGCGGTTGTAAGTCAAGGACCCCTCATAGCTCTCCCTGAAATCGGCCAGCAGAGGCTGCATACAGCTGCAGAGGTGGCCTTTTGTAGCATTTGGGGAGCCCAGCCATCCGTTCAGGATCTGGGATGGCCAAAGGAGTTCAGCGGATCGGGCCTTTGCATTGTCCTTTCCCTCTTTCAACACGATGGCAGGGGAAAAAAATCCTCCCCCCTCCCCCCCCAAAAAAAATTGCGCAGGAATGAGAACGAATTCATTGATATCTCTGTCCCCTTGGCCATAGAGGCCGAGGGATGCGTGGCTTGGGAATTTTGAAAGAACCCGAAGTGATTCCGCATCAGTCTTTGAACCAGCTCCTTCATTGCTCAAGACCTTGGTGTTGTTTGAACGCTGGGCAATTCGGCGTGAATCAATGGTGCTTTTTTTTTTTGCCTTGAACTTGGGGTCTGTTTATGCAGGAGTGTTTCTCCGCAGAAGGAGGGACTGTCTGGCACGCCTAAAGCCAACAGGAAGATAGATTTGGTTGAGCGTTAGGAAAACCAGACTGGAAGGACAAAACGCAGGAGAAACCCACCCCCCACCCTCCTTGGCTGTAAGAATTTTAGCTTAGGCAGCCTTTGGGTGACAGAACCTCATTATTGCTGGATTCGGTCCCAGATGGTGAGGACTGGGGCAGGTTGGATTTGGACGAGGCTTCCACCTGGCACCACTCAGGTGTGTCCGATGAACGGCTCCAGGTTCTGCACAAGGCAGGGGAATTCTCCAATTTGCCACATCCACCCATTTGGTTGGAGGAGCTAACGTTAAGACAGGCTGCGAAAGGTCCCTGCAGTTGCTTTGCTGCTTGGTTATTTCCCCCCACGGATTTTGAAAGCTCCCTAAACTTTCCGAAGTTTGTTTCCTGAGGGCAGCTCTTAAAATAGCTGGGGTTCCCACTGCATTCGGAAGATTTTCGATTCTCCCGTTGAGGATACGTTTCCATCCCACTGAAAAGTGCTCCTGTTGTTGGCCACAATTGCTAATGGCAGCCAAGCTCTTATTTCGGGGTGGGGGGGGGCAGTTGGGAAGAAAACACTTGCAAGGGAAGAGGGGGGTGACCTCTACACATGAAATTGGCAGTTTACAAGTTTTAATCGTTTAGTTGTTTAAGGCAAGTGGCCGAGGAAGAGAAGATCTTACTTGACTTTTGACACCTGTGTTGTTGTGTGGTGGTTTAAATCAGGGGTCTCCAACCTAAGGGCTGCGGCCCACTACTGGGCCGTGGGACAAGCTGGCCAGTGCGCGTGCATGTGTACATGTACTCGCCCCCACTCGCACTAGCGCTGGTGGACCTGTTTGCGCCTGCGCGCGCGGCTAGCAGCGGGCGGTAGCGCCTGTGCAAATGGGGCCGCTAGCGTGCGTGCGGGTGGGTTTGCACAACCCATTTGTGCATGCATAAATGGAGGCCACCAGCGCGGTGTGGGTTTCATGGCCCGTTTGCGCATGCATGGGGGGCTAGTGCCTGTGTGCATGCGCAAACGGGGCCGCTAGCCCCATGCGGGTTGCACGGTGCATTTACGCATGTGCGCGGGGCTAGCGGTGGCGGCTAGCGCCTGCACGTCTCCACAAACAGGGCCACTAGCCCCATGTGGTTGTCTGTGGCCCTGTTTCTGCATGCACGCGCGCACAAATTTCCCAGCTCTCCCTTTCCCTCCAGGCCGCCAGAGTGAAAAGGTTGGTGACCTCTGGTTTAAATGGTCTAATACACACCTTGTGTGTCTTCTGTACCTTAATATAAAATACTCATGAGAATCCAGGTCTTCGCTTAAAAAAAAACAAAAAACAACCAGTGGGCAGAATTATGCACTTAGCTTTTGGGTAACATGATACCAGATGGGTCTGAAAAAAAGGCATCTGTTATATCAGGGTTTCCCAACCTTGGCAATTTTTTATGATGCGTGAACTTCAACTCCCAGAATTCCCCAGCCAGCCATTGCCATTCATTGGCACAGGGGTCTTCAAACCTGGCCCTTTCGTGACTTGTGGACTTCAACCCCCAGAATTCCTCAGCCAGGCACGCAATTCTGGGAGTTGAAGTCTACAAGTCACAAAAGGGCCAAGTTTGAAGACCCCCTGCTTTGGCATAGCGCCCTTTTAACTCCTAAGTTAAACTTGCACTTGCAAGCAGACACTTCACCTTTATCAGCTCCTGGCACATGGTTTGGCACTGCTCGCAACAAGAGTGGGCACAACCTCTACAACAGCGGGCCCCAACCTTTTGGACACCAGGGGCCGGTTCCATGGACAGAGGTTTCTCCACGGACCGGAGAGTGCGTGGTTTTGTGTGCAGTCTGCCTTTTGCGGATGGGGCTTTGCTTGTTTGCGCAGCCTGGTTTCCAGCATGCTGCGGCCCAGTGCCAGTCCATGGACCAGGGGTTGGGGACCCCCGCTCTACATACCTGCTGCTTCTAAAAACAGCTGCCCCTCTACCAAACCAAAGCCCTGAGTACTACATCCTTCCCTTGGGTTTCTATGCAGGGCCCTCCCTGTCTCTGATGACAGCCCCCAGGTAATATATGATAATATATGAACACACACCCACACCCAGAAAGGAGTGCCGTTTTTAGTCTAGTGGTTAAGGCACCAGGCTAGAAAGCGGGAGACGGTGAGTTCTAGTCCCGCCTTAAGCCGTGAAAGCCAGCTGGATGAATTTGGGCCAACCACCAGGAGACAGTGAGCTCTAGTCCCGCCTTAGAGATAAAAACCAGGTGGGTGACTTTGGGCCAATCACCAGGAGACTGGGAGCTTTTAGTTCCGCCGTAATCATGAAAGCCACTGGGTGACTTTGGGCCAATCACTGGGAGATGGTGAGCTCTAGTCTCACCCTATGTATGAAAGCTGGCTAGGTGACTTTGGGCCCATCACCGGGAGATGGTGAGCTCTAGTCTTGCCTCAGGCATGAAAGCCTGCTGGGTGATTTGGACCAATCACTAGGAGACAGTGAGTTCTAGTCCTGTCTTAGGCATGAAAGCCGGCTGCGTGACTTTGGGCCAGTCTCCAGAAGGCGGTGAGTTCTAGTCCCTCCTTAGGTATGAAAGCCTGCTGGGTGACTTTGGGCCAATCACCAGGAGACGGTGAGTTCTAGTCCCTCCTTAGGTATGAAAGCCAGCCGGGTGACTTTGGGCCAATCAGCCGAAATCCCCTCACAGGGTTGTTGTGGGGAAAATAAGAGGAAAGTGTGGTGGGACATGTCCGTCGCCTTCGGTTACTTGTGAGAAATAAAAGTGGGATCCAAACAAACGTGGTGTCTCAGGGGGGGTCCCCAGCGAGGCCCGTCTTGAGCGGGAGCGTTGCGTCTGCTCTGCCTCTTGTCTCCTTTCTCCCCCCCCTCCCCGGCTGATGGCTGCCCTGTTGCCTTTTCCCAGGTGAAAGCGAGGCAGGGCTTAGAGAGAAGGAGGAGGAGGAGGACAGCACAGAGCAGGAGGGATTGCTTGCATTCCTGTTCGGAGACTGCGACCTGCTGCCCGGCGCGGAGGAAGGAAGGCGTGAGAAGCTTAGCTTAGATGGCCAGAGAGAGCAGAAAGAGCAGGACGAATCCAGGACGGCTTGTTGCTCTTCTAACTAGAACCGTTGTGGGGGGGGGAGGGAGGGGGACACAGCCAAACCTACCCTGGGCAGTTTTTTTTGTGATGGGGTATCCCTACCATGGCCTCAGGTTCTTCGTGGCCCAGTTGCAGGGAGGGATCCACCCCCGCTTAATAGGGATGCTTTTGGCACTGGGAGTTTATCCCCCTTCCAAAGAAGCGGTCTTCACCTGTCGGGGACCTGCCAGGCCTCCCGAGCCTTCCCGAACCCCAGTTACGCAACACTGTCCCCTTGCATCTGCCCGGCCATCTTTGATTCCCCATCTCCATCTTACCAGTTGCACTTTCTCAGAACCAGCGACTCATTCCAGGAAACGCAAAGGCACGAAGGCGTCCTTTGCTTGGTGGGCAAAAGGAGAAGACAAGTGTGTTTTACGTGTTCCCGTATCAACACGACACTGGGAACACGGGAGGGCTGTAAAGCAACCCTGCCACTCAGAAGCGCTCCCCTTGCGTGGCCGGTGAGGAGAAAATGCAGAATGTACACGGGTGGTGGTGGTGGTTGTTGTTTTTCTTTTCTCTGTTTTGTTGTTCAGTTTGCTTAGGGCAGGGGTAGGCAACCGTGGCTCTTTTAGGACTCGTGGACTTCAACTCCCAGAATTCCTGAGCCAGCCTGGCTCAGCTTGGAAACCTCTCCCTTTCCCCTCAGCATGGCTGGCTGAGGAATTCTGGGAGTTGAAGTCCACGGGTCCTAAAAGAGCCACGGTTGCCTACCCCTGGCTTAGGGGGTCCGTAAACCCTCCCGTTTGCAAGGGCTGCCAAGCGGCTCCCTTAGTTGAGTAGTCTTTCCTTAGCGTGGGAATGAGGTGCCCCAGGAGAGCAACGGCTGTCTCTCCTCTTTCTACCCCTCCTACACCACCTCTTTTACTCTAGGTTGTAGCCTTCCCGGCCGGTGGCCACCAAACCAAACAGCATCCGTTTGGCTGTCTTGGTTAGGAGAAGCTGAGGGTGGGGCAGGTGCCTTCTTGGGTTGCTATAGCTGGCCAGGTTTCACCAGGTCCCCCGTCGCTTCTTCAGCGGGCATCGGAAAACGTCAGGAGTTAAGCGAGGAAGAGAGAGGGACGACAGTTCGATTCCCTTATCTGCATCACAGCCCCCCTTTCCCGCCCCCCCCAACCTGGTGCCCTCTGGACCTCTCAAGAATTGAGAGGTGGTTACACTCTTTAACTTCGTATTTCTCAACTTTGGCGACTTTAGGATGGGTGGATTTCAACTCCCACAATCCCCCAGCCAGCTCTGCTGGGAGTTGAAGTTCGCCCATCCTAAGGTTGCCAAGGTTAAGCCCAGCTTCTGCCTCACTCGGTCTGCCTGTTACAGGAAGGCGAGCGCGGTGGTGGACTGTCGTTCCCTTTGTGGGCACAACAAATGGTTGCGGCAGCTGCTATTATCTGCTGCTGCTTATGCAGACGAGCCTCTGCTCAAAGCCGATTGGGAGCTGTCAGTCAGTGGGCTTGATGTGCAATTACGGGAAGATGGGGGTTTTTTTCGTGGTTTTTTTTTGCAAACCTCTCGTTGCTGCTTGAATGCCTCTTCCACCATCTCTCCTGGGTAACGCAAGCTCTTAAAGTTCTCCCATCCCACCTACACAAGCACACATTTCCATATCTCGTGTCCCTGTTTTGTGAAGGATTTTTTTGAGGAAAGCTGTTCTTTTGCAACCTTTCCTGACCCGGTAAAGTCAGCTTTGTTTTTGAAGAACAAAATAAAGTCTTTTCTCTTTTTCGTTCTTTCTTTCTTTCTTTTTTTTTTAAACCTGCCTTTTCGTTTTATAAGCTTTTACAGTTGAGTACAGATCAATTATCTTGCAAACTCTTCCCAGAGATAGCAGGGGTGGGATTTTGTATTAGATGAGAGTACCTCCAGAAGCTTAGTTTGAGTAACAAAGGATTTAAAAACACTCTTTTTTATTTTTTATTTTTTTATTTTTTGGAGCCTAATGGAGGCCACAAAAACGGATGGCCAAGCCCCAAAACATTTTGTTCTCCATTTAAAAAAGAAACTGCAATAACAGGAAGGGAAAATATTTCTATCCTGAACTGTAGAAAGATGCTGATAGGTCATTCTAAACTCGGTACCTAAAGTAGCTTCATATAGTTATCAGGATATCTATGGAGATTCTCAGTCATCCAGGTGCTTTTTCAAAAGGCAACTGGTTTTTCCTTGAGGACATTTCGCTTCTGTTCCTAGAAGCTTGTTCAGTTCTGACTTCGGTCTTTCAGAACTGAAGAAGCTTCTTGGATGAGAAGCAAAACGTCTTATCTGGAGCATTTCTGAACTGTACTAATCCAGATAGTACCTAAGATCCCATTTTCAGAAGAGCAAAGTGGGACAGGTTTAAAGGAAAGCAACGAAAGTGATCCAAGTATGGAAAATATGAACGGAAACCAAAGGAATAAGGTATATTTCCCTGGAAGTCAAGTGGAGATTACATCTTTACCAGATCCTCGATGGGGAGGATCAAGGAAAGGCAGGGCTAGATCTGAGGAGTATAAGGAAACCCCAATTTCATTCATCTGTGCAGCTAATTGGTATCCAAGGGGTGATGAGCTGTTAACCTTCCAGAAAGAAAGTATTAGTACCGCTTTATAAAGCCCTAGTAAGACCACACCTCGAATACTGCAGCCAATTTTGGTCACCGTATCACAAAAAAGAGGTTGAGAGTTTGGAAAAAATTCAGAGAAGAGCTACTAAGTTGATCAAAGGCCTGGAGACCAGAAGATACAAACAACGGCTGCAGGACTTGGGTTTGGCTAGTCTAAATAAAAGAAGAAACAGGGGAGACATGATAGCAGTATTCAAGTATCTGAGGGGCTGCCACAAGGCAGAGGGGGGCAGGTTGTTCACCCGAGCACCAGAGGGCAGGACGAGAAACAATGGTTGGAAACTGATCAAAGGGAGAAGCAACCTGGAATCAAGGAGAAACTTCCTGACAGTGAGGACAATCAACCAGTGGAACAGCTTTGCCTCCAGAAATTGTGGGCACTCCATCACTGGAAATTTTCAAGAAGAGATTGGATAGTCACCTGTCTGAGATGGTATAGGTTCTCCTGCTTAAGTGGGGGGCTGGACTAGAAGACCTCCAAGGTCCCTTCCAGCTCTATTCTATTCTATTCTAAAGACTGGATTAGAACAACTGAAATGCTTTGGTCCATCAAATGAGCTGGTGCACGTTCTTAGGCCATGGTGTCTGTCTTTAAAGACAAAGAATCAGGACCACACATTAGGTTCCAGTTAAGGTAATTTATTGCTCATACCTATACACAAAGAGTTTAGTCAACTAGCAACATAAAAATGGTGCTAGATAAGAGTTAACGGAATTCAAGAGGGGTTGGACCTAGACCAGGGGTAGGCAACTTCGGCTCTTTTATGACTCATGGACTTCAACTCTGGCTCAGGAATTCTGGGAGTTGAAGTCCATGAGTCATAAAAGAGCCGAGGTTGCCTACCCTTGACCTAGACCCTATATGAGTACATATGGATTCCAGGCTGATTCCTCTCTTGACTCCACCGCGGGTTGTCTGTCATTCTCCCACCTACACACTCTTGAGTTATGATAGTGCTTTCAAACAGGGTCTGTTTTGTGTGAAGTGGGCAGGGGTTGTGCTTGGGCAGGGTTGAACTAGAAGACCTCCAAGGTCCCTTATAAAAAAAGCAGTAGGAAGCATCTTTCTACTTGGACAATGCATTCTCTTTCGAACTGAGCCCTCGTGGTGTTTTTTTATAGGAAAGTTTGAACAAAGGACTCTATTTTCACCTGTTAGATTTTCAGCCTCCCCATTTTTTTTGTTGGGGAGGGCATCTCCCCAACAAAAGAGCCTTGGTGGAGCAGTGGGCTAATGCCTCCTTAAGTAACACCAGCTGCCTGCAATTAGTGCAGGTTCGCCTCCCACCAGGCTCAAGGTTGACTCAGCCTTCCATCCTTCCCAGGTAGGTAAAATGAGGACCCAGATTGTTGGGGGCAATTAAGCTGACTTTGTAATAATGCCGCTTGGGGGTGTGTGTGAAAGCCCTAATAAGCAGGCATATACATAGAATGAAGGCTACTGCTAAGCTTGTAAGCCGCCCTGAGTCTTCGGAGAAGGGCGGGATATAAATGGAATTAAAATTAATATATATATATATATATATATATATATATATATATATATATATATATATATATATATACACATAGAATGAAGGCTATTGCTAAGCATATTGGTTTGTGCTTAAATTGTAAGCCGCCCTGAGTCTTCGGAGAAGGGCGGGATATAAATGGGATTAAAATAAAAATAAAAAATAAATAAAATCTCCCAGCCCAAACAGCCTTAAAAAGAGATTTAGAAAGAAAAATTAAGTGGTGAAGGTCAGTGGACCACAAAAGACAATAGGAGTCTCTCCACTCTTCCTCCCTCCTTAACTGGGGCAAAGTTTCATCAAATAAACAGCAGTTCCAAAACTTTGCCAGTGCAAACTAGGGTTACTGTCTCCTAGAACAATAAGTAGCTTAGCTGTGATCTGGTCACCTAGCCCAGGGGTAGGCAACCTTGGCTCTTTGATGACTCGTGGACTTCAACTCCCAGAATTCCCGAGCCAGCCTGTCTCACCTTAGAAACCTCTCCCTTTTTCCTCAGCGTGGCTGGCTCAGGAATTCTGGGAAATGAAGTCCACGAGTCATAAAAGAGCCCAGGTTCCCTACCCCTGACCTAGGTAATCATTTTTTTTGCTCAAAGAGCACAGGTGGCTCTCATCCTGCCAAGATCCTTAACAACAATGGAGGTGTTTGATGGATAAATATTGCTAAAAGGAAATAGGTGGTGTGATTGGTTGCCTCTTGCACTGCAAGAGAGATCTAGGAGTCTAGTTGGAGAGAAGTTGCAAAAAAATGGGGGGAAAAGTTAACCCAGTGAACGTCAGACTAAAACAGATCTCAAAAAGGCCATCTCATGACGGAGTTAACACCTCCTACTAGAATATCGGTTGAATAAACCACATGGTTGACGTGAGGTCTCACAGCATCAAGCTATAAAGGTTCTCTTCCTATTTCAGCTTCGTAAACGTTTAATAAGTCGCTTTCAATAAAAAGTAAAAGGTAACTAGCATGACTTTGAAGCACCAGCCCTTAGAACACCACTTTATTTCACAAAACCTTGGAAGAGTTTTAGGAAATAAAAAAAAAATAGTGTCTTATTTGAAAATGTGTGCCCATCTACTCAGAAATATATAGTGCATTCAAAAAGGATTCAGACACCACCACCCTTCACTTTTGTCAATTTTGTTATGCTGCAGCCTGATTCTACACTTGTTAAAATTCATTTTTTTCTCAATCTACACCAGGGGTCTTCAAACGTGGCTCTTTTATGACTTGTGGATTTCAACCCCCAGAATTCCTCAGCCAGACACCGCTGGCTGAGGAATTCTGGGAGTTGACGTCCACAAGTCATAAAAGGGCCACGTTTGAAGACCCCTGGGCTAGGACAGGGATCTCCAACTTTGGCAACTTTAAGACTTGTGGACGTCAACTCCCAGAATTCCTCAGCCAGTGTGCCCGGCTGAGGAATTCTGGGAGTTGACGTCCACAAGTCATAAAAGGGCCACGTTTGAAGACCCCTGATCTACACTCAGTACCCCATAATGACAAAGTGAATACAGCATTTTAGAAATGTCTGCAAATTTTATTAAAAAGAAAAAACTGAAATATCCCATTGGCATAAATATTCAGCCCTTCACTCAGTAATTTGTTGAGGCACCTTTGGCAGCAATTACAGCCTCCAGTCTTCTTGGGTATGACGTGACAAACTTTGGAAACCTGGATGGAGGGATTTTTCCGCCATTCTTCCTTGCAAATCCTCTCAAGATCAGTCAGGTTGGATGGCAACCGTCAGTGGACAGCCATTTTCAGGTCCCTCCAGGAATGTTATATAATTATATAAACAATAAATATAAATATATATATATAAATATAAATATATACCAGCAAAGTCAGGTTTTAAGACCCTTCATTCTGCCTTAATTCAAAGACAAACTACATACACGTGTGTTTATGGGTACAGTCTGAATAAACATGGATGCGCCAGTTCAGTAATTTTATGAAGTTGCACTTTACAACTTTTTAAGATATGTGGTGTTCAGCTCATGCTGGCTGGGGAATTCTGGGAGTTGAAGTCCACACATCTTAACATTACCAACTTTGAGCAACACTTTGATCAAGTGAAGTACTAATACCACTTTACAATGCTTTGGTAAGGCCACACCTGGAATACTGCATCCAGTTTTGGTCACCACGATGTAAAAAAGATGTCGCGACTCTAGAAAGGGTACAGAGAAGAGCAACAAAGATGATTAGGGGGCTGGAGGCTAAAACATACAGGGAACGGTTGCTGGAATTGGGTATGTGTAGTAGTTTAATGAAGAGAAGGGTGAGGGGTGACATGATAGCAGTGTTCCAATATCTCGGGGGCTGCCCCAAAGAAGAGGGAGTCAAGCTATTCTCCAAAGCCCCTGAAGGCAGGACAAGAAGCAACGGATGGAAACTAATCAAGGAGAGAAGCAACCTAGAACTAAGGAGAAACTTCCTGACAGATGCTGCAAGGTTCAAGGGATCTCTGTGCTGATCCTGTCTATAAAGGCGGCCATTTTAACTCAAGGAATGGTGCCAGGCGCACCTGCCAGTTCACCTGCTTGGCTGTCCATTACCCCATTGCAGATGATTCAAAGAGCTGCATTCTGCCCACAGCCAGGAGTTCAATCCTGACCAGCTCAAGGGGTTGACTCAGCCTTCCGTTTGCGAGGTCGGTAAAATGAGGACCCAGTTTGTTGGGGGGTGGGGCGGCATATGCTGACTCTAAACCGGTTAGAGAGTGCCGTAAAACATTTTGAAGCGGTATATAAGTCTTAAGTGCTGTTGTTATTGCTGGTTCTATTCAGTTTGCAGAATCTCCCCTAAGAAAAAAAGACCCAGCTGGAGTAAACAGTGGGCAGGTTTATACTGAGTTCTTAATCTGTGAGAGAAATTGAATGAACCTGCATGATGCTGGCACCTGTCGGGGCGCTCTCCCCCCCAAAAAAAAAGACTGGGGCACTCACATTGTTCTATAACAGGGGTCTTCCAACTTGGCCCTTTTATGACTTGTGGACTTCAACTCCCAGAATTCCTCATCCAGATGCTGGCTAAGGAATTCTGGGAGTTGAAGTCCAAAATTCATAAAAGGGCCAAGTTTGAAGACCCCTGATCTAGCCTACTGTTCCCCAGTCTTGGCAATCCTGAGTTGTGTAGACTTCAACTCCCAGAATTGAGAAGGCTAGGAGTTCTAGGAGTTGAAGTCCACCCATTTCAAAGTTGCCAACATTAGGAAATGTGGAGGTAGCTGAATACTACTATCTGTGGCAGGGGTCTTCCAACTTGGCCCTTTTGTGACGGGTGAACTTCAACTCCCAGAATTCCTCAGCCAGGCACGCTAGCTGAGGAATTCTGGGAGTTGAAGTCCACCCGTCACAAAAGGGCCAAGTTGGAAGACCCCTGTTCTATAATCATGAAAGCTGAGCACGGCAACATGTTTTAAGCAAAAGTGGAGCACATTGAAGCAGGAAATGGAAGAGCTGGCTAGCTGCGGCACGACTCCAATGCTGTGGGTGGGCTTTACGAAGCAAAGGGGAGCAGCGCTTTCTCCGTCTCTCTCCCCCCCCTTCCCCAAATCTCCCCATAGAAAGGCATCAGGGACTCGATAAGAGATTTTCCCTTCACCCACCTATCTACCCATCCACCCACCCCCTACCCCAGCGCACAATCGTTTTTCCCTGCCAGAGTGCGCATACAGCAGGCAGCCACTGCTGCGTAAGGAGGAGAACAAGGGGAAGAAGGAGCGTTGAGTCACTAGCGGAGGTGGACCCTGGATGCTGTGGGGGAGGCATTTTTAAGCCTCCCGTTGATGAGAGGAAAAAGCCGCCTCTCTTTCATCTCCTCTCTTCGGCCTTGAAACGGTTATTTAAAAATTAGGTTGCTTGACTGGATGCTGCCGACGGATGACGGACGCTGCCTTGATGCCTTTTGAATGGGCGTTAAACCTCTGGCCCCCACCATCCTGGATGGGAAGGGTTGAATCGGTCTGGGATGGACTTCCTCCAGGACCTCTCCCTCGGGGGTGCGTCGCAGAGCCCGCACCCCCTCAAAGCTTTGGGTAACAACCCCCCTCCCCTCACCCCTCTCCAAAATGTGATTGTGCTGAAAAATTGAACGTAGCAGGAAGGGAAGATTGTTGAACGCACGACTGAGGGCAAGGAAAATAATCAGAGCCAATTTAGATTTTATCTTTGCCCAATCTGCCCTCCTCCTCCTCTTCCTCACCACACATGATTTTTTGTTGATTTTTGTTGTGTGTGGGGGGAAATAGGAGACATTAGGTGTGTTGGATATGTCTTGCACCTGCGTTATTTGTAACAACCGTAAAGGCAGGATATGAATAAATAAAATATAGTCACGTATGTATGTATGCACGTATGTAATCAGATCAGCAGCCCATCCACAGCCTTCAAAAACCTTTGGACCTGATCTGCAGGCATTTGGGAATCTCCCTTTTTAAGTGTCCAGCAGCGTCCTTCAAATGACCTTGGACAGTGGACACTCCCGGACAGTAGGAGAAGCCCTCCGGATCTTGCCCAACTGCCTGCAGTGCTCCTGGGGTTAAAAAGCACGTAGTTCTGGGGTGTGTGTGTGTGTGTGTGTGTGTGACAAAAAAAGCTGAAATTTATTTTCCACCGTGATGAGCCCTGAGCCATCAAAAAGAACCAGCTTTTTTTGATGTCCTGAAAAAGGGTTTCGCAAGTGAGCACCTTGGAAGACAGTTGCTTAGCTCAGCAGCCCCGAAGAGATCCTGCACGCCCCAGAACGATGCAGAAATCCTATTTGGTCCCCCTCCCCCCCCCCCCTCTCTCTCTCTCTCTCTCTCACACACACACACACACACACACACACACCAAACCCTCAGCACTTTTCTCCCCCCTTCTGAGCAGATCCTGCTAAGGTAATTTTCACGGGGGGGGGGGGGAGGGAGGGGAGAAAATACCAGGACGTGCGCTGGGTCTTTTCAAGTCCAGTGACTCAGCACCAGCAGCCAAAAGGGAAGGACATGATGTGATTAGGTCTAATTTTGCTGGAGGACGCAAATGCCTCCCACCAGCCACCTCTTAGGCTGCGAGCTGAAACATCATCGTCATGCCCAGCTCACAGCCGCTGTCACAAGGACCCATCCTGGGTGAATCAGATTTTTTTTTTAAAAAGAATGGAAAGCCAAAAAAAAAAAAAGTAGGAGAAGCTTTTATAGAAGAGCTGACAAGGCTACAGAAATTTCTAATTGCCTGCCGGCTGAGAAAAACACAAAAGGAAACCTAGCCAGGAGGGTAACCTATAACGTCAGTCTGCAGTCCCAAAACCTGTCGGTTGGAAGTTGCCTCTTGGGTTTTCAACAGTTTTTTAAGAAGGGTGGGGTCCCTTGGTGCTCTCTGAGCTTGGTTGTTTTCTTGCAGACGTTTCGTTACCAAACTGGGTAACACCATCAGTGCTACTAACAGCACCAGCAGTGATGATGCTATCTAGTTGGGTAATGAAACGTCTGCAAGACAGCAGCCAAGTACAGAGAGCAACAAGGATCCCACAGTTCAACCCTGAACTACAAATACTCTCGTATCTAGGTTCTCCTGCTTGAGGACTAGAAGGCCGCCAAGGTCCCTTCCAGATTCCTATTTATTCTATTCTATTTCTATTCCATTCCATTCCATCCTTCATATTCTATTCTGTTCCGTTCTGTTCCATTCCATTCCATTCTTCTATTCCATTCTATTTCTATTCTATTCTATTTCTATTCATTTGTATTCTATTCCATTCCATTCTTCTATTCCAGGGGTGTCAAACTCAATTTCATTGAGGGCCGCATCAGCATTGCGATTGCCCTCAGGGGGCCGGGTGGGTATGGCCAGGGTGGGCGTGGCCTACTGGGTGGGCGTGGCTAGAGTGTGTATGGCCTACTGGGTAGGCGTGGCCAGCTCTACATCGTTCGCATCAAGGGTGCCTATGGGGGCCTGGGCAGGAGTGGGACAGATCTGAGGGTCTCTGGCAGAAGGAGGGTCTCTGGGCCAGGGCCAAGGCAGTGGGGGCCGTTCCCTCACTGTTTCCAGGATGGCTTCACGGGCCACATGAAACCACTTCGCGGGCCGGATCCGGCCCCCGGGCCTTGTGTTTGACATGTCTGTTCTATTCCATTCTATTTCTATTCTTTTCTATTTCTATTCTTTTCTATTTCTATTTCTATTCATTTGTATTCTATTCCATTCCATTCTTTCTATTCTATTCTATTCCATTCCATTCTTCTATTGCATTCTATTTCTATTCCATTCCATTCCATTCAAAATGGTTTAATCAAAAGCCCATTTTCTCAGTTTTTCTCCCAAACCCTAGTAAAGAAGGTGCTGAAAACCAACAGCCAGATCTCAGTTAAGTAATAACACACCCCAATTTTTCTTCTGAAAATTTGAATTCTTTTGGTGTTTTTTTTTCCTAATTCACGATCAAGACCTTTTGGGATTGATTCTGGTGAAGGTTTTCAGCTTACATTAGTTGTTGGAGGAGGTGGAGGGTGCGGCCGCATTTAATGGTTTTTTGCACATCTTTCCATCACAATCACCGGCCTGGTTCTCCATGGTCCTCCTTTGGAAGAGTTCCTTATTATTTATTTCAACTGTTTAGTCACCCAACTAAACTCCTTAAACCCTAAATTCTTGAACTCTTCTTCATACCTACAGACTCCTAGAGATATTAATGTTGGGGTATCCAGCCTTGGCAATTTTAAGACCTGGGGAATTCTGGGAGTTGAAGTCCACAACGGGACTTACAAGTTGCCAAAGTTGGACACCTCTGCATTAATGTATCCAAAGAGCATCTTATAACAAAGGTAAAAGGGGTTTCAGCGGCCATCTTCCATCAAGCAAAGGGTTAAACTCCTTGGAAGAAACCCCTCCAATTTTAGGGTTGCTTCTTTGCAACTTTTCTCCTTGAAGCCATCCCCTGTTGTTCATTTTCTCCGCTGCTTATTCTCCTCAACTTTTTTTCGTGCCCACGTAGCTGAGATCTTCTTTGGTCTAGTTTCTCTCGCTGCTCCTCTCATATTTTTCCCTGCAAGAGTGTGGAATTTGGGGCTGGATGCAGATTTTAAAGCCAGCCAGCCAACTGAGCATCACCAAGTTTCCAGTGCAAACATATGTTTCAGACGGGGAGATTCTTCTTTTGCTTTTACTGGCACAGTTAATCTCTTAGCAGAAGCCCACAGTATTAAGCAAGCAAGATTTGTACGAGTAGCAGCACAGGGTTGCTTACAAAGAGTAGGTCATACTAAGCAGGGCACAGTGGTGAAGACGCTGGGCTTGTCAACCCAAAGGTTGGCAGTTCGAGACCTCAAATACTACGGCCAATTTTGGTCACCTTATCACAAAAAAGAGGTTGAAAGTTTGGAAAAAATTCAGAGAAGAGCAACTAAGATGATCAAAGGCCTGGAGACCAAAACGTACAAGGAACGGTTGCGGAACTTGGGTTTGTCCAGTCTAAAGAAAAGAAGAAATAGGGGAGACATGATAGCAGTATTCCAGTATCTGAGGGGCTGCCACAAAGAAGAGGGTGTCACGTTATTCTCCTGAGCACCAGAGGGAAGGACAAGAAACAATGGTTGGAAGCTGATCAAAGAGAGAAGCAACCTGGAATTAAGGAGAAACTTCCTGACAGTGAGGACAATCAACCAGTGGAACAGCTTGCCACCAGAAATCGTGGGAACTCCATCACTGGAGACTTTTAAGAAGAGACTGGACATTCACCTGTCTGAGATGGTATAGGTCCTCCTGCTTGAGCAGGGGGCTGGACTAGAAGACCTCCAAGGTCCCTTCCAGCTCCTAACCCATTCCATTCCATTCCATTCTTCCTATCCTATCCTATCCTATCCTATCCTATCCTATCCTATCCTATCCTATCCTATCCTATTCTATTCTATTCTATTCTATTCTATTCTATTCTATTCTATTCTATTCTATTCTATTCTATTCTACCGTGGGATGGGGTGAGCTCCTGTTCTTGCCCCAGCTACTGCCCACCTAAGCAGTTAGAAAGCATGCAAATGCATGTAGATAAATAGGTACCACTTGGTGGTTAGATAACAGCATTCCATGAGCCTCAGCATTTAGTCGTGCCGGCCACCGAAGCGTCTTTGAACAATTTTTTTTTTTTTAAATTCCATTTATATCCCGCCTTTCTCCGAAAACTCAGGGCGGCTTACAAGCTTAGCAGTAGCCTTCATTCTATGTATATGCCTGCTTATTAGGGCTTTCACACACACCCCAAGCGGCATTATTACAAAGTCAGCTTTATTGCCCCCAACAATCTGGGTCCTTTGGCTAAACTAGGAAACGGAGATGAGCACCATCCCAGAGTCGGACACAAATGGGACAGAGGAAACTTTTTTTATCAGCAACTGCTTTATTTATTTTTTTCATAGACTCAGAGAACTGGAAGAGGCCTCCAAATCCAGTACATTCTTGGTGCATCCCAGAGAGATGCCTGTCCGGCCTGTTTCAATCCATTGATTGGAAGAGCATCCATCTTTTCTGCAGATAGTTGCTTTCACTTTCAAACTCTTCTTGCCATTAGGAAGTTTTTCCCCCGCTGTTGAATTAGAGTGAGGCTTCCCATAAGGTGAATCCATGCTCTTTGGAATGATGGAGAAGACCTCTTAATCTTCTCCCAGGGGGGACAAGTTTTAACAGAATAACAGAGTTGGAAGGGACCTTGGAGGTCTTCTAGTCCAGCCCCCTGCTCAAGCAGGAGACCCTATACCCGTGGTGGCGAACCCACGGCACGCATGCCACAGGTGGCACGCAGAGCCCTCTCTGTGGGAACACGCACCGTCGCCCCTGTCCTAGGCCTTCGGCTGGATTTTATAAAACCTTTTCACTTTAGGCCTCTGCCACCGTGGGCAAAAAAAAAGTTTCAATCAATCAAGCAACTTCAACTTCTCGCGGGGAAAAAAAAGATCTCGCAAAGTTGGAATTGATGGATTGAACTTTTTAGTCCCACCCAGTCTGCCGTTACCATCGGAGCCACGCCCACCCAATGGGCCACGCCCACCTGGCACCCAATGATACATAAGTGGGTTTTGGGTTGCAATTTGAGCATTCGGTCTCTAAAAGGTTCGCCATCGCTGCCCTATGCCGTTCCAGACAAGTGGCCATCCAGTCTCTTCTTGAAAATCTACAGGGATGGAGCACCCACAACTTCTGAAGGCAGTGTTCTCAACGTTAGGAATATTTTCCTTAGTTCTAGGTGGCTTCTCTCCTTGAATTCTTTCCATCCATTGTGTCTTTTTTCTTGCTTTTTTGGTGCTTTGGAGAATAGCTTGACTCCCTCTTCTTTGTGGCAGCCCCTGAGATATTGGAAGACTGCTATCATGTCACCCCTCATCCTCCTTTACATCAAACTTGACATACCCAATTCCAGCAACCGTTCTTCATGTTGTAGCCTCCAGACCCCTATTCATCTTTATTGCCCTTCTCTGCACTCTTCCTACAGTCTCGCCATCTTTTTTGCAAAAACTGGGTGCAGCATTCCAAGTGTGGCCTTACCGAGGCACTACAAAGCGGTAGCGTGAGGTCTTTTGGGTTCCCAACAATTCCAGCTCCTCCAGTCTTGCTTCTAGTCCCTTGATCTGCCTCACTGTGGCTCTTTTCTGAACTTCTTCCAGATTGTCCCCAAAATGGGTCACCCAGACGTAGACACTGATGGGATCTGGCAGATTCAGATCTCCAATAGAAGAGAATTATCTGTAGCTCACGGTTGAACTGTGGAGTCTTTGATGCTCTCTGAACCTGGTTGCTTCCTTGCAGATGTTTCATTGCCCGACTAGGTAATGTCATCAGTGCTAGCGAGTGTGAGGTTTGCTCCTCGCCTATATGCAGTAACTTCTGTCAGTGTTGGCGGAGGTGTGGTTTTTCCTCCAAGGAAACCAAGCAGGGATGTTCCTTCGTGTTCTTTCCCTGTTTAGTGTAATGGAGAAGATGCTGGGCTAGACATCCGAAGACTGTTGAGTGGTTGATCTCTCAGACATGGAAGTTGGCTGGGTGACTTTGGGCCAGGCCCTCTCTGTTAGCCCAACCCATTTCACAAGGCTGTGCTGGAGAGACATCTCTCTGCCATCTTGAGTTTTACAAAATAAAGGTGGGATATTGACAGGCAAAATCTAGCTCAAAGCAAAAGCTGAACTTAGAAGAAAGCAATAGAAAATAACATTTTTGAATGTTTGATGTTGGAGAAGGCTCTTGAGAATCTCATGGGCAGTCAAGAAAACAAACTAATCACTCGTCAAACAAATCAGCCCAGGATTCTCACTCAAGGCACAAATGACCAAGGGACGAACTCTCCTATTTTGGAACCCATGACGTGAAGACCCAGCTCTCTGGAAAAGGCATCGATGCTGGGAAAGGTGGAAAGAAAGAGAAAATGACACTTAGCCACTCTTCAAAGCTACAACAGACCCACCTGGGGGCTACTGATGAGCTGGATTTGAAGTTCTGACAGATAGGTGTGCATGCACATCCCCACACGCATTGCAGTCACACAACCAAATTTCAGGCATTCGGCACCTGGACTGCTTTTATGGCCATTTGCAGTGTCCGACACTCAGATGGCCACGTTTTATGGCAGTTTTGCCCCAATCTGGTAGTAACTTTCAGTTTTCATGAAACCCGTAACAAACCGTTGCTTTGCTTAACGGCGGTAGCCTTTGATTAACGATCGACACACACAAAAAAAACCCCTCATAAAATCTGGTCATGTAACTTCGTAACTTAAGACTGGGGTGGGCCATCTCCATTACAGTTGTAAGTCAAGGTCTTCCGGTATGACATGCACATGTGAGTGTGTTTCTCCTCTTCCCCTGTGTGGCCTGTACGTGTTTCCAAAGGTGCGGTTGCACACTTCAGATCAAAACAAGTCAACATTGTTTCTTGCCGCCATAAGGCCACATCTTTGAAACATCCAATAATAGAACTGTTGCATGCTTCTGTACATAATCGCAGGAAAACAGTGAGTATGAGATCTAAAAATAAACGAGAACATACAAAATGATGACATAAACTATAGCGTTATAAAAAGGGATGAATAAAGACATATCTAAACTTGGTTAACAGTATGATGTCTTGCGCAGATGGTGGCACCAAACCGGGTAAATGGGGAGCATCACCAATAGAATGGAGCCCCCCAAAAAACACTTATAATATGGCTTGGTTCTGATGCCCTCCCCACGGTCATGTGATGCTCAGCAACCAGCCAGCGTTTTAGAGCCGTTAGCGGTGTCACTTGACCAGAATTTATGATATTTTTGGTGAAAACCGGCATTTACTTCAACCAAATCGGCCCATAGTGAACAGTTGATTTGCTTAACGACCTCAAATTCACTTAACGATGACCACAGAAAAGGTTGCAAAATTGGGTCGGGCCGTGGGATGACTCCCTTTATGGCTGTCGTGACTTAAGACCCCCAACGTGCAGGCTCCATTGCAGTCGTGAGTCGAAGGGTACCTGTAAATAGGAATCACACGCCCTATCTGGAAATTTCTTTCAAGATTGGATAAATGAAAGTCTGTCTAGAGCAGGGGTAGGCAACCTTGGCCCTTTGATGACTCATGGACTTCAACTCCCAGAATTCCTGGGCCAGCATGGCTCAGCATGGAAACCTCTCCCTTTCCCCTCAGCATGGCTGGCTCAGGAATTCTGGCAGTTGAAGTCCATGAGTCATCAAAGGGCCAAGTTTGAAGACCTCTGGTCTAGACTAGAGGGATCAATAAGTAGCAGAATTTATTTTGAGAATCACCACTTGAACCTATCCAGAAAGACCCTTAAAATGTTCCAAATGAACAAAGTTGCATGCTTAGAACCATAGAGTTGAAAGGGACCGTGGAGGTCTTCTAGTCCAACCCCCTGCGCAGAGCTGGAATTCTCAAACTGCCTAGACAAATGTCTTCCCGGCCTTGGTATAGCAGTGGGTTGGGCTAGAAGACCTCCAAGGTCCCTTCCAACTCTGTTACTCTGTTGTTGGCTCGAAAATCTTCACTGACGGAGCCGCCGGGACTCCAGAAAGCAGACTTGTTCCTCAGCGTAAAAGTTCCCTTGGTGAGAAAATTCCTCCTTATTTCAAGTTTGAATCTTTCTCTACAGAACTCCCACTCGCTTAACAAATACCTCAGTTAAACAACAGACAGTTTGGGCTCAATTGTCATAGGTTGAGGACCGCCTGTAGTAGTCTTGTCCTGGGAACAATCCAGCCTTTCAATCCTGAGACAGACCTCCAGGTATTAGTAGGACGGGGGTCCCCAACACCTCAGGCCCACGGACCAGCACCGGACCGCAGCATGCCAGAAACCAGGCCGTGGAAACAAGCAAAGCCCCATCCGTGGGATGCAGGCAGCACACGAAACCACGTCCTCTCTGGTCCGTGGAAAAACCTCTCTCCACGGAACCAGTCCCTGGTGCCCAAAGGGTTGGGGGCCGCTGCATTAGAAGACTGCTCTTATGTCTTTCATTGGCTTTCTCTTCTCTGGGCTAGCCTGGAGTTTTTCAACCTCGGGAAGCTGAAGGACCAGGAGATAAGTAGCTTTTTTCGGGGGGGGGGGGTTGCTCCGTTGTAACTTTGAACAGTTGCTTAGCAACCAGTCATTAAATGAGAACTACCTGTAATCTACCTATTGTTTTCCCCCCCCCCATCCCCCTCAATTTTCTCTACGGTAAAATTACCATACGCAATTATGAGGCGCATTCTTATGAAATGCAGTTATTCTGCCTAATTATTTCATTCGTTCCGTTCTAAATCTGTTCTAAATGTGTGTCCTGTTTCTCTCATTAAAACGGTGCCTAACTTTAACAATAAATCGGGTTTTGCAAATAAATTGGCCCCGGATTCGGGTTTGGACACTGACGCTTTGCTTCTCTTGCTCCCCACGTCTCTAAATAAATTCCAGTTAGGGGGCAACTCGGGAGGAAGGCGAGAGGCTTTCTGCACGTGCTCAGGGGTTGCCAGAGCTTTATCAGTACTGACATGGAAAGTTCTCCCTTATGCCTTCCAGGGCAGGTGCCTAACGAGACCAGGCAGAACGGGCAGAGCTGCACCAGGGGGCTGCCCAAACCAGTCTGCATGAACGGGACGGAGTCCGGTCAGCTGGTCAGCAAGACGAAAGCCGAGCGACGGGCCAGCGCCTCTTCCAACCCTTCCCACAAGGCCTCTTCCGCCAGCAGCAAGATCCGCAAACTCTCCACCTGCAAGCAGCAGTGACCACCGGCTGGACTGCCCCCCCCCCCCCGTGCGTATAAAACTCGGGCCACTTTCGGAGGGAGGGAAGCGTCTGGACAGGTAGTCCTCTGCTTAGCGACCACAACGGAGACCAAAATCTCTGTTGCTTAAACGAGAGAGTTACGTGAGTTTTTGCCCCGTTTTTGGCGGCCTGTCCTGCCGCAGCTGTCGCGCGAATCGCTGCCGTTAGCAGCACGCTTGTTAAGGGGACCTGGCTTCTTCGCCCTGGACTTTGCTTGTCAGAAGGTGGCCAAAAGGGATGCTGCAGCCGTCATCAATATGAATCGGGCTGCCAAGCGGTCTGGATTGTGATCACGTGACCTTGGGGACCCATCTTAAAAGTTTCCCAGGTTGAGAAACACTGGTTTTAGACTCTGGAACAGGGGTCTTCAAACCTGGCCACTTTAAGACTCGTGGACTTCAACTCCCTGGCTGGCTGAGGAATTCTGGGAGCTGAAGTCCTCAAGTCTTAAAGTGGTCAAGTTTGAAGACCTCTGCTCTGGATGTTTTCCTTCTCTGAATATTTCATTTGCCCCATGCCAAATGAAGGGGTCAGGCGGGGGGGGGGGGGGCTAAGCCTTCTTTTCAACCACCTCTCCCACTTGAGATAAGAGAGTTCATCTTACCTCCTACCCACCCACCCACCCCCCTTTTTTAAATTAATACAGAATGAGGAACTCCACGTAATAGGATTTAATTTGATTGGCCGCCACAGATGCGGTCCTGACCTGGGGGATATGAGTTTAATCTTGCCTCCAGGGCCTATCTGCCTGCAGGTGTGCACTCACACACACACACACAAATACCCCTTTTTGTTTTTGAAGATGAAAAGAATTCCAAAGCAATGAGAGAAACAGGTTGGGGAGGACCCAGGTGCTTCTGGGGAGTGTGTGTGTGTGTGTGAATGGGTGGTCTGTTTCCTCTTCTTGTGAAGCTGCCATCCCTGCCCTTGCTGTGTGGGGGGGAGCCCCTTTTGCAAACAGTGTCATAGCTCTGGATGGGTTTTTTTTTCTTAGCTGCTTGTTTGTTCATTTGATTTTTCCACCTTTCCGGTTGCTTTTTCCTCCCTGGATGCTTCTGTCAAAGCAGTCTCTGCTTCATAACTCATCTCTCTCCTCCCCATCCTTTCCCAATTATCCATCTCCTCCTGCGTCTTTCCGCCCCCGGGATTCTGGCCTTGTCACATTTGCACACTTCAAACCGATGTGATTTTCCCCTCTCATACACAAATATATATTCTCTCTCTCTCTCTCTCTCTCTCTCTCTCTCTCTCTCTCTCTCTCTCTCTCTCTCTCTCTCTCTCTCTCTCTCTCTCTCTCTCTCTCTCTCTCTCTCCCCTTTCTCAGCTTGCCTTCTGACCACATTTCTCATTCTGCCTCTGTCCCTTCAGCAACTCAACGGGTGCTCCAGATCAGGATGGCGAACTGGATCGACTCTGGCGTAGGATTGATCCCATCTGCTTTTCTTATCTTATCTGGAGATAGGAAGCATTTTTCAGGGGCCCTCCAAGCTATTTGAACCCGTTCTAAGCCAGCCCTCCTTTAGTGACCTTTTTCTTGCCACAATCCCTCCTAATCCTTAGCTAGAATCCATCCTCCCGTAATGTAATCCTTTTCAGTGGGGATCCTTCCGCCAGGGATCAGCAGGAGGTTCACTCTTGTCATTTTTTGATTCCCCTTCAGAAATGCAGGCAGGACATCTCTCGGTTTCCTCCAGGCTAGACATGCTAGAGAAAGGCTTCAGCTCAATTCATTGCAGAGTTGACAGACAGACAGGGAAATCAAGGCGAGGTCCGGGGAAAATCCCGCGCAAAGGGTATAGTTAAGCCAGCAATATTCCTCCTCCTAGCAAAGCCATAGTGTCCATTTGAAATCCAGCCAATCCACAGGTGGCACAGTGAGCGGGTAAGTGGCACTCTTGGCCCGCATCTCAAGGTCTTCTCCGCTTTCGTTTCTCCGCAACCGTCTCCCGCATGCCTTTCTCAAGAGGATAGAGGCAGTGGTGGGGATTCAGCCGGTTCGCACCACTTCGGCAGAACCGGTAGCTAATTTTTTTGTTGCCCAGAACGGACTTCCGGAAGCGGCATCCACACAGAGAACCGGTGGTTCACGTGTTTGAATCCCACCACTGGGATGGAGGCAGGAGAGGGAAAGTAGAAAGCGAACGTTATCCCAAGTGACCGCATGCTCCCCCTTCCCCCCAGCAGAGTGGCAGGCCCCGAAAGTAGAATATATATGCAAGGAAAAAAATGAGGTTTTGGGGACCTGACAAACAGCCCTGGAAAAAAAGTGATTTATGTCCGGTCCTGACACCTACAACCATTGCTGCTTCCCCATGGCCCTGCGGTCAGAATTCAGGCCCTTGACCACCAGCTTGTATTTATGGCTGCTGCGGCAACCCCAGGTCATTTGATCGCCCTATTTGATCTTCCCTGCCGGCCTCCAACGAACAAAACCAACGTGGAAGAGGCTTGCTTAACAACTGCGTGTTTAACCTCACAATGGCAGCGATTTGCCAAACAGCTGTGACAAAAAAAAGCTTAACCACCGCCTTGCTTAGCAACTGGAATTCTGCCCCACCCCTTGGGGTCGTAAGTCAAGGACTACCTGTAACCCGTAACCTACGGTGCTTACTCTTCCCCCCCCCCCTTTTCTTGTGCTTAATGGGTTGGAAACAGATAAAGTATAATTTTCTTTTCTTTTTTTTTCCCCTGCTTCTTCTCTGCAGCCCGAGTTCCGGATTGTCTGCTGCCCTAAGCAGCCTCCCACCCCGATCTCGTCCATCCGGGTCTCCTCCATTCTACCCATCCCACCTGTAGCAGATCACCTGTAGAACGAGCTTGCAATCAAAACCACGAAGAAGGAAAAGGGGAGATCTTTTTATTTTCTTTTGGTCTTTTTAATGAGTCAAACCCAAGGGAAAAAAATTGGACAGTGTCTTGCTCCCCGCCTGTCACCTCCTTCCACGTGACTTTTCTTTTCGAAAGGAGCTTAACTGTGGTTTGTCGGATGGGATCCAGGCTTCCCTTTGACTGTGATCCTGTGTGTGACCCAGATAAACCCAGACTCTTTCTGGGGGTTGCATTGGGGAGCAGTGATGGGGGAAGAGGCAGTGAATGGTCTTTAAAGAGTGATGTCCCTCATGCAAATCCTCTTTTGCTACCTTCCCAGGTGTGTTTGGAAATTTGCAAGCCATCAACACGCACTTTATGTAGTAGACTACTGTTTTATATATATATATACATATACATATACATATATATATATATATATATACATATATATATATATATATATATATATATATATATATATATATATATATATATATATATATATATATATATATATATATATATATAATATGTGTGGGTGTGGGTGACTGTGTGTGTATATATATAGAGATATATATATAGAAATATATATATATAGATATATTATTTTTCCCTTTTTGATTCCCGTCCCTTTATTTTTCCTTTGCAATATCTTTAAGGACTACTTTATCCGTTACGATGCATTTGAACTGGCGGGGATGAAGGGACAAGAACCCAAATAAGTATTTTAAAATTAAAACATGAGGAACAGCCTCCCCATTCCGTTATGAATAAAACAAAAACACATACACCCACCCCCACACACAAACACACACACACACACACACACACATATGTATACAAAAAAAATCTGCATGCTGTTTATAAGGGCTGGAGCAAAGGGAAAAGTGTGCTTTTCTGGGTTTTTTTCCTTTTTTAAAAAAGAAAATAAAGATTCAATGGAGACGTGGATTCTACGGAGTCGGTTTTATGCAGCGCCTTTTCTGTCACTAAGGAAGAAAGTGCAGGACTGACAAAGGGGCATTTTACCTGGAATTGTGAATTAATAATTCTAATTCAACCTTTTGCAAAACCTGTTAAAGCAGTGTTTCTCAACCTTAGCGATTTTAAGATGCGTGGATTTCATCTCCCAGAATTCCCCAGTCAGCCCTGCTGGTTGGAGAATTCTGGGAGTTGAAGTCCCATACTGTCATGGTTCCGACCGATGAAACTCTTTCAAATAACTTCGAGGCATTGTTTACCTTAATCTTTACTCGAGTAGCATGGCATCAGCACGTACATGGTGGAAGCCAAAATCTGAATTCCCTTCCCCTAAACACATGGTGTTGTTGTTAGCTGCGAAGTCGTGTCCGACCCATCGCGACCCTATGGACAACATTCCTCCAGGCCTTCCTGTCCTCTACCATCTTCTGGAGTCCATTTAAGTTCACACCTACTGCTTCGGTGATTCCATCCAGCCACCTCATTCTCTGTTGTCCCCTTCTTCTCTTGCCCTCGATCTTTCCCAGCATTAGGCTCTTCTCCATTGAGTCCTTCCTTCTCATTAGGTGGCCAAAGAATTTGAGTTTCAACTTCAGGATCTGGCCTTCTAAAGAGCAGTCAGGGTTGATCTCCTCTAAGACTGACCGGTTTGATCGCCTTGCAGTCCAAGGGACTCGCAGGAGTCTTCTCCAGCACCATAGTTCAAAGGCCTCCATTCTTCGGCGCTCAGCCTTTTTTATGGTCCAGCTTTCACTGCCATACATTGCAACTGGGAAAACCATAGCCTTGGCTATACGCATGTTTGTTGACAGGGTGATGTCTCTGCTTTTTAGTGTGCTGTCTAGATTTGCCATGGCTTTCCTCGGGGAAAGCCATGGCAAATCTAGACAGCACACTAAAAAGCAGAGTCATCACCCTGTCAACAAAAGTGCCTATAGTCCATGGTATCAAAGCGCAATTCCCTCCTCTAATTAACAGTCATAAATCACATTCTCCAATTAGTTTGAAATGCAGACCTTCCCTCCAGTTCTCCAACCCATTTCTTATCATCTCTTATTTCAAACAACCTTGAAAAACACTCTACTAGATGTTGTTATGTCTAATTAATTCCCATACACATTCTTCCTCCTCCACCCCCCAGTATCATCTAATTCTAACTCTAACAAGTAACACACAAGTTAAGGGGAAAATGGCTGCACCTTCATATATTGTCAAAGTAAGAACATCCGATGTTAGCAGCGTTGATACCATACATTTTAAAGCGTCTGGCTGGGGAATTCTGGGAGTTGAAGTCCACCGATCTTCAACTTGCCATGGTTGAGAAACATTGATGTAGAACAGAGGTCACCCACCCTTTCATGCTGGCGGCCCAGAGGGAAAGGAAGCAGCTGGGAAATTTGCGCACCCGTGCGCATGCACATGCAGAAATGGCCTCACGCACCCACACGGCGCTAGCGGCCCTGTTTGTGTAGGCGTGCAGGCGCTAGCTGCTGCTGCTAGCCCAGTGCACATGGACAAACGGGCCATGCAACACACATGACGCTAGCGACCCCATTTGCACATACACACAGGCACTAGCTACCGTGTGCATTTGCAAATGGGCCATTACCCACGTGTGCGCTAGCGGTCCCATTTGCGCAGGCACTAGCCATCACCACTAGCCCCGTGCGCATGAGCAAACGGGTCCACAGGCACTAGCACGAGTGCATGCACATGTGTGCACGCACTGGCCAGCTTATCCCACGATCCAGTGGCCAGTGAGCCGCAGTCCATACGTTGGGGACCCCTGCTTTAGAAAGTAGAGACTGTCCAGGCATCCTTGTGTGCTAGTGATTTACTACACAGTAGTAGCAAGATTTATGTTGTGTAAATCCATGCCTTAAGGAGAACTTTGTGGTGCTGTCAGTACAACACTGAACCACAAGCTGGCCGGTTGTATTTGGTATGCTGTGCAGCCTCCATCCATAGGGTCCTAGACTCATAGGGGTAGAAGGGACCTCAGAGGTCTTCTAGTCCATCCTGTTGCTCAACCCACTGTACCGGTGGCTCCCAACCTTTTCTATGCCCTGCACCCCTAGAACGCTTCCGGATAATAATAATAATAGTAATAGTAATAGTAATTATTATTATTATTATTATTATTATTATTATTATTATTATTATTATTATTATTATTATTATTATTATTATTATTATTTAATTTTTATACCGCCCTTCTCCCGAAGGACTCAGGGCGGTGTACAGGGCAATACAATAAAATACAATATATAAAAATTAAAAGAAATATTAAATACAGTAGCCCAATTAAATAAATTAATACAAAATGTTAAAATACCCCTAAACCCATCAGACCAGGCCGTCTTGTTCAAATAAATATGTTTTTAGCTCACGTCGGAAGGAGCGAAGGTCGGGAGCCGTCCGGAGCTCCACCGGTAAACGGTTCCAAAGGTCTGGCGCGCCCACAGAAAACGCCCTCCCCCTGGGGGCCGCCAGTCGACACTCTGACCGACGGCACCCTAAGGAGGCCCTCTCTGTGGGAGCGCACTGGGTGGAGGGAAGTTGATGCCGGCCGCAGGTGCTCCCGTAAGTAACGCGGACCCATGCCATTTAGGGCTTTATAGGTCGTAACCCATGCCATTTAGGGCTTTATAGGTCGTAACCAAGGGACGCGGTGGCTCAGTGGGTTAGGGCGCTGAGCTTGTCGATCAGAAGGTCGGCAGTTTGGCGGGTCGAATCCCGAGTGCCGCGTAACAGAGTGAGCGCCTGTTACTCGTCCCAGCTTCTGCCAACCTAGCAGTTCGAAAGCACGTAAAAATGCAAGTAGAAAAATAGGGACCGCTCCGGTGGGAAGGTAACAGCGTTCCGTGCGCCTTTGGTGTCTAGTCATGCCGGCCACATGACCACGGAGATGTCCTCGGACAAGCGCTGGCTCTTCGGCTTTGAAACGGAGATGAGCACCAGCCCCTAGAGTCGGAAACGACTAGCACGCATGTGCGGGGGAACCTTTACCTTTACTTTTTAGGTCGTAACCAGCACCTTGAATATATTCTCGCACCCCTTACAAAAATTTGAAATAACGGCAACAAATTTTGCATATACCCTATAATTTTGAAGACCCATGTTTTCGCACCCCCTGGAATATTGTCTCGTGGCCCCAGGGGTTGCAAGCACCCCTGGTTGGGAACCCCTGCCCTACACCATCCTAGACAAATGGCTGTCCAATCTTTTCTTGAAAATGATTGTTCTCGTTGTGGCAAATTCCTCCTGACTTCCAAGTTGGATCTCCCTCTGACTTACTCCCATCTATTCCTTCTTGTTTCATACGGTTTAGCCCAGGCTCAATTCCAACTCTTGACCAAAAAAAAAATAGTTAAGCGTGTTTCTGTCTTTACATCACCCAGGTTAGCTTGGCCAATACAGTATATATTAGGGCTGCGTGAAATGGGTCACCGTGAAGCTTAATAGAAGGTTGGATCTTTTGTCACCTTCACATTCCAGCACCATTTAAAATCCAGAAAGTTTGCTGAAAAGATGAGCAAAGTCTTCTGCCGTGTCACTCATGACACAACTTGAAACGGCAAGATCCAGTTGACCGAGGACCCCAAATTGAGTGGAATCCGGGGTACAGAGTAGACGACTGCAATAAAATTCAAAAGTTTTTTGAGAGTTTTATTGAAATGGGCTGAAAGTAACAATTCAATGTTAACACAAATGCAGAGTTTTATCACTTTGGAAGCAAAAATCCAGTGAACAGAGAGACGGGGGGGGGGGGGAGGTGGGGATGCCCCAGCTTTGTAATGGAACGTGTGGAAAAAAACATTTTAGAGTACTAGTTGATCATGGAGTATGAGAAAATGGATGATATGGATGCCAGCAAAGGAAAGACAGACTTGGGCTACACGAGCAGAAGTCTAAATTCCAAATGAGAAATAATAACAGGAAGTTATTTCAGAGGGTCTCCAGGGTGGGGTCAAACAAAGTCAAGATGGTGGCCATTATGATCAAAGCAATTTTTATGTGCACAACACGCATGAATATGTGGAGCTTTGATGGCACTGTCATAGCTGCCATCTTGATTTTTTTTAACTACACTTTGCAGGACACTCCCCCCCTCCCCGTTTTAATGGCTTGGTATGGTTTTAATGGGCCTGCCAATCCCCACAAAACCCGTATCCATTAAAGAAAATGTGTAGCCTAGATGAGTAAAAGCTAAAAAGCAGGAAATAGCCCTCTTCAAATCCTCGGAAGGATATCTGCAGCTAGAGTCTAGACCAACCTGGCCCGCCTGAAGAGGTGTGGACTTCAACTCCCAGAATTCCTCAGCCAGCCTTGCATCCATTGCTGCAGCATGCTGGCTGAGGAATTCTGGGAGTTGAAGTCCATCAGGGTCGAAGCGAACAAGGTTGGCAAAGCCATTGTAGAAGACCTGGTCTTCCATCCTCCACAGGGGAGGCTCAACAACGGATTTAAGTCGCAAAATGGAGATGCCAACGAAAGACTAAAAAAAAAAATCTTAGCAGGAGCAGTTGTACAGGAGAACCCGTATCCCACAGACAAGGCGGCTACGGCTGTGTTAGTGGGTTGGGCAGCCGTCAATCCAAGGTGCTTTAATCTGAATTTTTACCCATGCAGGATGGAGTTGAACTTGTTCAGCGGTTGGCCACAGGCCCAGTCCTGCTTTCCATCCTTATTTCTGTGGGTGGCCATCTTTCCTTTATAGGGAAACTTGACCTGCCTCCTTGCTAGAGTCCAACAAACTAGGATGCCTAGCTGTGGGGAGAGAAAAAAGATCCAGGCTCCACTTACGAGGTTTGCAAGATGGTCTGCTTGGTTTGCTCAGGCACTACAAAATCCAGCAATGGACGGTTTAAATGTAATGATCTGCCCCTGGGGGGGCGGGGCGGGTGTGTGATCGGTCTTCAAAACAATGTTCCTCAACCTTGGTCACTTGAAGACGGGTGGCATCAAGTGGCGGAGGTTGAAGAATGCCGCTTCAAACTGTGGCAAGCCATATTTGGAGGCGCTGCAAATAAGTGGGACCATGACTTCAAAGACAACCTGCCCAGGTGGCGCAATGTGACAGCAAACCTAAATGAACGGAGCCATTCAAAATAAATAGGCAAATGAGAGGCAAGATGAAAAAAATATATATAGCAATCGCATTCCTAACCCCGACAGGCACTTTCTCCCTAGTCTGGGACTGCCAAACCCAGAATTCCCAGGCCCCTTGAAAAGAGGGCACCAGATGGTAAATTTTCAGGTCTTTTGTGTTGGAAGCATGCATTTTTCCACCTGTGCTGGTCTGTCCATAGCATGTGGTTCTAAAAAAAATCATAGCACCCCTAAAAAAGCAGGCAGAATTTCATTCCAGCCCTGTGGCTCCCATCTTAATTTTTTTCTGATCACACCCAAGAGATTTTCCTGTGCAGTTCTAAGAATCACCCCCGCAAGCACCCTGTTTCTATGGCTTAGAAATACAGGTAATCCTCATCTTATGACCGGGCACTTAGTGACCAGTTGATATTATGACCTACCTGGAAAAAAAGGGAGTTACAAATGTTGGGAAGGCCAGACCCACACCCACTCTCACTTGGCTGTAACAGGCACTCAGTAACACAGCCGCATTTAAGGCCATTTAAAGCAGGGGTCTTCCAACTTGGCCCTTCTATGCCTTGTGGACTTCAACTCCCAGAATTCTTCAACCAGCATGTCTGGTTGAGGAATTCTGGGAGTTGAAGTCCACAAGTCATAAAAGGGCCAAGTTTGAAGACCCCTAATTTAAAGTATCCCAGTGTTTTGTGACGGTTTTGCTGAAAACCACAAGTTACTTTGGGCAAAACCGCACCATAGTGAACAATATGTTCACTTCAGAACCACGGTGCTTATCTAATGACTGCCATCTTTGCTTGCCACTGCAAAAAAAAAGTTTAAAATAAGAGTCAAGTGACTGACCTGATTTAGGACGGCCGCAACATGCGCCCATAATGGACAGGCTCCATTACGGCTAGCCCTCGATCCACAACAGAGCCCCAAATTTCCATTGCTAAGAAGGCAGTTGTTAAGTGAGGTTTGCCCCATTTTACCACCATTGTTAAGTGGATCGCTGCAGCGGTTAAGTTAGTAACACTCTGGCTTCCCCCATTGACTCTGCTTGTCAGAAGGTAGCAAAAGGGAATCACATGACACACACAGACACAGACACACACAGACACAGACACGGGAGACTGCAACCGCCATAAATACATGTAGTTGCCAAGCGTCCGAATTTTGATCATGTGACCAGGGGGAAGCTGCAATGGTCGTGTGTAAAACAGTCATAAGTCCCTTTTTCCGGTGCCATCGTAACTGAATGGTCACTAAACAGACTGGGTAAGTTGAGGATTACCTGTAGGGTCCTACGTTGGCGACTACCTGTGAATGCTTCCATGCTGATGGAACGGTGCATCCTAAGGCTCAGTGGAAATAAAAGAAGGAAGGAAATATATGTGCAGAAAGTTGGATTCATTTACAAAAAGGGCTTCTTCAGAGGCCGTTCCCCCCCACCCACCACCAAAAAAGATGCAATTCCTCGTTGGGGTTAGAAACGGGGGCTGCGTTCCTACTCCCAAAGTGCCTTTTCGGACCTAAAATGAATGGTTGCCTAGGATCAAACGAATACTCCTAGGGAAGCTGTTCTCATGCTCTTTCAGCACGTGGCCTCTTTGAAGCAACAGAAACGGACACAAAGCAGAACAAGAGGTCTGCATGGTGGGCAGAAAGCCGCAGAGTCCCAGGAAATGAGACGACGGGCACCGTCTTTCCTTGGCTGAACTCAGTCTTAAGGTCTCGGCCAAGGTGCCCTGCTAGACAAATGCGATTTGTGCTCCGAGACCTGTTCTTGGCACGTGTTTTTTTTTTTTTAATAAAGTTCATTTTCGAAAGAGTGTTGTGGTTCGCATGTTGCGCGTGCCACCACAGGGCAGTTGAGTTGAGTTGAGTTGAGGGGGGGGGCAAGAGGGTTTGTGCTTACTGCAGCCAAGCCCCCGGCAAAGGAGGGTAACAGCTGAGGCAGATTCAGAAAGACATCAGTGTGGCACGTGCCTGTGTGTGTGTGTGTGTGCCAACACACCCACGTGTCTCATGCTCAGCCCCTCACTTTCCCCTCAACTGTGGCACTCATCTACAAAATCAATTACACACACACACACACACACACACACACACCAAAAAACAGCTTTGGACCCGCATGATTCAAAAGCGGAGAAACGGAACGCGTCCGTTCTCTTTTTAACCTGACATGTGATTTAAAAAAAAAAACACTTTGCAAATATCTGAAGCCTAAAGAGAGAGAAAGGAGTAGTATTAAAGGTGTGTAGGTGGGTGGGTGGGTGGGTGGGAATAAAAATTTAAAGATTTAAAGTGGATTTTCTTTTTTACGGATGCTTGGAAGGGGGGAGGAAGGATGCTTGGAAGGAGGGGGGGGTCAAAAGGAAATGGGAGAGATGAACCTTCTCCCCCCCCCCGATTTTTTCTCCCCTCTCTACTCTGCCACTCTCCAGAAGGATTAAATTAAAAAGACAGGCCAATGAATAAATAAATAAATAACACAGGAAAGGCTCCCCAGCCCAATTAAAGGATGCCACAAAAGGAATACCTGCCCTTGGAAAACACACACACACACACACACACACACACCACACACACACAGAAATAAATAATAATAATCGAAAGCAACACCTTTTTTGCATATAGATGCAGAAGGGGAACTTGTAGAATAGGGAATAATAAAGAACGTGGCATATGCTAGTAACTCTCCTCCCCCGAGCAACAATAATATTCTTCACCACCCCAAAAAAAGGGGTCACGCAGAGCCCTCTGTGTCTTTTTCAACCAAACTGATCCATCGCCCCAAAATGCGATCCGGTCCTTTTTTGCATCAAAGCAGCAAGAAAACCCCCAAAGCAAGCGATAGCCCTGGACCAAAACAGGATGATTGGAAAATGCAGAGTGAACCATGGAAAGGGGGAATATGAAAAATATATATATATGGAACCACGGGGGGAGTGGGGGGTGGAATCCCCCAAGGAACAGCTGGAAAAGTGTGAAACAGGAGCCTTCAAAACTGGTAAAAAGGTCTAGGTGGGTGGGAGGGAATGGAAAGAGGGGAAGAGAGAAAGAGAAGGAGAGAGAGAATTGTGCTATTCATCCTTCAAGCAGCGTGCTTTGTTTCGGGGTCCCCTACCAGCCCCCACACACGTCCCCCACCCACCCAGGAATAGGCAGATTCCACCACTCGGAGAAAATGTAAACTCTTCCACGCATCACACCACACAAAAAGACCTCGGTGGAGAAACATCTGTCTGTCCGTCCGTGGGCTGAGAGAGGGGATTCTGCCCCACCTGGAAGGCCCAGCTGACCCCTCCCTCCGCAAAGACCCTTGAGCAAAGATGGCTTTGCTGACGGGAGGGGGGGGAGGAGGACAGGTTATTGCTTGTAAAAAACCAGAGAGAGAGTAAGAGAGAGGGGGAGAGAGAGAGAGAGCTGTGCAAGAACAGTGGAAGGCGCTGAAATTATCTGCTACAACCAGCTCTTAAGAGTGTGAGGTATGTCAGGCCTCCGGTAGATTTGGGGGCTGTTTTCTCTTATTATTATTATTATTAATTATTATTATTTATCCTCGAGAACGAGCCCCTGAAAACATAAAACTTCCTGGCTGTGCAAGAGATACGCCGACTTTGGCAAAACCTGCTTCAAAATGGGGGAGAGATTCGGTGGGCTCTCCCCCGTCCCTGCCCCTGGATCTAACCAGAAGGAAGAGAAGGCCCATTCGGCTCCGGTGGACGCCCTGCGCTCTTCAGATGAATCTGAGATGTGCTCCCCCCACCACCACCACCTTCTGGGCCCCTGCTGGAAAGGCATGGATGGATCCAGCCAAAGGTTCCCCAGGTCCTCGGGGGGGGGCTCCGTCTTCTGGCCAGCGAGACAGGGATCTTCGCTGGCCACCTCTTCAGTCCTGGACCTTCTCAACCCTCAAGGGGACCTCCAGGTGGGGCTGCCTGCTACACAGCAGAAGGCTGTCAGAGCAGGAGGGCGTTCCTCGACCTCGCTCCACGCCCTCGGGCCCCTGGAGCGCCCTGCCTGCCAGCTGGCTGGCAGGCCCTGCATGACATCCCCCAGCCCTGGGGCGAGACAGAGAAAGGGTCATCCGGGTGCATCCCCTTGCCACTACTCGGGGCTGTGCTCAGGGGAAGCCCGGGCGGCCACCACCACCACACACTCTAGACTCTCTCGTGGTTTTTTCAAGTGGGTGAAAAACATGTCCTCCAGCCCCCCCGCGATCTTGTCCAGAAGTTCCGTGCCCAGCCTTGGGCACTGACCGCCTTCGAGGCAGTCCCTGCTGTACAGGTCGGATCCCGTTTTGGCCTCCTCCGGTGGTTCTTCCTCAATCACCTGGATCTTGTCCCCTGTTTCTGCGGCGGGGGAGGCCACTTCCTCATCCCCGGAGCTGACAATGCGAGGCAGGGTGCTGTGGTAGCGCCCTTCCAGGGGGTAGTTAACGCTGTCGCCCCGACGCAAGGGGGTCCGGTGCCTCTCCAGGGCTGTAGGGTAGCGAACGCCGGGGTCGCTGTACTGCTTGGTACGCTGCCACTGCTTCCTCAAATGGGTCCGGGAGCGGTGTTTGGCCCGCAGGGGAGATTCGTCGAATTGGGGGTCGTGGCGGACAAAGGCATTGAAAAGGGCATCTGTTTTTTCGTCGATGCTGTAGTCCCGGCGAGAGAAGGATTCTCGTGTGGGGAACATCTGCCCGTACGGTGCCCAGAGCAATGGACTGGAAGGGAGGAGACCTCCAATGGCGCCAGCTGCTTCCTCCTCTTCCTCCTCCTCCTCCTCTTCTTCTGGCTTTTGTCCCTCAAAGCTCTCAAAGATGGTGGCCTTGCGTCCAGCGCTGGTGAAGCAGAAACGTTTCTCTGAGGCCGTCTGGTCTTCTCCTACTCGTCCGCTGGGGGCCTCAATGGAGGCGTAGCCGCTATCCATCTGCAAGAGTTTACGGGTCCCGACTTCCAACTCAATGCTATCCTGCTTGGGTTTCGCCAAGGACCTGTCCTCTCCAGCTTCAGCCTCATCGGCCAAGGAGGAGGAGAAACTTGGTAGCCCACCACTCGAAGAAACGCTGTCCCCACCATCGCTAGGCGCCGAGTCCTGGTCATTGCCCTTCTCTGAGGAAACACACTTTTCCAGCGATGCCCGTAGGCTCCAGATGTCATGATAAAGGGGGGTGGGCTGCTGTTCCGATGGCTCAGGTAGGGTGGGGCTGGGTGGTTCGGAAGACTCTAACCTACAGCAGAAACAAAAAAAAATACACTTTGCCTTTAACAACGACACGGTCCTTCTTTCTTTGCACACAGAAGACTGTTCTGTTCCAGCCTACAACCGGCCCTGTTTGTGTGTCAGCGACAACCCCTTTTTCCTTTTTACAGTCAATAGGCTGGAAAAACCCAACCCAAATTTATTTACAGTTCAAACAAAAAAGCAACAGAATATTTCCTTCAATAAATGAATCAAAATATCAGACAAGAGTCAACAAACAAGAGTTAAACAGAAGTATCAAGAACAGACCAGGATTCCCTTAGAATGTCTCCAAACGGTTGCCTTCAGCATCCAGTCCCAAGGCATGGCTTCTCACTGCCTTCTCCTCCTCTCACTGAGTTGCCTCATTGATTTTCTCTGCTCTGCTGGATTCCCTTCTGCTTCTAGTGTCTCTAAACAGATTCAGCTGTGACTCTTCTGAGTCCGACACCTCGTACTCACACAGCTGAGCCTCATGAGGAACATGACTGGAAAGGCCAGGCTGACACCAAAGGCTCTCCAAACCCCTCCTCCTCCTCCTCTTCCTCAGATTCATCGGACTCAGCTGCTGGGAGCACAGGCTGACACTGAATCACAACAAACACGGAATCAGGACAGGTGTGTCAGACCTGCCCCAAGATGGTCCTTCAGGCAAGGAACACCTATGACTCCTTTCATGTTGAAAGGTATATTTTACTAAAAGCTAAGTGGAACACAGTAAGTCCTCCTGCCAAAGTTCCCTGGTTAACTTTCTCCCATCCAGTTCCTCCTCTTTACTGGTCCCTCTTTGTCCAATTGCATTTGAATCAATTGTTTTGGGAACAATCTCTTCAATGGCGGGCTAGTTGGTGAGCCACTGCATTCCATTTCCAGGGCTTTGACCTTGAGGTGGTATCTCAGGAAGTTATGATTAGTTGTTTGCCTTCTCCCCTCTTGTCCAGCTCCCTCCCCCCATAATTCACGGCAGGCTGGCAGATAGTGAATGCGAAGCTCGAGCGTATGAGGGCAGTTCTGACACAGCGTTTCTTTAAGATGAGTGGACTTCCAACTCCCAGAATTCCCCAACCAGCATTGCTGGCTGGGGAATTCTGGGAGTTGAAGTCCACCAGTCTTAAAGTGGTCAATTTCGAGAAACATTGAACAAGAGAAGGCAAAGTGATTCTTGGCGCATCCTTTCAGTCAGGAGTGTCAAACTGCCGGCCCGCAGGCCAGATACGTCATACCAAAACCGCATCCACCCCAGCTCCGGCAATGGGGGAAAAGTCGCAATACGTCATGACACGTCACATGACGTGGCGAGTTTGACACCCCTGCTCTAAGTCAATGACCACACATTGCTTCTTCCTAAGAATTACTTGAAAATTATTCCAATCCCAGAAGATTCATCCATGAAACAATCTATGAAACAACCAAATCTAGTCTATGGAAATTCTCAGTCATCCAGATCATGGTTGTCCCGAAGGTGCTTTTTTCAGGAGGCAACTGGACTTTCTTTTTTCTCTTTGAAGACGTTTTGCTTCTCATCCAAGAAGCTTCTTCAGCTCTGACTGGATAGTGGAGGAAATGGAAAGATTTATACTCCTTGCAGACAGCTGGCCATTTGCCTTCTTTTAGAGGGTCCTTGACGCCACTTGGAGGTTTATCTGTGTCCCCAAAAGTCACCTGAGTGGTGCAAATGGGTCCTATCAGTAAGCTCAACAACGGTCTAAAAGAAGGCAAATGGCCAGCTGTCTGCAAGGAACATAAATCCTTCCCCACCATCCAGTCAGAGCTGAAGAAGCTTCTTAGACGAGAAGCGAAACGTCTTCAAAGAAAAACAAGAAAGTCCAGTTGCCTCCTGAAAAAAGCACCTTCAGGACAACCAAATCTTAGTGGATTTCTGCTCCTAGGAATCTATGTCTACATCAGTTCTCAGTGTTTGTGCGTCTTTTTCAGGTTGAGGCCTGTGCCTGCTCTTCAAGGCGAGGCCGCCAGGACCAGTGAGATCCAAAGGCAAGATGGTGGTTGCAGCAGTGCTAGCGAAGCCCCGCCCACCCCCTCAATCCTCCTCACCCCTCAGGCGTGGCAAATAGTTAGATGCTGATCCAAGGGAATTGGATCAATCAATCAGAATAGAGCTGGAAGGGACCTCGAAGGTCTTCTAGTCCACAGTTGGGATGAGAAGTGGTGGTTAAGTGAGCCATGCCCGATTTTATGCCATTTTTGGCCACTGTTGTTAATCAAATCTTCCTTGGCACCCAAGTGGTAAAAGAGGGAGTAAAGAAGCAAATAGCTTCAGTTGTTAAGTGAATCACACGGTCATTAAGCAAATCTGGCTTCCCTCATTTGACTTTGCATGCTGGAAGACAGCTGGGAAGGTCACGAATGGCCATCAGGAGACGCCCGGGATGATGCAACCTTGGTAACTTTAGTTGTCAAATGCCCGAATTTTGATCACACATGACTGTGGGGGACGCAATGTCAGTTGCAGGTGCAAGGACTGGCTATAAGTCGGTTTTTTCAGTCCCCTTGTAACTCTGAACGGTCACTGAAGGAATGGTTGTAAATAACAACAACAACAATAATAATAATAAAGATGGAAGGGACCTTGGAGGTCATCTAGCCCAACCCCCTGCTCAGGCAGGAAACCTATACCATTTCAGACAAATGGCAGTCCAGTCTCTTCTTAAAAACTTCCAGTGTTGTAGCATTCACCGCTGTTCCACTGGTTAATTGTTCTAACTGTCAGGAAGTTTCTCCTTAGTTCTAGGTTGCGTCTCTCCTTGATTAGTTTCCATCCGTTGCTTCTTGTCCTGCCTTCAGGCGCTTTGGAGAATAGCTTGACTCCCTCTTCTTTGGGGCAGCCCCTGAGATATTGGAAGACTGCTATCCTGTCCCCCCTCATCCTTCTCTTCATTAAACTACACATACCCAATTCCAGCAACCGTTCCCTACGTGTTTTAGCCTCCAGTCCCCTGATCATCTTTGTTGATCTTCTCTGCACTCTTTCCAGAGTCTCAACATCTTTTTTACGTCGTGGTGACCAAAACTGGATGCCGTATTCCAAGCGTGGCCTTATCAAGGCCTTGTAAAGTGGTATTAACACTTCACATGACCTTGATTCTATCCCTGGAGGACTACTTGTACTTCCTGTGGTAGCTGCAAAGATACATCATGAGCTTCTGGAAAGCCTTCGGTGCACCACATTGGGTGATCGGAAAGACCATAGCAGATAGCCTGATCCTGTCAGTCTCTTCTCCCATTTTCATGTTCTTCTGGAGGACCAACTGTCTTCCAGAGACAGACTGATTCGGCCTCCCTTTTGAACCAAGAAAGCAGGGTGGGAAGCAGATAATTGCCTCCAAATCTATTTTTAAATTACAAGGTGTTGTTGTTTTTTAAAGACTACATTAGCAAGGAAGAGGCAAAGCATTATTCAGGTTCTTATCCAATAAAACCATCTGGACATTGAAATCACAGCTCCCCAGGTGTAGCACCACAGCTGAGGGAAAGAACCTCTGCGGTATGTAACCGATTTGATCCCGGCATTTTCAGTTATTAAAAAAAAAAGGAAAAAGAAAAATTAGGCAACAGTGATGGGAAACAAAAGTCATTTGGTGAAGATTTGAAAGAACGGCTGCTGAAGAGAGTCTGGTTTAAAATAGCTTCCTCCCATTTAAGCCCATCTATTATTTAGGACAATGAGGGCCGAAATATGGTTTGATGTTTAAAAAAAAAGGACCTCAGCAAAATCAACATGGACGGTGAAGGAAAAATTCCTGCTATCAGCAATTAAAAACTCCCTGACTGGAGCTGGTAGGCAGCCATTTTGTAATGGCCCCTCTCAACCCCACCCCCAACAAGCCAAGGCAGGTAGCCAAGGACCCCGACCTGCCCTTCAGCTTTTATTCTTTAATTTGAAAATTCCCAAGGCTGAATTCCACAAGAGTATCACCTTCTCCAAGAGGAGGTGCAGGCGGTCCTCGACTTACGACCATTCGTTTAGCGACCGTTCCAAGTTACAACGGCACTGGGGAAAAAGTGACTTACAACCAGTCCTTGCACTTATAACCGTTACGGCACCACCACCACCCCCGCATGTGATCGGGCGCTCGGTAGCCGGCATTTATTTATTTAATTTATCAAATTCACCGGCCCTCCATCTTGCCACGCGGTCAATGTATTTACAACGGTTGCGGTGTCCTGGGGTTACGTGATCGCCCGTTTGCAACCTTCCCAGCCAGTTTCTGACAAGCCAACTCAATGAGGAAGGCCAGATTCGCTTAACGACCGGGTGATTCGCTTAACAGCGGCAGTGATTCACTTAGCAACCGTGCAAAAATGGCCGCAAAACTGGGCACAGCTGCATTTAAACAACAGTTGCTTTATTTTATTTTATTTATTGTTACATTTATACAGCTCACTTAGCCACAGAAATTCTATCCCCCAGTTGTGGTTACGTCTGTTCTGATTTTGTTTTTCCCACTCCAGAGCTGCCAAAGGCTTCTCAATCCTGCTCTTAATTCTCTGGGGTCTCCATCCACTCCACCCCACCCCCACCCCCTTCCCACTTATCTACTGAAAAATACCTGCCGAGAGATAATGTTGGACTGGCCGGAGCAGGCAGGAATGGTCCAGCCACGGGCCGGAAAACCACGTCGTCCGTCCGGGCGATATACTGGATAATGTCTGTCTGGTGAGGATCGCGATCCTGGTCCATGCTTTCACTTGCGGCTCGCTGCCGCTGGAACTGGTGGCGTTTGGGGGACCCTGAATGAAGAGACGGGCGCTGAAGTGTACGTAGGAGTGCTGATTTCTGAAACTTGTCTTGGCATTTTTTTTGGGAGGGGGGGGGAAAAGAGGTGGGAAAATCTGTCCCCTACCTATGAAAATCCCTATACACAGCCATGGAGTTTTTATTGATAAAAGGAGAATAGTTGCCTTTTGAGGTTGAAATGAGGAGGTCCTTGGTGCTCTCTGTGCGTGGTTGGATTTATGCAGATGTTGCATGACCAACTAGGTAACATCCATCAGTGCTGAATCAGAGCTGAAGAAGCTTCTTGGATGAGAAGTGAAATGACGTCCAAGAAAAACAAGAAAGTCCATTTGTGTGGCGAACAAAAAGCACCTTTGGGATATCATCAGCGCTAGTAAGAGCAAACCCCACTCCCTTCTAGTACTGATGATATTAACTAGTTGGGTCATGAAATGTCTGCAAGAAAACAACCAAGCTCAGAGAGCAACCAGGGACCCCACAGTTCTCCTCCTCCTTCTCCACTCTGCAAAACCCATTCTCTTCTAGCACTGACGATGTTACCTAGTTGGGTCATGAAATGTCTGCAAGAAAACAACGCAGCTCAAAGAGCAACCAGGGACACCCCTCCCCCAAGTGTTTATTCCTTCAATTCAAGCACTGAATTCAGTGAGTCAATTTGTCCTTGCAGTGCAAGATGCTCCTGTTCCACATTTCAGTTTAGGGACCAGCAATCTTTTGGAGAGCATTAAAGGTAGTCCTCAACTTACAAGTGTTTGTTTAGTGACCACTAGAAATTACAACAGTAATGAAAAAAGTGACTTATGAGCATTTTTCACACTGACGACCGTTGCATCACCCCACGGTCTCATGATCAAAATTCGGATGCTTGGCAACTGGCTCGTACTTATGACGGCTCCCGGGGTCATGTGATCTCCTATTGTGACCTTCTGACAAGCAAAGTCAATGGGGAAGTCGGATTCCCTTAAAAGCTGTGTTACTAACTTAACAACTAGAGTGATCCTCTTCACAAGTGGGGCAAGAAAAGTGATAAAATGGGGCAAACCCTCTTAACAATTGTCTTGCTCAGCAACAAAAATTTTGGGTTCCAAAATTTTGGATGATGATGATGATGATGATATTGTTATTGTTGCTGTTATTATTATATTAATAATAATAATAATAATAAGTTGGAAGGGACCTTGGAGGTCATCTAGTCCAACCCCCTGCTCAGGCAGGAAACCTTATACCATTTCAGGCAAATGGCTGTCCAGTCTCTTCTTAAAAACCTCCAGTGTTGGAGCATTCACCACCTCTGGAGGCAGGTTGTTCCACTGGTTAATTGTTCTAACTGTCAGGAAGTTTCTCCTTAGTTCCAGGTTGCTTCTCTCCTATTGTTGTTGTTATTGTTGCTATTATTATTATTATTATTATTATTATTATTATTATTATTATTATTATTATTATTATTATTATTATTATTGTGTGGGGATATAATGGGAAATATCACACAATATCACACGACTGAGAAGAGGCAGGATCTTTCTCTGCTTTTTAGGAAATTCTTTCTCTACTTTGAAGTCTTGCCATGCTGGTTCATAGTTGGAAAGATGAGGTTGGACCTGGTGCTCCGAAGAAGTCTCTCTTGCAGCAGCAAGATGGATGGAGTCCTTCCTAGAAGACTTGAAGGACCAGTAAGGACAGATCATCCAGGAGGAATGTCTAAGTCAGTGGGTCCCCAAATTTTTGGATGCCAGGAACCGGTTTCGTGGAAGGTGGTTTTTCCATGGACTGGAGTGTGTGTGGTTTCGCACATTGCCTGGATCCTGCATGTTGCGAAGATGGGACTTAGCTCGCTTCCGCGGCCTGGTTCCTAACGGGCCACGGATTGCCTGTCCATGGTCTGAGGATTGGGGACCCCTGTTTTAGATCAATGTTTCTCAACCTTGGCCACTTGAAGATGTGTGGACTTCAACTCCCAGAATTCCCCAGTCAGCAAAGTTGAAGTCCACACATCTTCAAGTGACCAAGGTTGAGAAACACGGCATTAGATCTTAGGACTCTGACTTGCAGACTTAGGGAAGGCCAGCAACCGCCTCCCCACAAACCCAGCAGAGACACCCACCTCTTGTATCCAGACTGGAGGCCCGCTGGCTGGTTTCCAGTTTCCACTTCTTGATCCTGAAATAGGGGCTCGCTCCTTCCAGGCTAGCGTGACGGCGCAGGCGGGTCAGGAAATGAAGGACGGTGCCCTGGGCAGGTGCTGAGGTGGGGTCCTGTGGAGGAGCTGTGGTGGCTCCTTTAGTGGCCTTGGCTGCACTGCCAGACTGTGTGAATGGAGAACAGGAAAGGGTTAATCGTGGCCCAGTGCCGTGCACATGCCAATAACGGCAGTCCTCAGCGTACGACCACAGTTAGAACCAACATTTCTGTCGCTAACCAAGGCAGTTGTTAAGAGAGTTGCACCCAATTTTACGAACATTTCTTGCCCTGGTTGCTCAGCGAATGTCAACATCCAGCTCAAGAATCCAAATAAAACTCCATTCCGTTCATTCCGTTTCTGAAAAGCTTACTGTTTATTGAATACCCTTCACGGTTATGTCGAAGCAAAACTAACTCTGAGGTTCCAACCCCAATTCCTAGACTAAAACAATCATTTTCCCAGCCAAGTCCCCAACGTCTTATGTACTCCAGATCAACAAGTTCACTTTGTTATGGGAACCGTCTGCTTCAAATCCACACCTGTTCTGGTGTCCTTGACAAGGCTTCAGGCTCTCGTGGCTTTCGGCTGAATCGAAGAAGTTTCCTTTCTCCATCTAACCCACTTGGAAAGTAACAACTTCCCCCCAATCTAAAGGCAGGTTGAAACGCAGAGGCACATAGCTGCCAAAGTTTCATCCTTGACAGTGAATCACTGCAGTTGTTCAGTTATTAACACGGTTGTTAAGTGAATCTCACTTCCCACTGATTTTGCTTGTTAGAAGGTCGCAAAAAAGTGATCGCATGACCCTGGGACACAGCAACCGTCCTAAATACATGCCAGTTGCCAAAGGTCTAAATTTTGATCATGTGACCATGGGGACACTAAAACAGTCGTTGAGTGTGCAAAACGGTCATGTCACTTTTTTTTCAGTGCTGTTGTAACTTCATGGGTCACTAAATGAATCGTTATAAGTCAAGGACTACCTGTATGCACAATTTATACAGCCCGCTTTTTGCACTCTAATGGGTTCACCTACCGCAACTCCCTCGCCCGAGTCGGAGGAAACAGAGGAAGCAGCTTCAACACTGGAGTTAAAAGTGTCCCCTGGTAGTGTTGAACTCGAACACAGACCCCCATGGCCAGTCAACGCTGTCTTGGGCAGGGGGCTTCCAGTTGGCTGTTGAGAAGGAGAAAGAGGAGGATGAGGAAGCAGAAGACAAGTACAACCCAGTAACCCGGCTTTTTGGCCGTTTGCTGGGCAAAGTGTCTGCTATCTTAACTCTCTGTTGGAAACACAATAAACTTATATTAATTATTTTCTTACATAAAGCTCCTAGTGGCCGCCATTACATATACAAGCAGTCCTCCACTTACAACATTTCATTTAGTGACCGTTCAAAGTTACAACAGCACTGAAAAAAGGGACTTATGGCTTTTTTTTCACACTGACAACCGTTGCAGCGTCCCCGTGGTCATTTGATTAAAATTCGAATGCTTGGCAACTGACTCCTATTGATGACGGTCGCCCTTTTGAGACCTTTCCACAAGCAAAGTCAGCTCCGGATGGCGCCTGATCTCCGCTCCTTCCGGCGCAATCTTAAAACCCATCTTTTTGAACAAGCTGGCCTGGCCTGATGGGATGGGGTTGGATTTTATAAATTGGTTTTAACTTTTAATCTGTATTAATTTATTACGGGCATTGTTGTTTAATTACTTTTTAATAATTTTTAATTTTTGTATCTTGTTTTTATTATGTATTGCCCTGTTCACCGCCCTGAGTCCTTCGGGAGAAGGGCGGTATACAAATTAAAATAATAATAATAATAATAACTGTGACAAAAAAGATCATAAAATGGGGCAAAATTCATTTACAATGCCTTGGGAAGGCCGCACTTGGAATACGGCATCCAATTTTGTTAACCACGATGTAAAAAAGATGTTGAGATGCTAGAAAGAGGGCAGAGAAGAGCAACAAAGATGATCAGGGGTCTGGAGGCTAAAACATATGAATAACGATTGGTGGAATCGGGTATGTGTAGTTTAATGAAGAGAAGGACGAGGGGAGACATGATAGCAGTCTTCCAATATCTCAGGGGCTGCCCCAAAGAAGAGGGAGTCAAGCTATTCTGCAAAGCACCTGAAGGCAGGACAAGAAGCAACGGATGGAAACTAACCAAAGAGAGAATCAACCTGGAACTAAGGGGAAATTTCCTGACTGTTAGAAAATTAACCAGTAAAACAACCTGCCTCCAGAAGGTGTGAATGCTCCAACACTGGAAGTCTTTGAGAAGAGACTGGACAGCCATTTGCCTGAAATGGTATAGGGTTTCCTGCCTGAGCAGGGGGTTGATGATCTCCAAAGTACCTTCCAAGTTTATTATTATTATTATTATTATTATTATTATTAGTAGTAGTAGTAGTAGTAGTAGTAGTAGTAGTAGTATTGTTTCACTTAGCAACAAAAAATTTTGCGCTTCATTGTAGTCATAAGTCGAGAACTACCTGTACATATATGGCCATCTTCTTTCCAAGAACTAAGATATGCAGAAGATCTAGAGAAGTTTCCTACAGAATCAAAAAATATCTACCTATAATAATTTACTATAGAGTGACTTTGGGTAGTGAGATGGGCAGGATATAAATTTTTATTTATTATTATTATTATTATTATTATTATTATTATTATTATTATTATTATTATTATTATTATTGATATCTAAAGGACATATTGCAGCCCACTTCCCCTGGTTTGTAAGATTCTAATCTACGGGTTTCTATGAAACTCAGAAAGTAGATTTCTTCCCTTTAAGAGACATCAGTAACTGCTGAAATGAGAATTTTAGGTGTTCTGTCTCAATTTGAATACATTTCCAATATTCACGGTTGGCTGCTGTGAAAGGTTTCAGACGACATGAAAAATGGGATTCAAACTTTTATGGGAAATTTAGATATTCCATTAACTATTTTGTAACAGCTTTCCTAACCCGACCTAACCCCCGATCTATCAGAATTATAATATCAGTAATAGCCAGTCAACGTGTCCTACCTAGCTGACTGGAGACCGTGGGGACTTGGGATGCCGCCACAACTGAAGGGCACCAGATAGAAAAATAGATGGTTCAGAGAGAGAGAGAGAGAATCCTCCTGTCTAAATTTATTTACTTATATACAAATTAAAGATTGATCCATCTCTCATCCAATTCTCTCTCATTTCTCATCCATCATTGTTTCTCTCTCTTTATCATATCATTATCTCTCTATTGATCATTATTTATCGTTTCACTCTGTTATCACTGTTGATCATTTTATCATCTATCATTATCTATCTTTCTATTGATCATTATCATCTATCATCTATCATTTATCTATCATCTATCATTTATCTATCTATTATCTATCATTTATCTATTATCTATTATATATCTATTTTCTGTCTACCATCTATCTGTGTTTATCTATTATCTATCCATTATCTATCTATCTATCTATCTATCTATCTATCTATCTATCTATCTATCTGTCTATCATCTATCATCTATCATCTATCTATCATCTATCTACCATCTATCTGTGTTTATCTATCTATCTATCTATCTATCTATCTATCTATCTGTCTATCATCTATCATCTATCATCTATCATCTATCATCTATCTATCATCTATCTACCATCTATCTGTGTTTATCTATCTATCTATCTATCTATCTATCTATCTATCTATCTATCTATCTATCTATCTATCTATCTATCTATCTATCTATCTATCTATCTGTCTATCATCTATCATCTATCATCTATCATCTATCTATCATCTATCTACCATCTATCTGTGTTTATCTATCTATCTATCTATCTATCTATCTATCTATCTATCTATCTATCTATCTATCTATCATCTATCTATCTATCTATCTATCTATAATCTATTGTCTCTACTGATACTATCATTACTGATGTCTATGGAGATTCTCAATTCTAGGTTACAGTTATGGTTATTCCAAAAGGCAACTGTTCATTTTTTTCTTTGAAAACATTTTGTTTCTCATCCAAGAAGCTTCATTAGAACTGAAAAAGCTTCTTGGATGAGAAGTGAAACTTTTTCAAGGAAAAAAACAACCAAGAAAACCCAGTTGCCTTTCGGGAAAAAGCACCTTTGGAGAACATCTATCATTATCAATGGTCGATCATTATCTATATACGTTTGTATATATCTATGTGTGTATAATTATCTTTCTCACTCTCTCTATCACTCTATTATTATCTGCATCATCTCTCTATCTGCCTACCTACCATTATCTCTTTATCTCTCTGCCTATCTAGCGCCTCTCTGCCTGCCTATCTACATATCTACCAATCGGTCTAATTTATCAATATAGCATGCAGCTCTCTGGGCCAGGGGTCCCCAACCCCCAGTCCGTGGATCAGTACCGGGCCATGGCATGCCAGCAACCGGTCCGCACAAACTGTTGTGATTCAGGGTCAGCCTGTGGGTTCGGCAGTTGGGTCGGACGACTCAGAGGAGGAGGGGGGTGTTGAAGAGCTTGCTGAGGGGGTTGGAGAGCTTGCTGATGAGAGCCCTCAGCCAGGCCCCTCCCACCTGGTCACGACGGAGACCCAGCTGTGTGAGCCTGACAGCATGGATGAAGATGACCCACAGCTGGCCCTGTTCAAGGACGCCCGACGCAGGAGGCAGTCAATCAGGAGTAAACAGAAGAAGGCAATGGGGCACCTCGGAAGGAGGCAGAGAGAAGCCACGCCCTGAACTGTATAAAAGGGGAATGCGTGGGAGGGCTGGTTTGCTGAAGGCAACCGCTTGAATAGCTCCTGTTTCATGCTTCGTGTCTTGTTTGCTTTTGTATCCATAAATTTGGTAGGCTTAGTTCCAGCCTCTTGCCTTCTTGTAAAAGGGGTTGTCCCTGCCTTTTCTGCAGGGCCGGTAGCAGGCTGGTACAGAACACAAACAAGCAAAGCCCCATCCATGAGATGCAGGCGGCACACAAAACCATGCACCCTCCGGTCTGTGGAAAAATCTCTGTCCACAGAACCAGTCCCTGGTGCCCAAAAGGTTGAGGGTGGGGGTGGGGAAGGAAACTGTTGACATTATTACTCCTTTCTGTAAGATGCCTTGGAAAGCTTTGGCACTTAAAGGTGTCTACAAAATGTTTTACATAAATTAAATAACTAATTGAAAATGGAGCTGTCAAATTCTGAATTTTGGAAGTACAAATGGTATGTTTAGTCGAGTTAATGAAAGACCAAACAGCTCGGTTGGTGCAACCCACTTATTTTGATTAGTGTTAACCTTGGCTACCTTTACTGTGGCTTCACTTAAGTCTGCAAATTGAGGCCCTTTGGTATGTTTCATTGTGTAACCCCAGAAAACAGACTAATCCACTAACCAAGTTATGTTGGTTGTGTGAAGACAAACTCATTTGTTGATTTATTCAAATTTGGAAAACGAATTTATATATTTTTTTAAAACACCGGAATAGAACAATGTTTTCTCAGCCTTGGTCCCTGGAAGATGGGTGGACTTCAACTCCCAGAATCTCCTGGCTGGAGGATTCTGGGAGCTGAAGTCCACACCTCTTCCAGAGACCAAGACTGAGAAACACTGGAATAGAATGATCTAGAACAGGGATGTCAAACTCAATTTCATTGAGGGCCGCTTCAGCATTGCGGTTGCCCTCAGGGGGCCGGGTGGGTGTGGCCAGGGTGGGCGTGGCCTACTGGGTGGGCGTGGCTAAAGTGCATATGGTCTACTGGGTGGGCGTGGTCAGCTCTACCTCGTTCGCATCAAGGGTGCCTATGGGGGCCTGGGCAGGAGTGGGACAGATCTGGGGGTCTCTGGCAGAAGGAGGGTCTCTGGGCCAGGGCCAAGGCAGTGGGGGCCATTCCCTCCCTGTTTCCAGGATGGATTCGCGGGCCACATGAAACCACTTCGCGGGCCGCATCTGGCCCCTGGGCCTTGTGTTTGACATGTCTGATCTAGAACACCCTTGGAGGGACTTTCTCCTATTGATTCCCCCCAGCCCGATTCGGTTCCACCCCCATACCCTGAAGCAGGGGTAGGCAACCTTGGCTCTTTTATGATTTGTGGACTTCAACTCCCAGAATTCCTGAGCCAGCCATGCTGAGGGGAAAGGGAGAGGTTTCCAAGCTGAGCCATGCTGGCTCAGGAATTCTGGGAGTTGAAGTCCACGAGTCATAAAAGAGCCAAGGTTGCCTACCCCTGCCCTGGAGGAATAAGGGACTCACTTGGAAGATGGCAAGGCTCGGCTTGACCGGTGGGAGGCGTGGAGTCATCATCATGCTGTTCTCGTTGGATTCGCACTCGTGGATGGTGATGATTTTGAGGGCAGCCGAGGGTGGCAGGGGCAGATGGCTGAGGCGGGCATTCTTCAAATGGTGGAAATCACCCTCAGTCAGAGTGTACCTACCAGGAAAAGCAGAAAAAGCCACAATGAAGCAGGAAGCACAAAGTCATCTTAACACATCCCACATTTTACTTCTAGAGAAAAGGAAGTGTACAGGGAGTCCTCGACTTACGACCACAACTGAGCCTCAAATTTCCACTGCTAAGACAGTTAAGCGAGTTTTGCCCCGATTTACCACCTTTGTTGCCACAGTTTGCTAAGCGAATTGCTGAAGTTGTTAAAGTCAGTCAAGTGGTCGTTAAGCGAATCTGGCTTTCCCCGTTGACTTTGCTTGTCGGAAGCCATCCAGGAAGGTTACACATGGTGATCACGTGACCTCGGGACAGGGCAACTGTCATAAATACACACCAGTGGCCAAGCCCCTGTGTTTTGATCATGTGACCCTGGGGAATGTTGCAACGGTTGTTAAGTGTGAAACATGGTCATCTCACTTTTTCAGTGGGTTGCAACTACAGTCCCGGTCCCTCTTTCGACACAGAAGCTCATTGGCAGATTTGGGGCCAGTCCCTCCCGCTCACTCCAAGAGCCAATCAGCTGAAATTGAGAAGGTGCTGGACCAGGCGTGGGGAGATTCTAGTTCTAGTCGCTCCTTAGACACAGAAGCTCTTTGGCTGACTTTAGCCCCATCTCTCCCTCTCAGTTCAACAGCCAATCAGATGTAGATCAGGGAGACCCGGGTTCTAGTCTGCCCTGAGCCATAGAAACCCTCACCTAGTTCTCCCAGCTCAACCTTACAGGGCCCTTTGTTCTTGTGAGAATAAGGGGAAAGGACATTATCTGGAAGTTTTGAAGAAGAACTGGGATATAAACCTATTGTTGCTATTATTACTACTTACCACTATACAGTACTACTACTAATAACAATGCTATTTCTCAAAAGGGGAGACTTTTTCAGACTAAGCAAAAAGAGAGCTGAATACCTCTCCCCAGCCTACTTCCTCAGTGAAAGACCACAACCGTCCTACGTTGCATCACATAGTATCAAGATAATGAGAAGTGCTAGTACTGCTTGTAATTTTTTTGGTAAAATCACACTTGGAATACTGCGTCCAGTTTTGGTCACCACAATGCAAAAAAAATGTTGAAACTCTAGAAAGAGGGCAGAGAAGAGCAACAAGCATGATTAGGGGGCTGGAAGCTAAAATATATAAATAACGGTTGCCGGAATTGGGAATGTCTAGTTTAATGAAGAGAAGGACAAGGGGAGACGTGATAGCAGTCTTCCAGTATCTCAGGGGCTTCCCCAAAGAAGAGGGAGTCAAGCTATTCTCCAAAGCACCTGAAGGCAGGACAAGAAGCAGTGGATGGAAACTAACCAAAGAGAGAATCAACCTGGAACTAAGGAGAAACTTCCTGACAGTTGGAACAATTAACCAGTGGAACAACCTGCCTCCAGAAGCGGTGAATGCTCCAACACTGGAAGTTTTTAAGAAAAGACTGGACAACCATTTGTCTGAAATGGTATAGGGTTTCTTGCCTGAGCAGGGGGTTGGAATAGAACAGGGGTCCCCAACCCCTGGCCTGTGGACTAGTATTGGGCCATGGCATGCCAGCAACTGGTCCACACAAACAAGCAAAACCCCATCCGCAAGATGCAGGCATCACACAAAACCACGCACCCTCCGGTCTGCGGAAAAACCTCTCTCTACGGAACCTGTCCCTGGTGCCCAAAAGGTTGGGAACCTCTGGACTAGAAGACCTCTAATTCTTTTATTCTAATATTCAGCTCCCTCTCCTGCCTTCCAGATGTGGAACCTCCAATTCCCAGCCCAGCCTACCAGTTCCTGATCAAACCTCAAAACTCACCTCCTTCCTTTCTCCTGCGTTTTCTTGCTCTGCTCAAAAAGGGCAGCTTCATTAAAAGATACCCGCCGCCCCGTGGCACTCCCAGAAGACAGGAACCGTTCACTCTCCGCATCTCGGTAGCTGGAGCTGGACATGCACTCGGGGTCATCCACTTTAATGGTGATGTCTAAGGGGGGGGGCGAAGGAAAAGAGAGTGGAGGGATGAAATACAGGTCATCTTTTTCTTACAACCCCAATTGAGCCCAAAATTCCCACTGCTAAGTGGGACAATTGTGAAGTGAATTTTGCCCCATTTTATGACCTTTCTTGCCACAGTGACTCACTGCAGTTAAATTAGTAACGTGGGTTGTTAAGTGAATCTGGATTCCCCCACTGACTTCGCTTGTCAGAAGGTCCCAAAAGGGGATTACATGACACTCCCCCCCCCCTGGGGACAATGCAACTGTCATAAATACGAGTCAGTTGTCAAGCATCTGAATTTTGATCACATGACCACAAGGATGCCAGTTGTAAGTGTGAAACACGGTCACGAGTCCCTTTTTCCAGTGCTGCTGTTGCTTTGAACTGTCACTAAATGAAGGGTTAGTAAGGCCGAGGGCGGCCTTTATACAGGTAGTTCTCAAGTTAATAATAATAATAAAGTTGGAAGGGACCTTGGAGGTCATCTAGTCCAACCTCCTGCTCAGGCAGGAAACCCTATACCAGAGGTAGGCAACCTTGGCTCTTTTATGACTCGTGGACTTCAACTCCCAGAATACCTGAGTCAGCTATGCTGAGGGGGAAGGGAGAGGTTTCCAAGCTGAGCCATGCTGGCTCAGGAATTCTGGGAGTTGAAGTCCACAAGTCATAAAAGAGCCAAGGTTGCCTACCCCTGCCTATACCATTTCAGACAAATGGGTGTCCAGTCTCTTCTTAAAAACTTCCAGTGTTGGAGCATTCACCACTTCTGTAGGCAAGTTATTCCACTTATGCCTGGTTGCTTAGCAACCATTTGAAGGTACAACTGGCCTATTTGTATGACAATTCAAAGTTCCCAAGATTGGTGGGGGGGCTTCTTCTAGTCACATGACTAAACTTCAGTTGCTTGGCAACCAGGCTGCATTTTTTTTTTGGCTCTTTGCAGTGTCCCCTGGTCATGAGATCACCTTTTACAATGCTTTTACTGAAAAATCAACATTTACTCCCAGTTTTGGGCAAAACCGCGTCCATAGCGAATCATGGGTTCATTTAACAATGATGTTACCCTCTTTAGGACTGCTGCTGCTGCAAAAAAAAAGGTCATAAAATCAGGCCCATCGCACAACCGACTGATTTTATGACCATCACAACTTATGATTGTGAGGGGCAGACTCCATTGCGGTTGTAATTCGAGGACTATCTGTATATCCCCGAAAAACTGTTTTAATTCCCAGATTCATCAGTTTAACAATAAGGAATGCCTCTGATAGAATTTGAACTGATGTTGTGGCTTGCTGGCACTCTGTAGGACACAAAAGAGAACATTAGTCTCAAACTTCCTAACTTCCTTTTCTTACTCTTTGGCCAAGAGTGATTTAAATCAGATTCCTGCACTTGAACAAAGAGGGTTGGTTTTAATGCCCTCACCTTGTGCCGGCTGTGAGTCATCCAGATAGGTTGTGTTTGTTTTTTCTGGGTCATCGCTGGCTCTGGAAATAGGAAAAAAGTTGATATATGTAGATATTAGAAACGCATGCACAAATCCGTCCCTCTTTGAACAGCTCAAGAGAAGCATCGAAATACAGGCTGTCCTCGGCTTACGACCGCAACTGAGCCCCAAATTTATTTTGCTAAGTGAGACACTTGTTAAGTAAGTTTTGCCCCATTTTACGACCTTTCGTGCCACAGTTGTTAACTGAATCCCTGTATTTGTCAAGCCAGTAACATGGTTGTTAAATGAATCTGGTTTCCCCAATGGCTTTGCATGTCAGAAGGTTGCAAAAGGGGATCACATGATCCAGGGACGCTGCAACGGTCACAAACATGAATCAGTTGCCAAGCGTCTGAATTTTGATCGCGGTCATAAGTCACTTTGCCAGTGCTGTTGTAACTTGGAACGGTCACCAAGTGGATTGTTCTAAGTTGAGGACTACCTGTAGCAAACACCATGGTCATTAAGTGAATCCATTGTTTATTATGGAGTGTTTTTTCCCCCCAGTAACTAGAAGTAAACACTGGTTTCTGGCAAAAATTTGATAAATTGCAGTCATGTGACCATGAGATGCTGCAGACAGGTATGAATGAGGGCCGGTTGCTAAGCACTCAAAGTGTGGTCATGTGACTGTGGCTGTCAGAGCTTCAAATCCAGGTTGTGAGTAACTTTTTCAGGAACTGAAAAGTGATAAATCAAGGACTATCTGTATTTAGCACTACCCCTTTCATTTTTTCCCCTTCAACCTGAGTGGGAGGGGCTGGCTGAGGAATTCTGGGAGTTGAAGTCCACAAGTCATAAAAGGGCCACGTTTGAAGACCCCTGGGCTAGAACCTGGGTCTCTCCCCTCCTCGTCCAGCCCCTTCCCCACTAGACCTGATTGGCTCTTGAGCAGAGAGGGAGGGGACTGACCTAAAGTCAGCCAATGAACTGCTGTGGCTGAGTGGGGGAGTCAAACCCTGGTCTCCTCCTTCCTAGTGCCACCCCTTCCCCACTGATTGGCTCTTGGGATGAAAGGGAGGGACTGGCCCGCATTCAGCCAATGAGCTTCTGTGGCTGAGAACCCAAGTCTCCCTACTCTTATGCCAGACCTTCTCCACTAGTCCATCCTGGGAAGCCCTTAATTATGGGTTTCCTTGGAGAACTAAGAGAATGTTGTTGTTGTTGTTGTTGTTAGCTGCGAAGTCGTGTCCGACCCATCGCGACCCTATGGACAACATTCCTCCAGGCCTTCCTGTCCTCTACCATCTTCTGGAGTCCATTTAAGCTCGCGCCTACTGCTTCAGTGACTCCATCCAGCCACCTCATTCTCTGTCGTCCCTTTCTTCTCTTGCCCTCAATCTTTCCCAGCATTAGGCTCTTCTCCAGTGAGTCCTTCCTTCTCATTAGGTGGCCAAAGTATTTGAGTTTCACCTTCAGGATCTGGCCTTCTAAAGAGCAGTCAGGATTGATCTCCTCTAGGACTGACCGGTTTGATCGCCTTGCAGTCCAAGGGACTCGCAGGAGTCTTCTCCAGCACCACAGTTCAAAGGCCTCAATTCTTTGGCGCTCAGCCTTTCTTATGGTCCAACTTTCACTGCCATACATTGCAACTGGGAAGACCATAGCCTTGACTATTCGCACTTTTGTTGGCAGGGTGATAGAGTTAATTTATCATGAGAGCCAGTTTTGTGTAATGGATGACGGTGCTGGGCTTAGAAACCAGAAGAGCTGAGTTCTAATCCTCCCCTAGGCATAGAGGTTGGTTGGGTGACTTCAGGCCAATTTCTCTCTCTTAACCCAACCCACTTCACAGGGCTGTGTTTGTGGGTAAACTGTGCTGCACTTGAATGGCTCCTGAGCTGAGAGGGACAATGAAACGTTCCTGAGAGGGAACGTTCATACCTGGCGTGCCTTCGGTCTGTTTTGCAGCAGCGCCGGCAGACGATCAGGATGCCGAGCAGCAGCACCAAGGTGCCCCCGATAAAGATAGAAAGAAGCACCAGAAGTAACACATAACCGTCCTGGGGGCTCACTTCGCCCGGCACCGTCTGGGAGAAATGGGGAGGTGAAGGGGATGGTGGGGAATGGGGGACAAGAAAAAGAGGAGAAATAAATCCATGGTTTGTTTGTTTTACTTCTCTTTGCAAAAATCATAAGGTTTGTCAGAAGCGGATTGCCTTTTGAAGCAGCTGGAAGGCTTGCAAAAGATTTGTAAGGTTCTGCAACATATAGGAGTCCTCGACTTACGACCACAATTGAGCCCAACATTTCTGTTGCTAAGCAAGACATTTGTTGAGTGAATTTTGCCCCGTTTCACGATCTTTCTTTCCACAGCGAGTCAGTACAATTCTTAAGTTAGTAACACAATTAAGTGAATCCAGCTTTCCCATTGACTTTGCTCGTCAGAAGGTCGCAAAAGGGGATCACGTGAACCCCGGGACACCGCGACCGTCATAAATATGAATCAGTGGCCAAGCTGAATCGAATGTCAGTCTGAATTTTGATCACATGACCACGGGGATGCTGCGGTGCTTGTAAGTATGAAAAACAGTCATAAGTCACTTCTTTCAGTGCTCTTGTAACTTTGAATGGTCACTAAATGAGGCGTCGTAAGTCAGGGACTACCTGTACAGAAAAAAAAACTTCAGTAACTAAAAAATTGGAGAATTTTAAGGGAGATATATGTTTCTCAAGCAATGTCGGAGAAACCAATCAAGTTGCTTCAATTGTAAACACAAAATCAAACATCCAAGCACAGTAGCAGTCAAACTTAAATTACTCAAATGTTTGGGACAAAAGACACAGGAATGATAGTGCTGTGATGCCCTCTCTGAAGATTGCTAGAGGCATTCCTCTGTCCTCCTCCTCTGTCTCCTGAATGGAGTAAGCATTGAGTTTCGACCTACAATGGCTAGATTCCGACAACAAAATAAGCTTGGATTGCAGATGTTTAATGAAACATGAAATCATGGTCACCAGTCTCAGGATGCCCCAAAGGGGCCAGAAAACCTCCAAGCGTGAAGTCCCATTTTTCATTCTTGCTCAAATTAAACTTTGTTGAAGGGATGGTAAGAACCACTAATAGCCCAGATCAAATAGAATATACAATAAAAGAATTGGAAGGGACCTTGGAGGTCTCCAATCCAACACTCCCTGCTCAACCCTATACCATTTCAGACAAATGATTGTCCAATCTGTTCTTAAAAAGCCTCCAGGGGTGGAGCACCCACAACTTCTAGAGGCAAGTCGTTCCACTGGTTAATTGTTCTCACTGTCAGGAAATTTCTCCTTAGTTCTAGGTTGCTTCTCTCCTTGTTTCCATCTATTGCAGGGGGGTCAAACTCGCAACATCAGGTGTCGCGACTTTTTTTGCCATTGCTGGCAATGGGGTGGGTGCGTTTTCGGTATGATGCAATTGGCCTGCGGGCCGGCAGTTTGACACCCCTGATCTATTGCTTCTTGTTCTGCGCTCAGTTGTTTTGGAGAATAGGTTGACTCTCTCTCTCTCTCTCTCTCTCTCTCTCTCTCTCTCTCTCTCTCTCTCTCTGTGTGTGTGTGTGTGTGACTGCTCCTCAAATACTGGAACACCGCTATATCATCCCTAAATGTCATGTCATGCCTAAAATGGAAAATGTGTGAGTTCAAACACCTTCAAATTGCTAAAACACTGTTTTAGGTTATATGATGTTTGGAACAGAGTCATCCTTTGTTCCATCTCCACCCAAACAAGCATTATTTCCCTCCTTAATTTTGGGTTCATCAGACAAAATCCAAAGGGAAGAGCCTTTTCTAATCCGGAAATATTGGAAATCGAAATACTTTGATCCCACCCTTCCCAGGCTCCAATGCCCAAACTCTTGATTCTGCTAGCCAGGTTTCCAAAGTCCCCAGCAGAAGCCAAGTCAAATACCTAGCCATCAAAGGCTATGGTAAAGTATTCCCCCATGTGAGAATCTTCTGTTCAAGCTTGGCAATCAACTAGTCCTCAGCAGGTGCAGGAATATTGAACTACCTAAGACTTGTCTTCAAACTTGGCCCTTTTATGACTTGTGAACTTCAACTCCCAGAATTCCTCAGCCAGCGATGCTGAGGGCCAAGTTTGAAGACCCCTCTCCTTGACTTACAAGTTCATTTAGTGATTGTTCCAAGTTTTACAACGGCACTGAAAAAAGCGACTTGCGTCCATTTTTCAACACTTATGACTGTTGCAGCAACCCCAGGGTCACGTGATCGAAACTCCAATGCTTGCCAACTGACTCATGTTTATGATTGCAGTGTTCCGGATGTCATGTGATCCCCTTTTGCGACCTTCTGACAAGCCAAGTCCACGGGGAAGCCAGGATCACTTAACAACCCATTTAAGAACTGCAGTGATTCACTTAACAACTGTGGCGAGAAAAGTCGTAAAACGGGGCGAAACTCACTGAACACACGCGTCTCCTTTCACATAAATTTTGGGCTCAGTTGCGGTCGTTAAGTTGAGGACCACCTGTAAACCCTCGGTGAAGTCTATTAAAAGTTATCACAAGACCGGAGAGACAAAATTCTGTTCCTCCCCACTGGATGAGTTAAGAATGGCGGTTGCCAAGATATAAGAGAGTTTTTCTGTGTTGGAAAAATGATAACCCTCTCCGTGGGAGGGGAAACAGCTGACAGCGGAGTCCGTAGGCAGCTGCCTTGTAACCAGGTTAGGTTCTCTGGCCTGGCTACTCGTCAGCTGCCATGTTGGCTAAGCATTTGGGATCCCGAGACATTCTGACGCGTCCTTTATTTTGGCAGGGCAGGGTGAAACCAGCCCCTAACCATGATCCTTTTTGAAATGGGGAAGATTGTCAGAGGTGGGGGCCAAGATTTTCACTGTGCAAAGCAAGTTCTCTGACCATTCAGGTTTTCCCCACGGAGAAGGGGAAAACTTCTGCTGTACAATTTGGGCATTTGTGGGTGGGTGGGGGAATGGGTCTGTCCTCTCCTAAACAGCTGAGCAAGCTTCTTCAGCCTGGCACTCAGACAGCTGACTCTAAGCCCTGCATCCCCCCTTCTTGCGCTCCAATCTTCTGAATCCAGAATCCTGACTTAAGCCCACTATTGGGGTCCTTGGTGCTCTCTGAGCCTGGCTGTTTTCTTGTAGACATTTCATGACCCAACTAGGTAACGTCATCAATGCTAGAAGAGAATGGGATTTGCAGAGTAGTGGAGGAAGAGGAGGATTGTGGGGTCCTTGTTGTTCCCTGAACTTGGTTGTTTCCTTGCAGACATTTCATGACCCTAATAGGTAACCTCATCCGTGCTCGGAGGACATCGCTCCATGCTCAGAGAGCACCAAGGACCCCACAGTTCAGCCCTGAGCTACAAATATTCTCATCTATTGGTACTTAAGCTAACTCTGGGTCCACAGAGCTGAACCCCCTCAGGGTCTTTTATATTTAGGCAATTGAAAACGTCTCCAATCTGGCCTGCCCGGAGGTACTGGATCACAGATACCATTATTTTCCAGTGCTCCCCTGAAACCCAAATGTTATACAAGGCCAGGCGATCTAGCACCTTCCAGAAGTTTTCAACTCCCTTCAACCTCCTCCAGGATGGCCAAGAACGAAGTCCAACTAGAGACGAGCCGCAGAGAGGAAAGGAAAAAAACAACACTCGGTGCACGCTCAGAGGAGCTGCGATTTTGTTTGAATGAAAGCATTTCCCTGCATCTGTCACAGTGGGGAGGGTGAGGAGACCAACACGTGTCTAGGTAATAAGACCTCCAACCTACAGGAGCATGCATTCAGACAAGCACGTGCACACAGGAGTTGGGGGGGGAAAAAACACCACATGCTGCCCAAACTTGCTAATAGGGATCTCTCATCTCCCAAGTTCCAAAAAAAGAAAAGAAGCAATAGGGGAAGGGGACGGGGGGGGGGGGGAGAAGGAGAGAGAGCATGCCTTCCCCCCCACACACAAAGGAAGCCATTCCCACCGAGGCCCGGCCTCTGCACACTCACCGTCACACCTTCAGTTGTATTTGTCCATGAAGTAAACGCATCGCTCATTGTCTGTGGCCAGAGTAGACGGTCTCTTCCAAGCTGGGCATACAAATCAAAAACTACTTGGGTTTTTTAAAAAAAAATTAAAAAGAGTGGAAAGCAGATGTATGTAAGCCTTTCAAAATGGGCTGAAGAGGAGGAGGAGGAGGAACGATTACACTGCAGTCTTTCTCTCCTTTTTTTTTTCTTTCCCTCTCTCCCCCCTGCAGCTTTTATCCCTGCTTCTCGCTCCGTTCTCTCCTGCAGCTCACATGTTTGGGGGGAAAGAGAGGCACCGTGGTTGGCTCAACTCACAACATCTTCACATCCCTCGTCTTCCGGTGGTGGCGGAGATGGACCAGCGCCTCTCCCTCTCCTCTTCTTCCTTTTCCGTGGCTGGAGCTCCTTCCTGGCAGAACCCAGATTCTCGTCTGGGGGGAAGGAGAGAAAAGGGCTGTTGGTGATGGAGAAGGAAGGAAAACGTTTTTGTTCTGGTTGGTTGGTTTTAAGAGCAAGATGGAGAGCAGGGAGATAAGAAGAAGGAGAAGAGAAGGGAAGATCTGGGACCAAAACAGCTAGAGGTGAGGAGAGCCATCCGTTTTCTCAAGGCTAGGGGGCTTTTTTTTTTCTTTCCCCCTTGCACTTTCCGATTCTGCCTTCCTCCTCCCTGCTTTGCGACGACAGCAAGGAGCCGAAGGCATCCAGCCAAGTATGGAGAGCCACAGAAAGCACTTCACTTTCGGCCTTCAGAAATACAGCCGGGCTCAGGAACCCGCTTAGCTCAGCCCCTGCCACCCACTCAGCCAGCCCAGCCCTGCAGGGTGGAAATGAACTCATCCTTCTCTTCTCCATCATCATCATCATCATCATCATCGCTTTTAAAAAACGCAACCCAGCGCCACCAGCTCAGCAGCCTGCCTCAAAAGCCCACACGTGGGGGGTGACTCACAGGAACCCACCAGCATGAGCCACAGAAGATGGGGCGGTGGGGATGGGAGCCACCGCAGAGATGCTGTTCAGCAGTGACAAGGATGGACTAAGAGGCCCGCCGTCCTCGGGAGAAGGGAGAAAATGAATTTTTTTAAAAAAAAACGCCAATGCAAGGCACAGCCCGAAACAGGTGGTGGATTCTAAGTTTCCCCTTCCTTTTTTTCTCTGCTCCCAGTGTATTCTCTCTATTGTAGGTGGCTGGAACATCTTTCCAGAAGTGCGGCCCTGCTCCCAGCTTCTCTGTCTGCTAGGCATTATGGGAAATGGAATCCAACACATCTGGAATCCAGGAAGGTGCTAGCATGGTTATCAACATCTTTAAAAAAAAAGGCTTAAGCACAAAAAGGCTGCAGAGCGATTATAATAAACCTGTCTTCATCCTGTCCATTTGCAACAGCTGCCCATAGGCAAAATCTCAGCCTGCTGCCAGATTTCTCTGGGTTTGTTAAGAGAAAATGTTTCCCAGCTTCCCCCCCCTTTTTTTGGGTCTTTTTGGTAAGAAAGCTAGTGGGCAGCCCTTTAATTCGTTTAGTCGCCTAGGCTACAAAGGGGTTACACAGTCGTAATGAACACAACACCTTTGTATTTTTGTCTAAGAAAAGTTTCTTTGGGTGAAATTCATCTACCAGTCCGGCTCCTTCAGCCTGGAAATCTGCAGGAAAAAAGTGACAATCCATCGCCATTGCTTGACTGTAGTAGTAGTGGGCTGTGTGGGTTTAGATTTGTAAATTTAAGGATTTTCTTTCTTTCTTTCTTTTTTTTAAAAAAGAGGGATTGTACCTTCCCTAAGTGATACATCCGTGTGCAGAGTGTTATGAGCGAGCAGCCCACAGTACCATCTCTACAAATTAAATAAGAACTAAATCCACGTTAAACTGAAAAGCAGGACTGAGCTTAGATAGCAAAGGGAGGCTCATTTAAATCCCATCTTTTCTCTGCTGATTACAGCCTCTCTGGGGAATAACCAAAGTAGCCTGCAAACTACTCATGGTTCAAATTCAGAAGACTGGATGGCCGGAGATGCTTTTACTTTGGCTGAGGACGGGGCTAGACTGGATGATCTCAGAGGCCCCTCCTCCGAGGGATTCTATGCAAGGCAACTGCACAGGAGTAGCTTTATTTTATTTATTACACTTATCTGCTTTGCACCCCTCCGCCAATTCCAAATAAATGGGGCTTTCTGCCATGGGAATTGGAGCATTTCAAAAGGGATTTTTTTCTTTTCTTTCCAAGGCCCAGAATGGTTGGCTACAGAGGGAAGGTGAAGAGCAGAACAGAAGCATTTCATTTCCGTGGTGATGTGCAATTGAGAAGCAGGAGACGGTGGTCTTCATCTGCTGGGGAGAAACAGAATTCTAACACCTCTGTTCCCACCAGCGATGCTGCCTCCCCCAAGGAAGGTAAAAAATGGCAGCAGATGGTGACAGGGAAGAACAGCCGTGCCTCTGCGGCTCCATTCACACAACCCCCTTGGTGAGGCTCAAAGGAGGCAGGGGCCTTGGATTCAGCACACTCCCTGAAGCAGGCCAGCATGCGACAGCCGGAAAGCATTTATCCGTGGGGTGTAAGATGATAAAAGGCTTTCCAGAGGTTGTGTGAACCCAAGTAGTCAAAGGGACAGTGAGTTCTCCTGGAGGCAAGACTGCGGGTGGGGTGGGGGGGGAGAGAGAAGAGGGTCCTTTAAAGCAAAATCTGCTCAGGAGAAGCAGGGGGACCGTTTCTAAACAGGACACCCCAGGTTTTGTAAATGACTCAACGCAGCCATTGGAGACAGCCCATTATATGGCATACAAGCCTCGTCACATCTTATTCCATCAGAGCTAGAGCTTTCGCAAGTCTACATGAAAATAGTTTCTATGTCCCCCTATTGCTCATTTCCCAGGACTCTGGTGCTGGGAGGTAGACTGCCCTTGCCCACAGAAGCTCAAGAGCCATGTCTCGGTTGGGAGAGAATTGGCTAAAAAGCATGCCTAATCATTCCTGACTAAAATTATTAAAATTTCTAACTTTTTGGGGTTGTTTTTGGTTAAGGCAGCCCAGGAAGCCAACCAGCAGAATAAAAAAAAAGATGAAAAATAAAGAAATGTAAAGAACCAAGAGGGAAGGATGGATGAGTTTTTAAGACTCTTTGGGGCTGCAAAAAGGGGGTTCCAAATCTGTTTCTTTTCCTCCCAGGGAGCCTCCATTCCTACTCACTTCCCAGTGGATGCACAAAAAGAGCAGTCAAAATGTGTGTGTGTGTGTGTGTGTTGTCTCTGTGTGTATGATTTTTTACCAACAACAAAAAGAGAATTGCTAGCAGGATATTTTTGCAGCTATTAAATGCTCGACTACAGCAATTACAAGATCTCAGGAGGAATGGGGGAATTTGGGAGGGGAGGGGGGGGGAATCTCCCCAGCTGGGGTTTGACCAGTTGCCGATCCTGCGGGCATAGAGGTGAGCAAACCCCCCCCCCCAAGATCATCCCCCCTAAACCGGTTTTCCCCATTTTCTCTCCCCACCGTCGCTCTATGCTACCCGGTTCCATCGTACCAAGCTTTACTCTCGACTAAACACGCCTAAGATCCCAGCCCCAGGACAGCTGCCGCCCACAGCAGCTGCAATTTCGACCCCAGAAGTGTCCCCCACCCCACCCCACCCCCGCAACCCCATCCCTGCCCGGGAGAGGGACGGAATATATGGAAATCCCATCGTGGCTGGGTTGACACCGGAGCCCGATCCGTGAATGACTTCCATTTCGTACACGGAAGCGTCAATTCGCTTTCTCCCAACACAGCCCCCACCCCACCCCACCCCACCCCCCAAAAAACCCGGACCGTAACCAAGCCCAGCTCGATCTCAAAAGTCCGCAGCCGCGTTCAAGCTTTCCCGGACCGGTGTTTTAACATGACTCGTGGGGAAGGGGATCCACTGCACGGATCCGCGCGTCTCAGCCTCCCTTGCCAACCCACCCCCCCCAGCTGGCATTGCCTGGAACAGGTTAACCTCCCCAAATGTAGATTATTCATCCGTTTCAGCGCGTCGGGGGGGGCACCCCACCCCTCCTCCTCCTCCTCCTCCTCCTCCTCGGAAGAGGGACCCCAGATGCAATTTAGCATCCGGACTCTCTTCCTAACCTAACTGGACCCCCCCGGGGGGGTGTGGGGAGAAGGGAAGAGAAGGGGAGGGGGATCGAAGGAAATCACAAGGGAGAAAAACGGATAGATAAAAAAAAATAAGAGGGGATCGTACGCTTCTCTTTCCCTTCCCCCCCGCCCGGGAGAAGGAGACAGAAGAAAGCAAGCGGAGCGAGCATCGGAGAAAAGGAAATCTCCTCCCTCCCCCTTGGCAAATTTTACACAGATATACCCCCCCCGCCCCGCTCCCAATTCCAGCCACACCGTTTCCTACAAGCTCCAGATCTGTCTCTCTTCTCTTCTCCCCCCCCCACCCATGAAACAAACAAGCAAAGGAAATGCAAGGAAAGCATTTTTTTTAAAATAAAATAAAATAAAATAAATCCAAGGAACAGGAGGACACCCCACCCCGCCGCCGCTTTTCCCACTCACCCACCCCGAGATCCATTAGGGTGGATTTCTTACGTGCAAGAAATCCTTTTTTTTCTCCTCCCCCTCTCTCTATTATTTGTTTTTTAAAAAAAAAAATAGGAAGAAAAATGACAGCCCTTCCGTCCGCCCTCCGCCCCTCGCCAAAAGACCAAGAGAGAAGGAAGAGAAAAAGATCGTTATTTGCAAAAAAAAGGCTAGATATAAGGAAAGGGAAGGGAAGGGAAGGGAAGGGGGAAAAAAATAATGACTCACCTAATTCGAATTCGTGGATCCCTGTGTGATCAAAAAGCGAAGCGGCGGAGGTTGCAGTTGGTTTTTGTGTGTGTGTGTGTTGGGGGAAGGAAGTCCCCCTTTCCGTCTCTCTTTAAACACCTTAATTTTGATTTAAGAGGGGCCGAGGATTTATGAATGAACAGGGACCCACCCACTTCAGAACGCGGAGGGGGAGCCACGTGACCACAATTTCATACAACAGCCAGTGGCGCGGGGGGGGGAGGGAGGGAGGGAGAGGGAGCGGCGCGCGGAGGCGGGTGTGCCATTCAGAGAGGATGAGCCGTTTCTGATTGGACCAGGCCCGGACGGAATTTAAATGAGAGGGCGGGATAAGGGGGGGGTTATGTAAAGTGATTTAAAAAAAAAACAAGGCCAGTGTTGTGATTGTGTTAAATCTCCGATTTTTCAGGAAGGGCTGCCAGCTGCCAGGGGGGGGTTCCGATCCGTTTTCCTAGGCAAGCGGGGCGAGCTGGATCCCAGCACCGCATTAGGCAGATCGACTTTTCTTTCAATAAAATACGATTAGATTCAAAAGGCGAGCTGCCGAAGAGCAGCGTGTAGATCAGGGGGGGTCTTCAAATTTGGCCCTTTAATGACTTGTGGACTTCAACTCCCAGAATTCCTCAGCCAGGCACTCTGGCTGAGGAATTCTGGGAGTTGAAGTCCACAAGTCATTAAAGGGCCAAGTTTGAAGACCCTGGGTGTAGATCAGGGGTCTTCAAACTTGGCCCTTTTATGACTTGTGGACTTCAACTCCCAGAATTCCTCAGCCAGCAAAGCTGGCTGAGGAATTCTGGGAGTTGAAGTCCACAAGTCATAAAAGGGCCAAGTTTGAAGACCCCTGGTGTAGATTGTAGAAAGAATCGAGGCTGCTGAAGTTACAAGGAAGTGTATTAACGGTGGCTGTTGTTTTTTATGATCCCCAATTTGCAAAAATGGGCTTTACCACCGGATGGCAGGGGAGAGTTTCAGTCTTCTCTTGGGCGCCATCTACTGACCGGTGGCTGTCTTGCAGTACCACCAGCTCCTAAACTGACAATTAGGATGGGTAAATATAGATTAAATATATAGGCGATCAAACTGGTCAGTCCTAGAGGAGATCAACCCTGACTGCTCTTTAGAAGGCCAGATCCTGAAGCTAAAACTCAAATCCTTTGGCCACCTAATGAGAAGGAAGGACTCGCTGGAGAAGAGCCTAATGCTGGGAAAGGTTGAGGGCAAGAGAAGAAGGGGAGGACAGAGAATGAGGTGGCTGGATGGAGTCACTGAAGCAGGAGCCGTGAGCTTAAATGGACTCCAGAAGATGGTAGAGGACAGGAAAGCCTGGAGGAACGTTGTCCATAGGGTCGCGATGGGTCGGACATGATTTCGCAACTAACAACAACAAATATAGATTATCCTTTGGTTAGAAAATTTAGACCTGGGGTCTTCACACTTGGCCCTCTTTGACGTTGATTTGCATCTTGCCACTGTGGGCAGACAACACCCCTCCCCATTAATTTCTTTTTTAATGTGTAGCTTTTGGAGAAAAATCTATGAAAGCATTTATTCATGCAGCTTATGCTGTAAGCCGCCCAGAATCACTTTGAAATGAGATGGATGGCAAATAAATTTAATAATCGGGAAGGAAACAAGATAGGTGGCAGGTCAATGTAATAAACAAACAGGTAGTGCTCAACTTACAACAGTTCATTTAGTGACCCTTCAAAGTTGCAACGGCACTGGAAAAAATCGACTCATGACCGTTTTTCACACTTACAACCATTGCAGTCTCCCCATGGTCATGTGATCAAAATTCCGACGCTTGGTAACTGACTCGTATTTATGACGGTTGCAGTGTCCTGGGGTCATGTGATCACCTTTGGCAATATTCTCACAAGCAAAGTCAATGGGGAAGCCAGATTCGCTTTAACAACTGTGTTGCTAGTTTAAAAATTGCAGTGATTCACTTACAAACTGCGGCCAGAATGGTTATAAAATGGGGCAAAACTCACTTAAGTGTTTTTTGCTTAGCAACAGATTTTGCACTCAGTTGTCAGCGTTAAGCTGAGGACTAGCGGTAATAGATAGCAACCAAATTTCTGCTCCTTGTGGCGGTGCTCCCTAATGAACGACTGTGGAGGAGGACACGATTTAATCAATGCTGATTAATCCGATCCCTTCTCAACTGACAGTCCCTGGGGTTGACGCTGGCAAGGGACCGGAATAATCCCATTGGTCCTGAATAGAGAATAAAGAACAGACATTCTCTCCATGTGGGAGAGGAATCTACCGGGCTTAGAAGCCCTCTGCCGATAGTCAGAATTTCCATTTGCTGCCTCTGCGGCACCCTTTGAATAGCGAGGAGGGAGGAAGAATGGAAAATACGCCTGTGTTTTCAATGGGCAAAAATAGAAGATGCAGCGGTCCCAAAGGAAAGTTGTGGAACAGATTCAGCAAAACACACGTTGCTGAAAGGGAAATTCCGTGCTTAGAATAGCTCCTACGGCAGCGTCCCTCAACCTTGGCTGCTTGAAGAGGTGTGGACTTCAACTCTCAGAATTCCCCGGCCACACATCTTAAAAAGTGGCCAAGGGTGGGAAACCCTGCATCTAGCAGGAAAAGAATATGAGCTTACTTAAGACTTCCCAAATGCAGGGAGGAACCAAAGCTGTGAGACGAGGTGCGTGAATGCCAACACCATGAATTCAGCTCTGATCCGGAGAAGAGACCAACCGTTTGTTGCTGTTTAAATCTCTCTCTTGAAAATGGTGGCTACTGTTAAGCCATGCTGCTGTCTTTAACAAAAAAACTGGAAAACAATCTACTGAAGCTGAACCTGGCCAGCTGCAAACGGAGAAGCCTTTGCCAGTGAGGCACAAGCCACCCCTCCCTTTCGCCTGGTGCGGGAATAATTTGCAGCTCATCTCTTGCACTCAGCACGCAGAGGGGTGAGTTTGTTTCTCATTAATTCGGATTCTCTAAGCATCTGGCCTTTCTGAACAGAAATGGAGCAAGGGTATCTCTTGCTAAACATCGCCCTCTGCTGGTTAGAAGTATCTCACTTTAATCGTTGTGTTTTGTACTCGACAAGGCAGGAAGACACGGGGTAGTACTCCTTGACTTACAACCAGTTGAGCCCAACATTTCTCTTGCCGAGACATTTTAAGTGGAGTTTTACCCCATTTAATGACCTTCCTTGCCACCGTTGTTAAGGGAATCGCTGCAGTTGTTTAGTAACATGGCTGCCAAGTGAATATGGTTTGGTCATTGACTTTGTCATTGCAAAAGGGGATCGTTACACGGGATGCTGCAACGGTCATAAAGATGAGTCAGTTGCCAAGTGCTTGAATTTCAATTCCCAGAATTCTCCAATCTGCCATGGGAGTTGAAAGCTTAAAGCTTAAAGCTGCAAAGAGCCTTGGTGGAGCAGTGGGCTAATGCCTCCTTAAATAACACCAGCTGCCTGCAATTAGTGCAGGTTCGCATCCCACCAGGCTCAAGGTTGACTCAGCCTTCCATCCTTCCAAGGTAGGTAAAATGAGGACCCAGATTGTTGGGGGCAATTAAGCTGACTTTGTAATAAAGCCGCTTGGGGTGTGTGTGAAAGCCCTAATAAGCAGGCATATACATAGAATGAAGGCTACTGCTAAGCTTGTAAGCCGCCCTGAGTCTTCGGAGAAGGCCGGGATATAAATGGAATTAAAATAAAATAAAAATAAAAAAATGCTTCTGGGCCCCAAAGCACTAGTGGAAAATTAGAATTGGTACAATAGGATGAATTTGGACACAAGTCCAGCTCACCTATCCAGAAAAAGGGAGAAAAACCAAACTGGTAGAGAATGAAATAAATCATTGGTCTCCTCATAAATGTGCTTTTGTGACCACATACACCTGCAGTTATTTAGTGAGTCACATACTCAAATGTGCCTCTTGACTGAAATACTCAGGGGCACTACAATCTGTTGGAGGAGCCCACATTGATTGCAGGAATCATACAGATCAGCATCCAAGAAACACATTGGAATGGGAGAAGCTACTAAATCCAGTTTAAGGGCTTTGTCTCCTTGGATCCCTTTGTCAATCATCTCTGGAAACATGTACTAAATGGGAAAACCTTCCATGGATGAGCTGCGCACACAAAAAGCTTCTTTTTCAAGGAATTAAGAAACTTGCAGATTTTTTTAGGATTTAGATGGGCTAAAAATATAGGGCAATGATTTGGCTTTAAGCCCCAAACCCCTTCTAGATATTTTAACACCAGCCCCAGTAATCCTCCTAACATCTGTCCTACAGGAAATCTGAGATGGTTTATTTTTTAAAAAAAAATGAATTCTGCAAAATTTGGAATGGGGAAATTTTTCAAATAACAAGCAGGGAATTTCTTATTTAGAAGTGAGAAAATAAAAGGACCATCCAGGGATTGCCTTTCTGCAACTAGTAAGGTACCTGCATGGCTGTGAAAGTTGGACCATAGGAAAGGCTGAGCGCCAAAGAATTGAGGCCTTTGAACTGTGGTGCTGGAGAAGACTCCTGCGAGTCCCTTGGACTGCAAGGCGATCAAACCGGTCAGTCCTAGAGATCAACCCTGACTGCTCTTTAGAAGGCCAGATCCTGAAGTTGAAACTCAAATCCTTTGGCCACCTAATGAGAAGGAAGGACTCGCTGGAGAAGAGCCTAATGCTGGGAAAGGTCGAGGGCAAGAGAAGAAAGGGACAACAGAGAATGAGGTGGCTGGATGGAGTCACTGAAGCAGTAGGCGTGAGCTTAAATGGACTCCAGAAGATGGTAGAGGACAGGAAGGCCTGGACTGGAGGAACGTTGTCCATGGGATTGCGATGGGTTGGACACGAATTTGCAACTAACAAGGTACTAGCAATTTTTCAGGTCGTTATTGAATCTTAACATTTGGAAACTGCACATCTAAGCCAATCTGCTTAACTTCAAGATCAAGTAGGAATGGGCAAAACATTATATACAAGGTTGAAGGCCTCTGAACAGCTTGCTCTTATCAGTAAGCTTACATTGACCAGCAATTCCAAACCGTTATACAATTCTTGACACCAACGGCCTCATGGAAACACTATTCAAGCTTCAGCATCACAAAGCTTGACCCCACAAAAGGAAGCTTACCCTTTGATTTGCTGACAAATGGCTTTTTTCCCCTCCCCAACTAGCTTGCCCATTTCCTATAACCTTTAATCAGAAGCTGCAGAAATAGCACCATCTGTTGGGACTTAGTTCTGCAGCTCATTTCACAGGGACAAACTAGCATCCTGGTAGATTGCTTGTGTCCACCTGTTGTGCAACTTCATTGAGGCTGAGCAAGCTTTGCTTAAAGGAGCAGATTGGCTGATTTCATATGCTGCCAAGTGTTTAAACCTGTTCAGGGAAGGGGCTCTTTCAAAGCCCACATCCCAAAGCCTTTGCTGAGCAGTACTCTTATCGTGGGTTCCCACAAACATGAGGGGTAGCTTTCTGCAATCTTAAAATGTGGGGAATGACTTGGACATAGGATTTTTTTTTAAAAAAAGCTAAAGCTCTGTAAACTGCAGAACGCTCAACTCTTCTGCAGAAAACAAGCAATGAGAAGTAACTTCAATTTAATGTACTAGAGAAGTTATAAACTAAACCAAGAACACTTTTGACTTAATTCTGTATTAATAGGAGTATCTTTCAATAACATTACCTTATGTTAAACTAGAGCAGGGGTGTCAAACTCAATTTCATTGAGGGCCGCATCAGCATTGCGGTTGCCCTCAGGGGGCCAGGTGGGTGTGGCCTGGGTGGGCGTGGCCAGCTCTACATCGTTCGCATCAAGGGTGCCTATGGGGGCTTGGGCAGGAGTGGGACAGATCTGAGGGTCTCTGGCAGAAGGAGGGTCTCTGGGCCAGGGCCAAGGCAGTGGGGGCCGTTCCCTTACTGTTTCCAGGATGGCTTCGCGGGCCACATGAAACCACTTCGCGGGCCGGATCTGGCCCCCGGGCCGTGTTTGACATGTCTGAACTAGAGGGAAAAATGGGCTACTAACTGCAGCATGGTGTCTCCTTCGGGAGATTGTCAACTCTAAGGAAAGGGCACTTGCAGGACTTGTTTGCTCTCCCCAATCAATGAATGGATAGGAAAAATGTTCCATTTCTATTCAGTAGCAAATATTTGGTTTTTAAAGCCACCTTTCTAAATAATTCAGTGACAAACATGTTCCTATTTCTCCCACAACCACCCTAGGTGGCGAGGTGGATTGGACTGAAGAAATGAGTTACCCATCTAGCTTCCATGGAAGGCGGCAGAGAATTGTTATTTCCTCAAATGTTATCCTCACAATTACTATTTTAAGGTATACACATTCACACTACCCATTTTTAGCCCTATTGATTTATTAAGTTTTGTACATGTCCTCTTGGGTCATTCAGAGCATTCTAATTCACAATCCTGTTTTCCTTCAGAATTGCCATGATCCTGGTCGATCCTCTTCCAAGAAACATGCAGCTGAAAGATTTGAGCAAAAAAGAAAGTATTAAAATCTGATTCTAACGTTATTGTTAAAAATTCAATGAATTTTGCTTTGGAACTGAAATTTAGGGAGGGCTTTCCCTTTAAAGGTAGCCAAGTCAGGTAGCTATAAAAGCAGCCACTTCCCAGAGATTTCTGCCATAGCAACCAAGGAGGCACAGAAACCTCGCAGAGGACCAATACCTGTTTGTGCAAAGCTGATGGTTTCAGTTAAGACTTTGGTCCTCAGCGTTGAAACATCCATTTCCAGCTCAAGTGTCCATTTCTTCCATCAACCTGTCAAGACAAACTTGTGTTACAAAATATTGTATCCACAGAGCAAATGCTACAATTTCTATCCTGCCCACCCTTTCAACAAGACAAGCAGCGTTTTCTACAAAGGGTTTCCACAAAGGTAACACAAAGAGCCCAGCTTGGGCCAACTGTTCCAAGACGCTTCCCTCGGACCGGCCAATGGCACCTGATCCCTCAAAAAGCAGTTAGTCACGGCTGATAATGGCTGCTTAGGAACAGTGTGGGCTATGGGGAAAAAGTTAAAAGGCAAACAAGATGGCAAACATCATTACGGTTACGTGACTTTTAAGTCTTAAGAATCTCCGGAGATGAGCAGAAATCAGCTCCCCATTCTTTCATCTAATCCTACTGGCTGCACTTATGCCCCCTTCTGACCCACAGCAGTTATGCCATAAAAGTCACTCATTTGTAAGAATTTTAAAAAATTTAAAAAATGCTTTAGCTGAACAAGGTTGGCAGAAAAAAAAATGCAATTCACATAGGTTAAGACTTTCCAAAAAAATAAATTATATATATATATGTATATATATGAGCTCTCAACAGGAGGAAGGATGCGGACATGAGGAAAAGAGTTACCTCGAATTACAGGACTATCCCCACATATGAACTAGCCAAGAGAGCAGCTTTCGTCTCAGAGGTTCTCTCTGTTGGAGGCACAACACTTCTTTTTCGCCAAGGCACTGCAGTTTTCCATATGCTAGCAGAAAATTCTTAGAACTTTAAAGGCAACGACAAAGCTAGCTAAATTAGGTCACAATTATTGGCCTTGGAACACTGTTGGACTAGTGGCAGCTGACCCAGTTAACAAGAGACTCCATTATGGGCTAGCTAAATGTTAGGCTGGTTCTCAACAAGCTCGTTTAATTAGTATGGAGCTATCAGTCTTATTTAACCTAACTTTGCTAACAGCATATTAAATAGCAAATGAGTGAAATTAACTTCTCCTTTCAAAGTTTGAAGTAATTCCAGCCAAAGCTAAGCGACTGCTCTTTAAGGGCAAAATTATTTGTGATGTCCTTCCAGTACACCTTTGTTTTCAATCATTCTCAAACTGCTTGATGTCATTAGGAGGCCTGATAAATTACAGCATTGCTTACATTTTGGTTTCTAAGAAACCTGGGGCCTGATTCTCTCCCTCAGTTATAGCTTTCCACTTACTACTTTCATTCCTATCTAACCGTACAGTTTGTTCATCCAGACTTGTGTTGTGCAGCAAGATGTAAGATGTCAAGCAGATTTTTTTTTCAGATGGACTTTTAATAGGCTTCGTGAAGCCAAAGTAAACTGTACAAGAAATCCTTTTTCACCACTTCAAAGTTACAACAATTGAATTAGGCATACTTTCTTTCAGTAAAAAAAGGACAATAGAAACAAACATTTTTTTCCATGAACCCTTTTTGGGTGGTAAAATCTGCAGTCTCTCTCTGGGTTAAATTTTATGCCATACAAGTTAAAGTCTCTTAATGCAGGCTGAACATACAAACAAAAGTTTTTCTTTAGATATATCAAGGTGGGTTGCCTTTTAAAATTCATACCCAGGCTACAGTACCTTGCTACACTAAAGGTTGATTAAATTTTTAACAAAACGATGCACTTAACAAAAAAGTTCACAGCTTGCTCAGCTTCTACTGAACAATCAAGGTCCTTTCTTGCTCAAAAGAAAAACAGATATGGGGCCCCAAACCTTCCGGTTTTTTTTAAAAAAAACCACACAAAAAAGTAAAACACACATACACGCCTTTGCTCACAAATAAACTAAAATCTTGTGTTTTTTTAAAAAATTAAAACACTCGAGAAAAACCCAGCGCTTTGAGTCTGAACAGACCATTACATATTAGAAGCTGTCAAGGCTGTGTTATTGACAAGATCAGAATTGCGAGTTTACTACAAAAGTGAGAATACAAAGGAGATGACTACACAAGAACGATTTCAGCGGAGCTCCAAAAATCTTTATAAATACAGCCAATGGAAGGACGATCTTGAGCCAGGAAGGTTTTTTATTCGTTGTGTGTAGCTGAGGACAAGAAGCAGGCAGAGTTGTAAAGGCACTTGAAGCACAGACAAGTTCCAGCAATTTTTCCTCCCCTACTTGTTTGCCAAGCACTTCAAACACTAGCTTGCTATCTCTTGTCCCACCCATTTTGTATTCTTTTTCCTTCTGGCCTTGAGGATTCTGGGTGTTCTTTTCAGCTTCAGAAAACTACTTATGGATGCTTTGCCTTTGGATCCAACTAGAGCTACACATGCATTAATGAGGATTTTTTGCTTTTCCGTGGCAAAAGTGCTTAGGGCCTGCCAAAGGAGTGGTGCCTCTCATGGGCAGAGAAAGGCTGCCAGCAAAAGCTCCAAGCAAACCTTACAAGTATTTCCAAGGTTGTCACTGCAAGATCAAGAGTAGCTCCACACATTCCCATGTCAGCACATCCGCCTTCCCTCATGATTTAAGACTTACCGTAACTGTCATAACTGTCTCTATAGGACCCTCCGGAAGGCCTGTCTCCATAGCTTCCTTGACTTCTGCTAAGATAGACAGAAGGCAACAGGTTCAACTAAGCATATCAGTTAACTACAAAGCACACAGGATTCCACATTACATTGCATCTCACTTCTCAGGTGTCTTGCTTGCACATACCTGCTTCCATAATAGTCTCTGGATCCACTGTATCCCCCACTTCTAGATTCAAATCTGCTGCCCCCATAACCTCTGTCTCCAGTACCTGGAAGAGAGAACAATGCAAATGTTGAAATAAATTCAACCACCTCTATAAACAGATGCTACAAATTACTGGAGAACAGAAACTCACCTCTGGAGAATCCACGACCTCTACCTCGGCCTCCACGGAAAAAGCCTCTGCCTCCAGCTGATCCCCCTCTATATCCACGAGACCGGTTTTCAGAGGACTTGCCTGCTTGATCAACTCTGATCTGGCGGCCATCAACAGACTAAAAAAAATTAAACTTCAAATTAACAGTGCTTCATACATCCCTTATGCAGAAGGTTTAATAATAATCTTTTACTAATACTAGTCTTGATATCAAATGGCAATGATTATGAATCAGTCATTTACAAAAATTAACCTATGTGGTAAACAGGGTTTTATCAATATTAAAAATATGAAAATTATTTTCAACAGGCTGACCTGGACCGATGGAAGGAACTTTTCTTAATTTTGTTTTATTGTGTTTTTAATTGGACTATTTATGGGATAATTTAATACCTTTTAATGTTTGTATTTTGTGTTTTTATCGTTGTTAGCCACCCTGAGTCCTTTGGGAGATAGGGCGGCATACAAATCCCATAAATAAATTAACTAATCACAAAGTCTATGGATCTGTTCATCAAACAGCATGTTATCTCCCTTGCTTGCTAAAAGCGAGTAAGAATTCCTCACCTTCCCATTCATGGCCATCATCGCATCTTTTGCATCATCAATGTTCTCAAAAGTTACAAAGCCAAACCCTCTGGATCTCTGGGTTTCTCTGTCTTTTACAACAACAACTATAGGGAAGAGAAGATGGTATAATTAAAGTGTGTTAATTTTATTTCCAGAAAAATTCCATGTGGCAAATACCACTATAAAAACAAAATTTCTGTAGGGACTCTTGTATTCTCAAAAGAGAAACCATCTGCTATAAACTTCCAGTAGTATAAATAAGAAGAGATTGGGGCTTTTTTTTACCTTCAGATATCTGTCCATATTTAGAAAAAACTTGCTCAAGTGATTGTTCATTGGTGTCAAAACTGAGTCCACCAACAAATAATTTTCCCTCATCAGATGCCATTTTTTCTGTAAAAGAAATCAAAGTCAATCTTAGTATTCACCAAGGGACAGACATACCAAAAGCATATTGCTTTGAAATCAAAGCCCAGTAAACAAGTGTTTCATTTTCGGTTAAATCAAAGATTCAAGTACAATTTTGCTCAGATTCATACAAAAATAATTCCTATTATCTTCAGCAACTGAATGATTTGTATTTAAATCGTGGATAAGCAAATAAAAAAATATAAATGTTCTGTGTAAAATGAGAGGGAAGCTACACCATGTATTTTTTATTCGTTTTCCTTGTTTTGGCCCTTTTTAAAGCAACACGTAGTTCTGTAGCTATAAGCACATTTTAAGTTTACTTGAGGTACTCGTATGATCGATTTATTAAAAAATTGCAATGCACTAACGTGTCAAAAATATTAAAACTGGGGGAAATGAAGCTATTTGTCCTTAAATAAAATTGGCGATCGATACAGGCTACACATACAAATGTTAATATATTGAAATATTCCATGTGAAAGCTGCAATAACTGACAGCGTTTAGTCATGCGTCATATATATTGTACATAAAAATAAAAATAGGTATCCTACAGTTATCATTTCCGCGCATGCGCGCCGGGAACCAGCTACTCCAGAAGAGGGCGCGCGGTAATTGAAGCGCATGCGCAGACAAAATAGATCGTTCCTCCCCAGGCCGCTGTTCCGCGCATGCGCTTTCGTTATCCATCATTCTTCCTTTCAGGCGCCATTTTGAGGTTTGTCCGAAAAGCCGGTTGGTAACCATTTTGTCTTTTCCGCAGTTCACATCTAAACTCGCTACCAGCTAAAAAAAAAAATCTCGCACTTAAATAACCTATATTTTACATTTATGTTGACCACCTGCCCCCTCATATTAATTAACATTTGTTTTCCAACTTCCTTCATTTCGCGCCTATTTACATCATTCTTCTCGTACACTTTTCCTTTATGACCACCACGCGCGACCCCGCTTACCGGTGTAGTTTAGCGGCGGTACAGTTCAAAGTATAAACCTCGAAGTCCCAACGCGAACTACGGGGCGGTTTGCGCGCGCTTCCGCTTATATACCTTCTATGAGGACCGCCTACTTTATGAATATGCAGATCAATTCGTTTTGTAAAATGGCCTCAACTCTTCACTCCGCAAGCTCCGGAGGCTTGAGGTAATCAGAATGAAAGCTTGTCATTGGTTAGCTTCTAATTAAATATTCATAACGAAAAAAAGAGGTGGGGTAGTGTAAGTCACTGCAAGAAAAAAAGCCCCCACTTCTGTTCGCTGTCACGTGAACCCATGAGTCACAAAAAGAAAGACGTGATTGGGTGAACGAAGACCAGCGCGATAGGTTGGTAAGGGCAACAAGCCGCCCCTATTCGCCTCTCGCAAGCTGATTAGTTAACAACTTCTTCCCCAACAGCCTCAGTAGATGGTCCTGGTCGCCGGGAGAAAAGTGGGCGTGGCACCAGCGACCTACTTTCCCGCCCTTGTCAGCAATGCGGCGCCGCTTTGCCGCAGCAGACAAAGAGAACTGCTTCGACTGGGGTGGGGGAGGGGAAAGGCGGGAGTCGAGCGCCATCTTGGAGGAGGTTCGCGGCCCTCAATACCGCAGTCCATAGTGTGAAGACACCTCGCCAACCTACACGAAACAATACAAAATAGCCGTTATAAACTGCTAAAGTGCCCCTAAAGCATTTTATGGTGGGGGAGGGAGGACAATCCCTTCCAAGTCATGTGTCGAAAGCATTTTATAGCCGTTGTGGTGGCAGCCAGATTTGCAAACCAAAACCAGTGGTGGGATTCAAATATGTGAACAACTGGTTCTCTGTGTGGATGCCACTTCTGGAAGTCCATTCTGGGCCTGGGCAACAAAAAATTAGCTACCGGTTCTGCTGAACTGGTGCAAACTGGCTGAATTCCACCATGACCAAAGCCAATAGCGGAATTCAAGGCAATCGGGTGAAACCCACATGGCTTGTTTTGGCTTAATATACCACCTGTGAGCCCATCCCAGCTGGCCACTAATCTTGTAGCTCTGTTAGTTGGCCTACAATGATGGCTTGCTAGCTGTTGCAGCTGCCAAAAAAGCTGATGCAAACCTAAACTGCATTAAGAGGAATAGTATCAAGTTCTCTTGGAGTATTAGTATCACCATATATTGCTTTAATAAGACCACACTTGGAATACTATGTCCAGTTCTGGTCACCACAATATAAAAAAAGATGTTGAGACTCAAGTGCCAGGAAAAGCAACAAAGATGATTAGGGGTCTGAAAGCTTAATGCTATAATGAATGGCTGAGAGAACTAGGTATGTTTGACAAAGAGGAGGACTAGGGGTGACATGATAACAGTCTTGGTCAACCCATTCTCCAAAGCACAGGAGAAACAGGTGGAAGATCATTAGAGATCTGATCTAGCATCCCAAAGGTGCATTTTCACGGGGCAACTGGACTTTCTTGTTTTTCTTTGAAGACCGTTTCGCTTCTCATCCAAGAAGCTTCTTCAGCTCTGAAGAAAGTCCAGTTGCCTTGTGAAAAAAGCACCTTTGGGATAACTGACCTGGATGACTGAGAATCTCCATAGACATCCAGTCTAGAACTAAGGAAAAAGTTGTTGACAGTGAGAACAATCGGTGGAATGGCTTGCCAATAGTTGTGGATACTCCAACACTGGAGGTTTTGCAGAAGAGATTGGACAGTCATTTGTCTGAAATGGTATAAGGTTTCCTGCCTGAGCTGGAGGGTTGGGCTAGAAGACCTCTAAGGTCCCTTCCAACTAACAGTGTGTTATTCAGTTCAAGCCATGATAGCATCAGGTGTCTTAGGATGTCATTATGTATATGAGGCATATTTAATGTGCATGGGGACATCACACATATGAAGTCATTCCTTTCCCTCCCATGAAAGCCCAGAGTTGGAAACCATGGTTTGCTTTTGAGCAAAAGCCATTTTCTTCCATTCTGATTAAGGCACAAAAACTATTCTTTCAGACAATAGGGTGTTCTTCTGAAGTCCTTGAGTACTGCCAGTGCTATATTGATTTATTAGATTTTTATCCCAAATTTATTACACTTATAAATAACTCAAGGCAGCAAATATACCTAATGTTCTTTCCTCTTATTTTCCTCACAACAACCTTTAGAGGTGAATTCTGATGAGCAAGGAGATGATGCAACATATTTTAAAGGTGTCCCTCTTTTTTCACATCTAATCAACGTCTACTGATGGATGTTGTTTGCGTCATGAGGCATCTGATATCACCTGTCCCCCTTTGTGCTGTGGTCCAAAACATTTCTTTAAACAGCTCATTAAGTTAAAGGGTGCACCAAGAATACCTTTGCACTCTCTGGCTGAAGTCCATATGTCTTAAAGTTGCCAAGGCTGAGGAACAGACTCTAGAAGCTCTTTTCCTAGGCTAGATTACACAGCAGCGGGCCCTATATGAGTCCAATAAAAATCTGGGCTAAAGTTTCCAAACTACAGTGGCAAATGAGTAGAAAAGCTATTGTGTTCCAAATAGCCTCTTCTCTGTTCTTTAGGAATCCTACTCTTTGATCTAGCAAATTAACAGTTATATGTGCATTTATAAGAATCCAGCAGCATTAAATATGCCTGAGCCCTAGAAGTATATCTATTTGATTCTGTCTATAATATTCACCTGAACCTCCAAGAAACTGGAACATCAGCAGTCCAAATAACCCTATAATACAGGTAGTCCTCGACTTACAACAGTTTGTTTACTGACTGTTCAAAGTTACAACGGCACTGAAAAAAGTGACTTAAGACCATCTTTCACGCTTATGACCATTGCAGCATCCCCATGGTCATGTGATTTACATTTGGATGCTTGAAAACTGGTTCATATTTATGATGGTTGCAGTATCCCAGGGTCATGAGGTCCCCTTTTGTGACCTTCTGACAAACAAAGCCAATGGGGAAGCCAGATTCACTTAACACTCATGTTAGTAATTTAACAACCGCAGTGATTCACTTAGCAAATGTGGCAAGAAAAGTTGTAAAATGGGGCAAAACTCACTTAACAAATTTCTCACTTAGCAAAATAAATTTTGGGCTCAATTGTGGTCATACCTCAAGGACTACCTATATTTATTTATTCAATTTATATACCCACTTATCTCATTCTAACAACTCCGGGTGGCTAGCAGGTTTAAAAACATTTAAAAACAACATAACAACAAAGGGAGCAGTGTGTTTTATATATATAATAATATGTTATTTTCATTTATAGTACAGATTTTTCTAGCCCCAAATGGAGAGGTTTTCAGACTCCCTATATACCCGCTTCCCACAATATATTAAACCCTCTATTTCTGCTAAAAAGGCCCAGTGAGTCTGCATTACATCTCATGTGACACTGAAAACTACAAAGAGTTTGGCCTGTTTTAGCTCAACCCAGCCAGTGTTCTGGGAATCTTAAGCAATCCTCTGGATTATAGTATCAGTTCTTTGAGAAAAAAATAAATCCCTTTTTTTCCAGGTAAATAGGATACAATGGCTAGGGAGCCAAGTCAGCAAGCCCAATTCCAAGCATCCTGGAAATTGTCTTTCAGCAGCATCTGGAGCGCCAAAGCTGCTGCAATTTTGCTTCCAAAGGTAAACATTCTTCTCTTTCTACTTCTGAACAAAAGGCTAATTTAAATGGAAGATGGGAATCTGCATAAAAAAAAAGCTGCCCATTGTCCATTTGAAGTTAACCTTTTCTCTTCCATCTCTGTCTCTGTATAAAAGCTGGGGTAAAATGGCTAATGGGAGAAAGGGGGGGGGGTAGCCTTTTAAAGGGCCCCTTTCCTTTCTGCTCTGCATAAATTAATGTAGAGACATAATTGGCAGTGTGCAAAAGGAGGAGAAGGGAAAGATAAGCCAACCAGGGACCTGGGAACAGACCGGTCAAATGCGGTTTCAAAGGGACAAAAAGATGCCTCGGGCTGCCTTCTCTCTCTGATTGAGCAAATCCGTCTGGCCTTCCCTTCCTGATTATAGAAGAGCTCCAGGAAATCTGGGTGAGGCTGGATTCCAGGATTCCAAGGATTAGGGGCTTCCCACATGACCACCCAGCCAGCTGGCATATGAAGGAGGAGGGAAGGAGCAGAGCCTTGGCGCCAGCACCTGGTCTGGTATGGAAATGCAAGGGAGGCCCCTGAAAGGTGAACACCGCTTTTTGCAGCATGTTTTCTGCCAATTTTGAAAAGAAAAAAAAAGTTTTAATTAGGACTGCCATCCAGGCATAGTTAAATGCTAATTTTACAGATTTCTACTTCCTCCTGCTGCCCCCTCTTTCACATGCCAGAGTTTAGTTTTCTCCCTGTAAGGTTTTACACTTAGCCTCACAATTGCCCCAGCATTACTCAGGAATTTAAAAGAGCCAAAAGAAACTCCTGATCTTTTTTGATCAAAGTAGAGTTGGGTGGCCACGTCTCTCTTCGTGGCTGGTAGAGAGATGAAGGCAACAACCAGGAAAGATGTCTTCCACCTTTTGTACCCCTTTCCAGAACAAAGAGATCTGGTCTTGGTACTAGGAACCAAAAGGTACAGAAAAATAATTCCAAGATGATGACTCATACACAACAACCCAGGCTCCACCATAACTCCTTTTCCCCCTCCCCTCACCATGCTCTTTTCATGTAAGCAATCCCCTGTACCCTAAAGCATGAAACATTTGCTTTTATATAACTAATTTCCCAATATAAAGCACCTACAAAGCTGCTTGCACATAAACAAAGATGATTACATAGTATCACTACCAATATCAATATCACTAACATCAACCTTAAGCATAATAAAATCCCTTCACCCCAAAAATATATTTGTATTGAAGCAGTAAAAACAAGCTCCATTTTATTTGTCTACCGCAGACATGTCAAACACAAGGCCCGGGGGCCAGATCTGGCCCGCAAAGTGGTTTCATGTGGCCCGCGAAGCCATCCTGGAAACAGTGAGGGAACGGCCCCCACTGCCTTGGCCCTGGCCCAGAGACCCTCCTTCTGCCAGAGACCCTCAGATCTGTCCCACTCCTGCCCAGGCCCCCCCATAGGCACCCTTGAAGCGAACGATGTAGAGCTGGCCATGCCCACCTAGTAGGCCATACGCACTCTAGCCACGCCCACCCAGTAGGCCATGCCCACCCAGACCATACCCACCCAGCCCCCTGAGGGCAACCGCAATGCTGATGAGGCCCTCAATGAAATTGAGTTTGACACCCCTGGTCTAGCGCCACAGCCCTGCTCTCACTTAGATGATTTAAACTCTAGGACTGTACAACATGCTCAGCCCATTTGTATTTATTTAATCAGGGTTAGCAAACAGATTTTGCACTGCTAACGCATCAGGCAGAACCTTGGCAAGACAATATGGTGGGGGAGAGAAGAAAAATTTAAACACATGATCTCGGCAGAGAGGAAGCCATGATAAGACCCTTAAATTCAGAGTAAGATTAGGGTGTAAGATGCTAACAAGATTGCATCTGTTGTTTTCCAAGCATAGTGTGTCTTGCACTTGTAGATGCCACATTGTTTGCGCAACACAAAAAGAACAAGTTTTTAAAAAATGCAAATAATCACAATCAAATGTTGTATTTTAATTATTTATTTCCTGTTTTGGTGCACAGGTGGCTAAGAATCTATGGGTACCAAACAGTTTTCTAAAACTCATTTTATGATCCAGATAGTAAAACAAAGTGCTACAGGTACTGTGATGATAGTTCATTTAGTGACCATTCAAAGTTACAGCATCACTGGAAAAAGTGACATATGATCGTTTTCACACTTATGACTGTTGCAGCATCCCAGGGTCATGTGATCACCTTTTGTGACCTTCTGCAAGCAAAGTCAATGGGGAAGCTAGATTCATTTAGCAACCGTGTTATCAACTTAATAACTGCAATTATTTACTTAACAACTAGGGCAAGAAAGGTTGTAAAATGGGACAAAATTCACTTAACAACTGTCTCAGCAACAGAAATTTGGGGCTCAATTATGGTCGTAAGTCAAGGACTACCTGTATTAGGTTCTGTGACCACAAATAAATAATATCTCAGACTAAACCCCATCTAAATACATTAATTTTTAGCAAATAAAGAATTGACATGATTTTTATTGGTAGATATTCACATAATTCTGGGAGCAAAAAGGTGCATTGTAGGGCATTTTTTTTCCAACCAAAGTACCTCAAATTGGCTAATTTACAGAATCTGTCCAAAATCCAGGGACCGTGACTCCCATGGAATTGAAATTTGGCACATTTTATAAAATATTTTATGACATAAAAATCATCATAGAGCATTTTATAACATACAAAGTGTCATAAAACATTTCCTGTGACCAACTGTTGATGTTTGTGCTATTCAGTTCAAGATGGACTATTTGCAAGGCAGAGATACATCTTTGAATATCTCCTTGAATTTTTAAGAACTTTTCAAATAAACTTTCAAGCTTTGTCTTTTTGAAGGTATTGAGGAATCTGGTAAGGAAATTTCTGTGAAACAACAGGTCATTCAGTTACATTTCTAAAAGCACTGGATGGTGGTACATTATGCTTATTTATCATGATGCCTGTAATAATAATAATAATAATAATAATAATAATAATAATAATAATAATAATAATAATAATAATAATAATAATAATAATAATAATAATAATAATAATAATAATAATAATTAGTAGTAGTAGTAGTAGTAGTTAGTAGTAGTATGGATAGTGGACATGGCAGTGCCTGGAGACAGCAGAATAGAGGAGAAAGAACTGGAGAAGATAACAAAATACAAAGATATACAAATAGAAATAGAAAGATTGTGGCAAAGGCAAGCAAGGGTAGTACCAATAGTAATAGGCGCCTTGGGTGCAATCCCAAAACAACTGGAGCACCACTTGAACACCACTGGCATTGACAAGTTTGCCATTAGTCAATTGCAAAAGGCGGCCTTACTAGGAACTGCTTCCATCCTGCGACGATATCTCTAATACCATCAAACATCCACATCTGCCTATCTCAGGTCCTTGGTAAGGACTCGATAGGTAGACAAAAATGCCAAATCCAGTCTGAACATCTGGCTGACTGTGCGATAATCAACAACGAACAACAACAACAACAACAATAATAATAATAATAATAAAGTTGGAAGTGACCTTGGAGGTCATCTAGTCCAACCCCCTGCTCAGGCAGGAAACCCTATACCATTTCGGACAAATGGCTGTCCAGTCTCTTCTTAAAAACTTCCAGTGTTGGAGCATTCACAGCTTCTGGAGGCAGGTTGTTCCACTGGTTAATTGTTCTAACTGTCAGGAAGTTTCTCCTTAGTTCCAGGTTGCTTCTCTCCTTGACTAGTTTCCATCTGTTGCTTCTTGTCCTGCCTTCGGGCACTTTGGAGAATAGATCGACTCCCTCTTCTTTGTGGCAGCCCCTGAGATATTGGAACACTGCTATCATGTCACCCCTCACCTTTCTCTTCATTAAACTACACATACCCAATTCCAGCAGCTGTTCCTTATATGTTTTAGCCTCCAGTCCCCCAATCATTTTTGTTGCTCTTCTCTGTACCCTTTCTAGACTCTAGCCACACTTGTATACATACCGGTAATTATTCAAGCTATTCCCTTTCAGGGTAAGTACCATTTTACAGAGCACAGACAAGTAAAAATAAGCCCAATAAATGAAGGCATTACTGCTATCCATCTTTCCTCTCCTTTTCTCTTTTTCCCTTTGCTTTCATCTCAACTTGTCAAGGAACCTGGGTTTTCACATAATGGGTCCAAACTATGATAATTTGAGCCTGATCATTTGTGCCTCAAGTGAGAACTCAGCTTGATTTGTTCTAGGATTCAGGTGTTTGTTGTCTTGGTATGCTCAGAAATTTTCATCAGATTTCAAAAGCATCAATACTGTTCTTTGAAGTCCAACTTTTATTGAAACAGAAAAAAAATCACTTGTAGGCAATTATTTTCAGTTTTCAGTAAAACTGGCTCATAGCAAACCATTAGTTTGCTTAACAACCGTGGTTTTGCTTAACGACTGCGTACAACCGCGAATGAATGCATGCTGGTTGCCTAGTGCCTGAATTGCAATGATCCTGGATACAGGTTGTAAGTCCCTTTTTCCAAAGCTGTTGTAATTTCAAATGGTCATTAAATGAACGGTTGTAAGTCAAGGACTACCTAGAGCAGGGGTGTCAAACTGCCAGCCCGCGGGCCCGGGACGTGTCATGTGGAAGCCACGCCCACCCCATTGCCGACAATGGCAAAACCGTTCCGATAAGTTGCGCAATGTCACGTGACATCGCGAGTTTGACATGTCTGACCTAGAGTAAACACAATGATCCTCTGACTGAAAATATCCAATTCCAATCCATTTCCATTTGCTGACGGCTAAGATGCTAATGTGTCATTAATTCATTTCATCTTTCTTTGTGTTGAGTTTTGTTCGTGTGCCATAGTCCCACTATATTTCAGCCTTTGCAGCTTCAGATATTTTTTTTTATCCTCCACTGCAACATCAGCAACTAGACATCCCAGAGGGTCTCATCTAGCAGTGTCACCAACACCACCATTACACTAAAAGATCCTCAATTCCTCTTCAACAGCATGTTGTTTGTTTTAAGCCTCTCCATCAACAGCATTTCGTGGTCTTCTGCTTCTCCTTGAGGCTTGTTCATTCTTCTTTCACATATTTGTTTTGCAATTCAGTCCTCACTGATTCTTTCTACCCCAGCAGTCCCCAAACTTTCTGGCTTGGCAGACCAGCAGAGGCGGCGGTGGGGGGAGGGGGAATAGTTTTGTGTGCGCATGTGTGCCTCTTTCACAAATGCAGCTTTGTATGGGGGTGCACACGCATGCCCATCCACCACTTCCACGACCCAGTTCCAAACGGGCTACAACCTGTCACAGAGGGGTGGGGGGTGGGGATCCCTGCACTACATGACTGAATGTATTCTCAACTTCCTTCAAATTACTTCTTATATATTGATCACTCACTTTTTTTAACATATTCCTTCCATCCCATTCAACTTTGTTTAATAATAATAATAAAGTTGGAAGGGACCTTGAAGGTCATCTAGTCCAACCCCCTGCTCAGGCAGGAAACCTTATACCATTTCAGACAAATGGCTGTCCAGTCTCTTCTTAAAGACTTCCAGTGTTGGAGCATTCACCGCTTCTGGAGGCAGGTGGTTCAACTGATTAACTGTTCTAACTGTCAGGAAATTTCTCCTCCATTCTAGGTTGCTTCTCTCTTTTGTTAGTTTCCACCCGTTGCTTCTTATCCTGCCTTCAGGTGCTTTGGAGAAAAGCTTGACTCCCTCTTCTTTGGGGCAGCCCCTCAGATACTGGAAGACTGCTATCGGGTTCCCCCTTGTCCTTCTCTTCATTAAACTAGACATACCCAATTCCAGCAGCCGTTCCTTATATGTTTTAGCCTCCAGTCCCCTAATCATCTTTGTTGCTCTTCTCTGGACTTTTTCTAGAGTCTCAACATCTTTTTTACATCGTGGTGACCAAAACTGGATGCAGTATTCCAAGTGTGGCCTTCCCAAGGCGTTGTAAAGTGGTATTAACACTTCACATGATCTTGATTCTATCCCTCTGTTAGTGCAGCCTAGCACTGTGTTGGCCTTTTTGGCAGCTGCAGCACACGGCTGGCTCCTATTTAAGTGATTGTCCAGACTCTTGAGATCCCTCTCACACTTGCTACTATTGAGCCAGGTACCACATATACTATACCTCTGCATTTGTTTTTTCCTGCCTAAATGTAGAACCTTACTTTTTCCACCATTGAATTTCACTTTTTTAGATAGTGCTGAGTGTTCGAGTCTGTCCAGATCCTCCTGTATCTTAAGCCTATCTTCTGGAGTGTTGGCTATTCCTGCCAGCTTAGTGTCGTTTGCAAATTTGATGAGTTCCCCATCTATCCCCTCATCCAAATAGTTGATGAAGATGTTGAAGAGCACTGGGCCCCGAACAGAGCTCTCACCTTCCTAGTGTCAGGTTCATGTCAATAATCCTCAACTTATGACCACAGTTGGAACCAGAACTTCTGCTGCTAAGCAAAACAGTTGTTAAATGAGTTGCGCCAGATTTTATGAGCTTTTTTGCAACGGTTGTCAAGTGAGTCACTGTAGTTAAGTGAACCGTGCGATTGTTAAGTGAATCCAGCTCCCCTCATTGATTTGCTGATCAGAAATTGCCTGGAAAGATCACAAGTAATGATTACATGACCCAAAGATGCTGCAACTGTTGTAGATACATGTTCCCTGCCAAGCATCCAAATTTTGATCATAGGAATGCTGTGACAGTCATAAGTGGTTTACAAATTGGGCATCAAGATTATAGATTGAGAGCATTTGCAGATGACTTGATTGTTACTTTAACTCATCCTACTCAATCGGTTTTAGAATTATTGGATGTGATAATACAATATGGACAAGTTTCTAGATTTAAAGTTAATAAGCAAAAAACTAAAATATTAACAAAAAATATGACTATAAAACAGAAGCGTTAGAAAAATCAACAGGATTTGAAATAGTAAAACAGGTTAATTACTTGGGGTATATATCACAGCATCGAATGTGAAATTATATAAAAACAATTATGAATTGTTATGGCAAAAAGTACAAAAGGAGATTGATAGTTGGAAAAAATTACAATTGTCTTGGTTGGGGAGAATAGCAGCTGTGAAGATGAATGTCTTACCAAAATTTTTATTTTTGTTCCAAATGATACCAATACTTAAGAAAGATGCAAATTTAAATGAGTGGCAAAAAGGTATTAATAAATTTATCTGGGCAGGGAAAAGACCGAGAGTAAAGCTTAAAATAATGCAAGATGCACGTGAGAGAGGAGGTTTGAAGATGCCCAATTTGAGATTATATTATGATGCAGTTGTGTTATCAACAATTAGTGATTGGTTCAATTTAACGGATGAAAGAATATTGAATATTGAGGGGTATGATTTATTGTATGGATGGCATGCGTATTTATTTTATGACAAAAAGGTGGATAATATTTTTAAGACTCATATCTTAAGGAACGCTTTGTTCCAAATTTGGAAAAAGTACCAATATATATTAAATAACAAAATACCTATATGGGCAGTACCTAGACATGCAATAGGAAATATAAATGTGGAGCAGAAACAAGATGTGATTACTTATAAAGAACTTCTTAGGATGGAAGGGAATATTTTGAAACTGAAACCTTTAAATGTTTTAAAGGAAGAAAAGATAATACAGACTTGGTTTCAGTTTATACAATTACAAGCTAGATGGATAGAAGATCAGAAAATTGGTATAATAAAAGTTGATGAAAATTTGATAAAGCAAATTAGAGATCAAAGTCAATCGCATATAAAAAGGTTATATAATGCTCTTATAGAGATTGATTCAGAATCGGAGTTAGTTAAAGATTGTATGATAAAATGGGCTCAGAATATTCAAGAGCCTATAATGATGGATACTTGGGGAAAAATTTGGGTTAGAAATGTAAACTTTACACAAGCACAAAACTTAAAGAGAGAATTTTTACAAGATGTTTTATTGATGGCATTTAGAACCTAAAAAGTTAGCATGTATGTATCCAAATCAACCACCTAAGTGTTAGAGATGTGGTAGTGAAGAGGCAACTTATTATCATATATGGTGGACATGTAAAAATGTTAAAGCCTTTTGGATAAAAATATGGTGGATTTTTCAGAAAGTTTTTAAGAAAAAAATAAGATTTACTCCGCAGCTATTCTTATTGGGGATTATTCCGGATTGTACTGTTATAGAAACTAAATTAATGTTACACTTAATAACGGCAGCCAGACTGTTGGTGGTGCAACATTGGAAGAAAGAAGATTTACCTACAATAGAACAATGGATACTTAAAGTAATGGACGTAGCTGAAATGGCAAAAGTTTCAGCATATTTGAAAGAACAGTCACAAGAAAAATATATTTTGGAATGGAAAAGATGGATTGATTATATTCAGAACAAATATGGGACTAAAAAGTTTCAAATAGCATATGAATAATTCTTAACAATTATAGAAGTGTTATTATAATTACTTTAGTTTTGTTATAAGGGAGTTAAAGGGTGGAAGGTTTGTTAACGTTGTACTAGATATTTAGCATATGTTTGCATAAGATTGCTATATGTAATACCCTGTATTCTGCTTTGGGAAGTCCGGGGGGGGGGGGGAGGGAAGGGGAGAGGGTTGATGGGGAGGGGGGGTATTATTAAAATTTTGTAAAACTTTTCAATAAAAAAAAGAAGAAATTTCCACAGCTTGTTGAAGAGAGATGGAATTTTGCACAGAGAAAGAAAAATGAGGGGGAAATGCTGAGTTCTGATTATTGTTCCACAATAGATTTCTGTTTCTGTTCATTCTTGTTATTTAGTTGCAGGTAGTGAGAACAATGAACCAGTGAAATGTTTTGCCTCCAGAAGTTGTGGTTGTTCCACACTGGAGGTTTTTAAGAGTCTGGACAGCCACTTGTCTGAAATGATATAGGACAGGGGTAGGCAACCTTGGCTCTTTTATGACTCGTGGACTTCAACTCCCAGAATTCCTGAGCCAGCATGGCTCAGCTTGGAAACCTCTCCCTTTCCCCTCAGCATGGCTGGCTCAGGAATTCTGGGAGTTGAAGTCCACAAGTCATAAAAGAGCCAAGGTTGCCTACCCCTAGTATGGGATCTCCTGCCTGAGCAAGGGGTTGGACTAGAAGACCTCCATGGTCCCTCCCAACTCTGTTATTCTATTTTTTAGTCCCCCACAATTAAGCATTTTTTGTGCCATTTTTCTCTTCAGTATTTCAGAATTGTAAATCCTGTGCAAATGCCATTTCTCTTTGGCAACAGGCCACGATTCCTCCTCTCGTCTTACTTTATTGCCTTTATTGCATATGCCACCCAAGAAAGCATTCTGTGCAGGCTGAAATCTTGCAGATTCTCTCTGGGAGCATTAATCCTCTACTTGCTATTTTTAATCCCTCTGACAGAGGCCCGATGTTTGAGATCCTCAACCTAAATCTTTCTCTCAAGCTTCTTTAGCTTGGATTGCTTCCTTCTTGACAGCTGTCTATATCTGATTATATGCTTGGCCATTCACAAAATACTGTGCAAGAGGGTTAGGCTTTTTGTCCCAAGAGGCTCACTATTTCTAATTTGGCACAGGGAAAACTCACGGAGGTCAGGGTGTGCAGTTACCAGCAGACCATGGAAATATTGTGGGTTCAGCTCCACACCACAGCACTAAAAACAAATATTGTAATAAAGTGAGTCACACAATTTCTTTTGTTTCTCGTTGCATGTAACAGTTAGATTTATACTATACTGTAGTTTATTAAATGTGCAATATAGCATGTCTAAAAAACCCACTATACATACTCAATTAAAACTTTACAGGTTGTCCTCGACTTACAACTACTCACTTAATGACGACTTGTGACCATACTTTGCCACTTTTTTTTTTGCTGGTTTCTGGTCTTTACTTCTGGCTTCCAGCAAGTAACACCCATTGGGGATTTGTTTAACAACCACAGCATTTGCTTAATGACCATTGTGTTTGCTGAATGAATGCTGTGTTTGCTTAATGTCACAAAAATGTTGAAAAATAAGTTCAGTCCTGTGATGACTTACAACCATCATTTCAGGCTCAGTTATGGTCATATATTGAGGACTATTTGTGTTGCTAAAAATGCTAATCATCATCTGAACCTTCAGCAACTTGTGGTCTTTTTTGCTGGTGGAGGGTGGTGTAAAAAAATTCAAAATATTAATTAAATTTATATGCTGCCCTTCTCCGCAGAGTCCAGGAAGGTAGATTTTAGCACTCTTCCAGCTGAGAGTTGAGTCTCTCTGAACATCCCTAAGCAAAATAGAACAAAACCAAACGGAACAGAACAGAACATTGTTTACCTGTGAAAGGAAAGCAATTCTTGACAGATGGCTAAAATTCTTGAAAGATTCCTCTAAAATTAACCCCATCTGCAGCCATGGCCCCATCTCACATTAAGAAGGATTAGTGTACTTTTTCTCAACCTCAGCAACTTGAAGACTAAAAACCAGAGTTAAAAAAAACCCAGGGTTAACTTGTGCAAGTTAAAGGTAAAAAAAACATAGCTAAAAAGTTAACATGGCTAAAAGGCAAGAATTTGGGGGTAGTTCAGAAGCTGGACAGAAAAGGCTGGATATGAAGTGGAATCAGAGTGGCATCTCAAAAGCGCTAGGTGAGTTTAGACCTCAATAAATTTGGGTGAGTTCCAGCATAAGGATCTTGAAAGAGGAAGAGAACCAGAGGCAAAGGACAGCAAGTAAATAATCCAGGCATAAGAGGAAGGAAGGAAGGAAGGAAGGAAGGAAGGAAGGAAGGAAGGAAGGAAGGAAGGAAGGAAGGAAGGAAGGAAGGAAGGAAGGAAGGAAAAACAGAGAACAGAAGCTGGATATAACGTGTGAGCCATAGTGGAGGGAAGGGGAAGTCAAGCTATCAAGGATGTTGAAAGCAAGGACCAAGGCTTTGGTTTGGTCTTGCAGTGGCCAGGAAGAAGGAGGAGGAGGAGGGGGAAAGGGGAGGAGGAAGAAGGAGGTGATGGGAAGAAGAGGAGGAGGAGGATGGGAGGCAGAATGAGGAGGAGGAAAAGCAAGAGAAGGATAGGAGATAGGAGAGGGGGGGAAGGAGAAACGAGGAAGAAAGAGATAGGAAGAGGAGGAGAAAGATGGGAAGGAGAGGAGGAGGAGGAGAAATGAAGAAGGGAATGAGAGGAAGAAGAAGAGAAGGGAAGGGAAATGTAATGTATTGGGATTTTACTTGAACTGTTTTCAGGTGTCTTTTGAATGCTGCTTAAGGTTGCTCAATTGAGGTGTCTGTGTAACTCGCTGACTTGCCAGACATGCAGTCTCCGAGATGATCATTGGTTGATTCGGGGCGGGAATGGGCTCCTTTAAACCTATTGGCTGCCACCTAGTGGCCAACCGTATAAGTAGCTGCGCAGAAGCCTCTGCTTCAGTTCTGTTCCTGTTTGCCTCAATAAAGCAATTTTCCTGTTTGCAACCTCTCGTCTCGCTTCTTGCCTCCAAAGAACTCACTACACAACAGGAAAGGAGTAGAAGGAGAAATGAGAAAGAAAGAAAGGGGAGAGGAGGAAGAGAAGGATGGGAGGGAAAGGAGGAGGAGGAAGAGAAGGGAAATGAGGAAGAAGGGGAGGAGGGGAGAGAAGAAGGAAAAGAATGGGAGGGAGGGAGAAGAAGAGGAGGAGGAGGAGGAGGAGGAGGATGGGAGGGGAAAAGAGGAGGAGAAGGAAAAATAAGCTGATTCCTGCAGCATTTTTCCATACTTCCGACAGGAAGCCATTTTCCAGAGCCCGAGTGGAAACGGGGATATACCCTGCTCGCCGGGTGTTCCTAGGCAAGGCTTTATCCCTGGCTGGCCCTGCCCCATAGACAGAATTGAATGGATAACTTAGACCAGTGATTGTTGGAGTAACCATGATCTCTGTTCCTATACATGTAGCTGGCTAGTACTTTTCTGGCTAGTACTTTTCTACCATGGAAAGTCTTCAGTGAACCATGTGTAAGGAAGTAAGCCATAAACCCAGAAAACAAAGAAACCTAGGAGAGAGGCCATTTGGCTACAGCCAGATAAGGGCATAATCACAGTATTCCTCCACACCATTGGCTATTCCATTTAAGGCAAATTCTGACGCCTCCTGCAAATGATTGGTCATTACTGTATTTGAATCTACCTCTAACACCTATGTCCATTTAGGATAGTTTAGAAGAACACATGTGTAACCATGATTGGTCTATTTGAATAACAATAAAATGTGATTGGTTGCTTTTGCTATAAATAAACAAGGTCCACTGCTCCTCGTGGTCCAGTGTTCAGTGTGCATCCCAGGAGCAGCGGGGCCCTTCCCCCGAGAGATCTCTGTGTCCTTCTTTCATGGGCGCCAACCCTGGGCAGGAGCAGCCTCTGCCCAGCTTCACCAGCAGCTAATTTCTCAACCCGGCTGCAGCAGCAACAGCAGGTTCCCTGCAAGTGATTTTCAATCTTGGCAGCTTTTAAGATGGGTGGACTTCAACTCCCAGAATTCCCCAACTTGAAAGTTGAACACACATTTTAAAGTTGCCAAGTTTTGAAAAGTCCGGTCTGGGTGGCAGCTGCCATTCATACATTCCCCCACCTCACTCCTCCTGCCCCAGATCTCTCCAAGGAAGAGGGATTGCCCAGCCATCTTGGATTGCCAGGAGACTCTTGAGATTATTATTATTATTATTATTATTATTATTATTATTATTATTATTATTATTATTAATAATAATAATAATAATAATAATAATAATAATAATAATAATAATAATAATAATAATGTTGGAAGGGACCTTGGAGGTCATCTAGTCCAACCCCCTGCTCAGGCAGGAAACCCTATACCATTTCAGACAAATGGCTGTCCAGTCTCTTCTTAAAAACCTCCAGTGTTGGAGCATTCACAGCTTCTGGAGGCAGGTTGTTCTACTGGTTAGTTGTTCTCACTGTCAGGAAGTTTCTCCTTAGTTCTAGGTTGCTTCTCTCCTTGACTAGTTTCCATCTGTTGCTTCTTGTCCTGCTTTCAGGTGCTTTGGAGAATAGCTTGACTCCCTCTTCTTTGGGGCAGCCCCTGAGATACTGGAACACTGCTATCATGTCACCCCTCACCCTTCTCTTCGTTAAACTACACATACCCAATTCCAGCAGCCGTTCCCTATATGTTTTAGCCTCCAGTCCTTTAATCGTCTTTGTTGCTCTTCTCTGTACTCTTTCTAGAGTCTCAACATCTTTTTTACATCGTGGTGGTGACCAAAACTGGATGCAGTATTCCAGGTGTGGCCTTACCAAAGCATTGTAAAGTGGTATTAATACTTCACTTGATCTTGATTCTATCCCTCTGTTAATGCAGCCTAGCACTGTGTTGGCTTTTTTGGCAGCTGCAGCACACGGCTGGCTCACATTTAAGTGATTGTCCACTAGGACTCCGAGATCCCTCTCACAGTTGCTACTATTGAGCAAGGTACCACCTATACTATACCTGTACATTTGGTTTTTCTTGCCTAAATATAGAACCTTACTTTTTTCACCACTGAATTTCATTTTGTTTAGATAGCGAGCGCCCAGATCTCTTCCCTCGCAGTGCCAGCCTCGCTCAGAAGAACTGCTCGTCTTTTGCAAGGTTGCCTGGAGAACATAACTGCAGCTTAAATAGGGAAAAAGACCAAAGTCTTTTTTTAAAAAAAATGAATCCAGGGGAGAACACTCCCCCCCCTTCCCAACCAGCTCAGTTTATCTCGTTGACCAGATAAGGCCTTTAAAATAGGCTGAGCCAAACTTAGAAATGCAGAGATCTGACTTTGTCCAGGGAGAGACAGAAAAGGTTTGCTTCTTCTCTAGATGGCCCCTTCTCCAAACTAGGACAGCCACGGACCGAATCGCATGCATTTTCGTGCAAAACCACGGAAAGGCAACTTGACGAGCAAGATTTAATTCTCAAACTATTTTGCTCCTGAAATAGAGCAATCAGTCCATCCCCCTGCCCTAGTTTTCCAGCACAGGAGGAATAAAAAAGCAATATATACACTGGTTGCCATTTACGATCCACAGACAGACAGACAGACAGACAGACAGACACACACACACACACACACAAATAAACTGCCTGGGGCAAATGTCTATGGGGAGATTCTCCGTCATCCAGGTCGTGGTTTCCCCAAAGGTGCTTTTTAAAAGGCAACTGGACTTTCTTGGGGTTTTTTCCTTGAAAACATTTCGCTTCTCATCCAAGAACTGAAGAATCTTCTTGGATGAGAAGTGAAACCTTTTCAAAGAAAAAAAACCAAGAAACCCCAAGGTTTGTTTTTGTGTGTGTGTGTGTGTGTGTGTGTGTGTGTGTGTGTGTGTGTTTGGAAAAGCAGGTTTGGGATGTCTGGGGCAAAGCTACAACTTCAACTTCAATGAAAGGAAGCAGAGTGCATAGGAATGTGCTAGTCGGATGGAAATCAGTTAAAAGGAAAAAGGGGGCAGGGTTAGGGTATTGAAAGTTAGCTGGTGTGAAATGTACCGGTAGTCCTCAAATTACAGCCATTCATTTAGCGCGACTTTTCGGAAAAAAAAGTGACTTACAGCCCAGCCTTACACAACTGTTGCAGCATCCCTATGGACGCACGATTAAAATTCAGGTGCTTGGCAACTGGTGTGTATTTATGACAGTCGCAGTGCCCTGGGATCATGTGATCGCCATTTGTGACTTTCCCAGCCAGCTTCGGAGGAACAAAGTCAGTGGGGGGAAGCTGGATTCACTTAATAATTGCCAAGCGCAGGCAATCAGGAGCCAAAGCAGTTCAAATGAACATAAGGAATAACAGGAATAATAGAGTAACAGAATAGCAGAGTTGAAAGGGACTTTGGAGGTCTTCTGGTCCAACCCCCTGCTCAGCACGCCTGGCTGAGGAATTCTGGGAGTTGAAGTCCACAAGTCATAAAAGGGCCAAGTTTGAAGACCCCTGGACTAGACATTTATTGCATGCTGTTAATAAACATGAAGTTAATAACATGCTGTCAATAAACATGAAGTTTATTGAATGCCAGCATAAGAATGTGAACTACTAACGGTCAAAGCAAATTGACAGTAGCTAAGAATCAATGAAATTCACGGTGGGCTGGACTTACGGTAGATCTCCTGTGGGCGGGAAGGGACATGAGACTGATGTCGTGTTTGACCCCACCCTCGGGCTTTAGCCTGGTCATCTCCTACAATGACCCAATGATTCACTTAACCATTGCAATGATTTTCTTAACAACAGTGGCCAAAAGATTGTAAAATTGGTCACGACTCCCTTAACGACCACTTTGTTTAGAAACATAAATTTTGGTCCCAACTGGGGGCATACGTTGAGGACTATGTGTAGTACAATTGTGGCACCGTTTGCATTTAGGAAAATGTTTCTCAACTTCAGCAACTTTAAGAATTTAAACTCTGGGAGTTGAAGTCCACAGGTCTTAAAGTTGCTGAGGCTGAGAAACACCGATGCTGATTTTGCCAACTTCTTAGCATTCTCCTCTATGATTCCTCTCCTAGAATTGGTTGTTGTTGTTGTTAGTTGCAAAGTCGTGTCCGACCCATCGCGACCCTATGGACAATGTTCCTCCAGGCCTTCCTGTCCTCTACCATCTTCTGGAGTCCATCTAAGCTCACGCCTACTGCTTCAATGACTCCATCCAGCCACCTCATTCTCTGTCGTCCCCTTCTTCTATTGCCCTCAATCTTTCCCAGCATTAGGCTCTTCTCCAGTGAGTCCTTCCTTCTCATTAGGTGGCCAAAGTATTTGAGTTTTAGCTTCAGGATCTGGCCTTCTAAAGAGCAGTCAGGGTTGATCTCCTCTAGGACTGACCGGTTTGATCACCTTGCAGTCCAAGGAAGTCACAGGAGTCTTCTCCAGCACCAGAGTTCAAAGGCTTCAATTCTTTGGCGCTCAGCCTTTCTTATGGTCCAGCTTTCACTGCCATACATTGCAACTGGGAAGACCATAGCCTTGACTATACGCACTTTTGTTGACAGGGTGATGTCTCTGCTTTTTAGTGTGCTGTCTAGATTTGCCATGGCTTTCCTCCCAAGGAGCAAGAGTCTTTTAATTTCTTGGCTACAGTCCCCATCTGCAGTGATCTTGGAGCCCAGGAAAATAAAATCTGTCACTACCTCCATTTCTTCCCCATCTATTTGCCAGGAATTGAGAGGGCCAGATGCCATGATCTTGGTTTTCTTAATGTTTAGTTTCAACCCAAGTTTTGCACTCTCCTTCTTCACCCGCAACACGAGGCTCTTTAGTTCTTCTTCACTTTCTGCCATTAGAGTGGTATCATCTGCATATCTTAGGTTGTTGATGTTTCTTCCGGCAATCTTAATTCCAACTTTTGATTCATCTAGCCCTGCCTTTCTCATGATGTGCTCTGCATATAAGTTAAATAGGCAAGGCGACAGTATACAGCCTTGCCGGACTCCTTTCCCAATTTTGAACCAATCAGTGGTTCCGTGTCCAGTTCTCACTGTTGCTTCTTGGCCCGCATATAGGTTTCTCAAGAGACAAATAAGATGGTCTGGTATGCCCATCTCTTTAAGGACTTGCCAGAGTTTGTTATGATCCACACAATCAAAGGCTTTAGCATAGTCAATGAAGCAGAAGTAGATGTTTTTCTGGAACTCTCTAGCTTTCTCCATGATCCAGCGTATGTTAGCAATTTGATCTCTAGTTCCTCTGCCTCTTCGAAATCCTGCCTGTACTTCTGGTAGTTCTCGATCCACATACTGCTGGAGTCTAGCTTGTAGAATTTTAAGCATAACTTTACTAGCATGAGAAATGAGTGCAATGGTGCGATAGTTTGAACATTCTTTGGCACTGCCTTTCTTTGGAATTGGAATGTAAACTGATCTTTTCCAATCCTGTGGCCACTGTTGAGTTTTCCAAATTTGCTGGCAAATTGAGTGTAGCACTTTTACTGCATCGTCTTTTAAGATTTTGAATAGCTCAGCTGGAATACTGTCACCTCCACTAGCTTTGTTGTTGCTCAGCTTTTCTAAGGCCCACTTCACTTCACATTCTAGGATGTCTGGCTCGAGGTCAGTGACCACCTCATTGTGATTATCAGGGACGTTAAGCTCATTCTTGTATAGTTCTTCTGTGTAATTTTGCCACCTCTTCTTAATCTCTTCTGCCTCTGTTAGGTCCCTGCCATTTTGGTCCTTTATCATGCCCATTTTTGCATGAAACGTTCCTTTCATCTCTCCAATTTTCTTGAAAAGATCTCTGGTCCTCCCTATTCTATTGTTTTCTTCTATTTCTTTGCATTGTTCATTTAAGAAGGCATTCTTATCTCTTCTAGCTATTCTTTGGAATTCTGCATTTAATTGGGCATATCTTTCTTTTTCTCCCTTGCCTTTCACTTCCCTCCTTTCCTCAGCTATTTGCAAAGCTTCCTCAGACAGCCATTTTGCTTTCTTGCATTTCTTTTTCTTTGGGATGGTTTTTGTAAGGGACCTTGGAGGTCTTCTAGTCCAACCCCCTGCTCAGGCAGGAGACCCTACACCATTTTAGTCAAATGGTTGTCCAATCTCTTCTTATAAAGCTCCAGTGATGGAGCACCCACAACTTCTGGTGGTAAACAGTTCCACTGATTAATTGTTCTCACTGTCAGGAAATTTCTCCTTAGTTCCAGATTGCTTCTCTCTCCAGTTAGTTTCCATCTGTTGCTTCTTCTCCTGCCTTCAGGGGCTTTGGAGAATAGCTTGACTGCCTCTTCTTTGGGGCAGCCCTTGAGATATTGGAAGACTGCTATCATGTCCCTCCTCGTCCTTCATTTCATTAAACATTAGACATTACCAATTCCAGCAATCATTCTTTATATGTTTTAGCCTCCAATGCCCTAATCATCATTGACACTCATATCTGGATATCTGGAATGGACACTGTCTCTATAATTCATTGGCAAACACCATAAAAATGGCATTGCAAAATGTGTGGGTGTAATCCTCCCTTGTGTGTCCTTCAATGGAATGGACTTCAAACTGCAGAATTCTTAGCAATGGCCTGACTAAGTGGAAATTTTAAGCAGTTCATACAGTATATCTGGAAGGTGCCTAAATGAAGTAAAGCTGATGCAAAGAAAGAGTAAAATGTATATACCCCTGACAAGAGGCAAAATGTGTCTTTTAAGAATGGCCCGTATCCTGACATTAGCAGCAATGAATCAAAATTAAGTGCACATTTTGCCCTGATTAATTCTAATATAAAGTCCAAAGAAGTGGTTTAAAGCAGTGTTTCTCAGCCTCAGCGATTTTAAGATGTGTGGACTTCAAGTCCCAGAATTCCCCAGCCGGCTTCTGAAAGTTAAAATCCACACCTCTCTTAATTGCCGAAGCTGAGAAATGCTGATTTAAAGGATGCAACTCAATCCAACTCAACCTAATAAAAGACCCCATCTCAGAAAGGAAGGATAAATCTGTGGGTTTAATCCACCGGTCACACTTATTACAGGGTCAGATAAAATACAGATCACCCCAAGGAGGGATCTGCCGATTAAACTCTGCTTTTAGCTTGTCCAGCTTATTCATCAGCCCTGCTCAGCTTGCAGGCTCTGGAATGATAATAACCAAATCTGCCTCCAGTGTTGCCATGGCAACTGCAGTGAGCAGTGCTGGTGAAGAAGCAGCTGTATCTTTGTTTCCTTGGGGGTTTCTACACACACACACACACACACACAGAGAGAGAGAGAGAGAGAGAGAGAGAGAGAGAGAGAGAAATTGTGTCTGTTTACATTTTCTGCAGGCTTGCAAGGGGAAGATCTTATTACATTCTGCCCAACACCCTTGGTTACCGAGTCAACTCATTTTCTGAGTTTCTGAATATGGAAAGCCAAGAACTCAATATGTCTATATAGAGATTCTCAGTCATCCAGGTCATGGTTGCCCCAAAGCTGCTTTTTCAAAAGGCAGCTGGACTTCTTTTTCCAGAAGCTTGAAAGAGGGATCAAATCTACCTTAAAAAAAAAAATTGAACAGCCCTCTCTCAACAAAGGAAGAGGGAGATGACACCGCCTGTCCATCTCCTGTTTTACAACACAGTCCTTTCAGCAGTTCCAAGAAGGCTCCTATTGTGTAGTGGGTCCGACGCAAGGAAGAGATGCCAGCCGGTGTGTGAGTTCAGCTCTTTATTGAAGGGGTAGTGAACTGGGGAATGAGGGCTACCTGGCCTCCTTATATACCTGGCCAGGTAAGCTAACAGCCAATGAGGTTGGCCCTAGGTTTCCCGCCGAAACTGGGTTTCCCGCCAAAACCATCCAGGCCAACGCCCCCTGGTGGCTGTTGCTATGCAGGTGCCTGCATACATAACAGCTCCACACCCATGTTGCACTACTCAGGTGACCCTTAGGGCACCAATAAACCTCCAAGTGGCCTGAGTGACTCTCCGAGAGAGAACTAACGACCGGATGACTGCAAAGGAATATAAAACCTTCCACCCTCCACCTTTCAGTCAGGACTGAAGCAGCTTTTTCGATGAGAAGCGAAAGATCTTCTGGCAAAAACCAAGGAAGTCCAGTTGCCTTTGGAAAAAGCACCTTTGGGACAAGAGCTCAGTCGATTGCCGAAAAGGTTGGCTTTGCCGACCACAAGAAAAGGCTTTTCCAGATGGCGGTGCTGAAAGAGATCCTTGAGCTGCATTGCCTCCGTTTGACCCGTAACAAGCTTGGCGACCTCTTACCGGTTTTTTAATGTGGACCAAGTAAGCGAAGGTGATTGATGGATCTTTTTTCATTTCAAGCAACTCCTACTGTTGGGGAAAAGAACCATCTATCCTTAATACGACGTAGATATCTCTAGAGAGCTGGCTTGCTGGTCTAACTAACAGGCATAAGTAGTTCTTGCCTCTCAATCACAATTGGGACCAGAATTTTCATTGCTAAGCAAGGACAATTGTTAAGGGATTCTGTGCCTGGATTTATGACTTTTTTTGTCAGTGTTATTATGCGAATCACTGCAGTTGTTCAGCCAGTCATGTGATTGTTAAGTGAATCCAGCTCCCCCCCCCCACCGTTGACTTGGAAGCTGCATGGGAAAGTTGCAAATGGCGATCAAATGGCTACAGGAGGCTCAACTTTTATACGTGCGAGCCTGTTGCCAAGAGCCCAAAACATGATCACATGATTGCTGGGATGCTGTGACCACGGTCGTAGGGAGCAGGGCTTTTCAACCTTTTCACCCATTGTACCACTTTTAGGATATAGCATCATCTGAGTACCACCAGCAAGGGGTCAAAAACCTGATGACCAAAAAAAAGGGAGAAAAGTGATGAAGTACAGTTAGTCCTCGACTTACAACAGTTCACTTAGTGACTGTTTGAAGTTACAATGGCACTGAAAAAAGTGCCCCCCCAAGCCACAGCCGAGCAAGACACCTGCCTGACCATCTGGGTGGGGTGGGGTGGAGGGTGTTTGGTTTTTATTTCCCCCCCCCCCCCATCTGCTGGGTGGTTGCAGCAGGTTTTGGTCACTTCACATGACCCTGGGACACTGTGACCGTCATAAATGTGAATCAGTTGCCAAGCATCTGAATGTAAATCACAAGACCCTGGAGATGCTGCAACATTCCAGCTGATTGCCACTTTTTCTGGGCTCAGCAGAAGCACCAGGATCAGTGCCGAGCTCCAGCTGGAACCTGGCACTGATCCTGGCGCTTCCGCTGAGCCCTGACAGCCCTGCAGCTCCAGCCATCTCTCGCTCAGGCTTGTGTGGTGCTGCCACTGGTTCAGCTCATTCCCCTCCCCCACTACCACTTTTCTAGGATGGTCATGTACCACCTGCCAGGTGTCAATGTACCACAGGTGGTACCCGTACCACTGGTTGAAAAGCCCTGGTAGGGAGGACCTGTTGTAAATCACTTTTTCCAGTGCTGTCATTCCAGGCAGTCCTTGACCCACAGCCATTTGTTTTATTTATTTATTTTATTTATTTAATTAGATTTCTATACCGCCCTATTCCCGAAGGACTCAGGGCGGTTTACAGGGCAGCATAAAATACAATATAAAAGATAATATAAAATTAAAATAAATTAAATTAATTAAGCCCAACAATTAAAACAATATTTAAAAAACTAAAACCCCTTCAGTCCAGGCCTGATAAATCGAAAAGCCAGGTTTTCAGGTCCCGGTTTAATGACTATACAAAGTTACAACAGCACTGATAAAAGTGTCTTTGGACCATTTTTCACACTTATGACCTTTGCAGCATCCCTGTGGTCGTAAGATAAGATAACCTTTATTGTCATTTTTTTTACCGTGGGCACAAGGGTACACATCAAAAATGAAATTTAATTGCCCTCTCTCAAAGTGAAACACAAAATTCAGATGCTTGGCAAACTGACTCATATTTATAACGATTGCAGTGTCCCGGAGTCATGTGATCACCTTTTGAGACCTTCTGACAAACAAAGTTAATGGAGAAGCCAGATTCACTTAACAAGTTAACAACTGCACTGATCCACTTAACAACAGTGGCAAGAAAGGTCATAAAATGGGGCAAAACTCACTTAACAACTGTCACACGTAGCAATAGAAATTTTGGGCTCAACTGTGGTCATAAGTCAAGGAACACCTGTACTTCAAACAGCTGCAAAACAAATACAGTTAGTCCTCGACTTACGACCAGTGGTTTAATGAACCCTTCAAAGATAAGAAAGATCTGAAAAAGGGGACTTAACCTGGGTTAAAAGTTCCAATAATCGCCCTCCAGGTCATGTGATTGCAGTTGGGGCACTGTTTTCGGCCATTTGCAGTGCTCTGTGGTCCCATGATTGCATTGTACAATGGTTTTGCTGAAAACTGTTTTGCTTCCTTTAGGTATTCAGAAAAAAAATGATGCCATCGAACTTGTCGAAGTATGAAACCCACCCCTATTCAACATGTCTCAGCAATTACCTTCTGCAAGTAGCCGGTAGCTAATGTGACAAACCATTCGGTTTTGAGAATGAAGAAATAAGGTAACTTTCTGATCTGAAAAATTGACTTTGAGGATGCAAAGTGGAGTAGGGGTGAGCAGATTGAAAGACCTGTGGATAGTCTATGGCAGGGGTAGGCAACTTTGGCCCTTTCATGACTTGTGGACTTCAACTCCCAGAATTCCTGAGCCAGCATGGCTCAGCTTGGAAACCTCTCTCTTTCCCCTCAGCACGGCTGGCTCAGGAATTCTGGGAGTTGAAGTCCACGAGTCATAAAAGAGCCAAGGTTGCCTACCCCTGGTCTATGGGGATGTCAATCATCCAGGTCATGGTTATCCCAAAGATGCATTTTAAAAGGCAACTGTACTGCTGCTCTTCTTTGTATTCTATTTTGCTTTTGTATTCTCCAGAGCACCTGAAGGCAGGACAAGAAGCAACGGATGGAAACTAATCAAGGAGAGAAGCAACCTAGAACTAAGGAGAAATTTCCTGACAGTGAGAACAATTAACCAGTGGAATGACTTGCCTCCTGAAGTTCTGGGTGCTTCATCACTGGAGGCTTTTAAAAAGAGACTGGACAGCCATTTGTCTGAAATAGTATAAGGGTCTCAGGCTTGAGCAGGGGGTTGGACTAGATGACCTCCAAGGTCCCTTCCAACTCTGTTATTCTGTATTCTATATCCTATTCCAAAAAAAGACCAGAAAAGCTGTTGATTATCTCCTGACTCACCCACATGAAGACATTGAAGTAATAGAGGTTAGTATTAGCCAGCACTCATTAATTCTGACCCACACTGGAGGACAATCTTGAGAAGAGATCAGATTTCACCACCACCACCACCCCAAAAAAAAAATCCTGTTGATCCTGGCTCCCTGGGAAATGTGCCAATTTAAAAGTTCTTCAGCAACATTTTGTTTCAGGCTCATCCTGATGCTGCATAAATACAAAACTTAATGGCCATTGGAAGATAGAGAGAGACAGAGAGAGAGATGATTTACAAACATTTCCTTTGGAGCAACACAAAGCATAAATATCCCAAAGCTTAAGACCAGAATTTCCATTGCTAAGCAAAGGGATCGTCGTGAATTGCGCCTGATTTTATCACCTTTTTTCACCATAGTTGTTAAGTGAATCACTGCAGTTGTTCAGTGTGTCATGTGGTCACTAAGTGAATGACTTCCCTCATTGACTGCTTGTTGGAAGCCAGCTGGGAAGGGCGCAAATGGTGATCACGTGATCCCAGGATGCTGCAACTATTATAACTACATGCTGCTTGCCCACCATCCAAATTTTGATCATGTGACCGTGGGGATGTTGTGACAGTCATTAAGTGCGAGGACTTGTTGTAAGTTACGTTTTTCAGTGTTAGTGTAGCTTCGAATGGTCACTAAGCAAATGGTCATAACCATTTGATGGTCATGACCACAGGACTTCCTGTGACCAATATTTTCAAGGAGGGCTACTATGTTTATATTTTAGGTTTCTCTTTGCTGCTCCCTAGTGGCCATCTGAAGCATTGCGACTAGAATAGCTCCAGAGACTGGAAGGCCAGTCTGGAACTTGTTGAAGGCAAAAACTAAGAAGAAATTTAAAGACTGGCTGAAGGCGCCACCTGGTGCTCAGAGTATGAACCATATTTTAAATTCAATGCTCAAATGGCTGGAAACGTTTTAATTACCGTAGTAATTAAGAACTCTGTTATCCAGTATTTCTCAACCCTGGCAACTTTAAGATGGATGGATGCTGGCTGAGGAATTCTGGGAGTTGAAGTCCATCCATCTTATATTTGCCAAAGCTGAGAAACACTGCTGTAATCGCTTTGAGCCTTTTTCTCTGTTGGATCTGTCTTCTCTTGCTCCTTCCTTCAATCTTGCCAGCCTAGCAACATCTGCTTGGGCCACAGGCCCAAAGTATGTGAGTTTTGGAAAAGAGCGCAGAGAATGACCTTGAAGTACAGAAGGAAAAGCTGTTCTCATGGCAATGATCAGATAAGAGGGTCTTGAGCCCCAGCCAACAGAGTAACTTGAGAAAGCATCTTCAGACAAGGCGCTCTCTGCTTCTCACGAAGAGAAAGGGAGGAAATACATCCAGACCAGGATGTCCCCAATCCCCCGGTCCATGGACTAGTATCGGGCTGCGGCATGCCAACAACCGGTCCACACAAACAAGAAAAGCCCCTTCTGTGAGATGCAGGCTGCACACAAAACCACACCCCCTCCGGTCCACAGAAACATCTCTCTCCACGGAACTGGTCCCTGATGCCCAAAAGGTTGGGGACCTCTGATCCAGGCGAATGAAGGCAAATATACGTGTCCCAGGATAATTTTGCAGGATCCAATCAGGATTGGTCGCTGGGACCAAAGGTTTAGTCTTCTGAGCTTTCGGACCCGTGCTGGAGCCCATCCTCATGGGACTTCTCTCTAGAAGATGAAGTCCAGCGTGAATCCAAAAGCTTGGTGACTGACCCAGATTGGATCCTGCAAATACATCCAGAGTTGCAAGACTGTGTTACTACGCTCTGCAATAAAAGTAATCCTGACCTACATGGCGCTGGTTTCCTAATCTGTCAACCTTACTAAACTGACGTTTTCTGCTCCCTGGCTGATGATTGCCTCAAGAGAGTGACTCTTTGTGTCTGGCCGTGAAATTCTGGGAGTTGAAAGTCCACCCATCTTCCAAGTTGCCAAGGTTGAGAAACACTGGATGATAGAATTACTGGGAAAGTGATCAATTGATCCAGGACTCATTGAGTAGGTCTTCTCGTAGGTCGCGATACAGGTAGTCCTCGACTTACGACCACAACTGACCCCCACAATTTCTGCTGCTAAGCGTAATAGTTGCTAAGTGAGGTTTGCCCCATTTTACGACCTTTCTTGCCACAAGTGTTAAGTGAATCCGTGCAGTTGTTACTAGTAGCACGGTCGTAAAGTGAATCTGGCTTCCCTATTAACTTTGCTTGTCAGAAGGTTGCAAAAGGGGAATCACACGATCCTGGGACATTGCAAACCGTCATAAATATGAGTCACTTGCCAGGCGTCTGAATTTTGATCGTGTGACCCTGGGGATGCTGCAACGGTCATGTGAAAATGGTCACAAGTCACTTTTTTTCTGTGACGTAACTTTGAACGGTCACTAAATGAAAGGCTGTAAGTCAAGGACTACCTGTTCTTTCCCTTCACAGACCTCTCTCCAAACCCTCAGTTTGAGGTCATTTATCCTCTTTCTCAAGCATTCACCTTTTGAAGCTGTAAATTATCACTGGGAACACCGTGTTTAATTATTCTGATCTTTGGCATCACTGAAATATCTTCACTCTTCATTATCCTCTCTGTTCTGTCCTTGCCTTCTCCGCCAAGATTAATCTCTCCTTTAATTCCCCAGCCCTGTGGATTTTATCTTCCTGTTTTTATGAAGAGAAGGACGAGGGGGGACATGATAGCAGTCTTCCAATATCTCAGGGGCTGCCACAAAGAAGAGGGAGTCAAGCTATTCTCCAAAGCGCCCGAAGGCAGGACAAGAAGCAACGGATGGAAACTAATCAAGGAGAGAAGCAACCTGGAACTAAGGAGAAACTTCCTGACAGTTAGAACAATTAATCAGTGGAACAACCTGCCTCCAGAAGCGGTGGATGCTCCAACACTGGAAGTTTTTAAGAAGAGACTGGACAGCCATTTGTCTGAAATTGTATAGGGTTTCCTGCCTGAGCAGTGGGTTGGACTAGAAGACCTCCAAGGTCCCTTCCGAATCTATTATTCTATTCTATTTTCTACAGGGCTACCATTGAAAATCACCCAGCAACTTCAGCTATGGGAAAATGTATTTTCCCATATAGAGATATTCCTCAACATATGGCCATAACGGAGCCTGTCGTGACAGTCATAAAACAGGCTGTAACAATGATGACCTCCAAGGTCCCGTCCAACATTATTATTATTATTATTATTATTATTATTATTATTATTATTATTATTATTATTATTATTATTATTATTATTATTATTATTATAAACTATAGTCATATTATCTTCATCTCTTCTTGAGCACAAGAAAACACAAAAACTTTACTTTCCACGCTGAGTTCACCAAGCACCCTGCTCCTTACACCCACGCTGTCTTCTTCACTATTTCAACCTCACATGTACAGTTTTTCATTTTCCATTTTTACTTGCCCGCTGAGCTCTCCTAAGCCTTCTTCACTTTTGGCTAATTTCCGCTGCATACAGGCAGGAGGAGCCCTCACACTCACAGCCACTCATTTAGTGACCGTTCAAAATCACGTCCACTGTACTAGGGTGCAAACAGGGCTGAATTCTCTCCCCCCCCCCATTCTGTTTAATATCTCTCCCAAGGTGCTGGGAGAGTCATCCATCAGTTCCAGGGTGAGGTATGGTCAATATGCCGAGGATTTTATTTATTTTTATTTTTTATTTTAATCCCATTTATATCCCGCCCTTCTCCGAAGACTCAGGGCGGCTTACAATTTAAAGCACAAATCAATGTGCTTAGCAATAGCCTTCATTCTATGTATATGCCTACTTATTAGGGCTTTCGCCGCCCCCCCCCGAGCAGCATTATTACAAAGTCAGCTTAATTGCCCCCAACAATCTGGGTCCTCATTTTACCTACCTGGGAAGGATGGAAGGCTGAGTCAACCTTGAATGCCCAATTGGACCTTTTTCACCCTGAATCAAGCAGGAGATGTAGTGGAAATTTTAGCCTGGTTATCTGGAGGCTATCAGAGGCCTGGGAAGGAACAGCCTCAGACTCAGCCAATGCAAGGGGTGTGTGTGTGTGTGTGTGTGTGTGTGCGCATGACTTTCTGGGATGGCTCTGAATGGGGTAATGCTCCCCCTAAAAGAAAGCCTGCAATCTTGGGGGTGGGGTTCCACTTAGGTTTCCGGCACTTCCTTGGAAGAGCAGGTGAAAAATCTGGGTTTTAGCTGAGCTGGGCCAATTATGGCCATCCCAGAAACAGGAGCCCCTCATCCCCTCTCAGTTGGATTATTGCAATTCATTTGTAAATTTAAAAAAAAACAAGATGTAAAAAAAAGACGTTGAGAACAGGGGGTGTCAAACTGCCAGCCCCTGGGCCGCTTGCATCATATGGAAGCTGCGCCCACCCCAACTCTGGCAACGCAAAAAAAAAAAAAGTTGTGATAGGTCACATGACGTGGTGAATTTGACACCCGTGCTGTAGAAAGAGTGCAGAGAACATGATTAGGGGACTGGAGGCTGAAACAGATAAAGAACGGTTGCTGGAATCAGGTACAGTCAGTTTAATGAAGAGAAGGACGAGGGGGGACAGGATAGCAGTCTTCCAGTATCTCAGGGGTTGCCCCAAAGAAGAGGGAGTCAAGCTATTCTCCAGAGCATCTGAAGGCAGAACAAGAAGCAACGGATGGAAACTAATCAAGGAGAGAATCAACCTGGGATTAAACTTTCTAACAGTGAGAACAATTCACAGTGGAACAGCTTGACTTCAGAAGTTGTGGATACTCCCAACACTGGAAGCTTTTAAGAAGAGACTGGACAGCCATTTGTCTGAAATGGTATAGGGTTTCCTGCCTGAGCAGGGGGTTGGACTAGATGACCTCCAAGGTCCCTTCCGACTCTATTATTCTATTCTGTTTTCTACAGGGCTACCATTGAAAATCACCCAGCAACGTCAGCTATGGGAAAATGTATTTTCCCATATAGAGGTATTCCTCAACGTATGGCCATAACGGAGGCTGTCGTGACAGTCATAAAACAGGCTGTAACAATTTAGAACACATTTTTATGCTGGTTGTTAAGCAAGCAGGACAGTTGTTAGGCAAATACTAGTTGTTAAATGAATGCAGCAGTCATTAAGTGAACTAATACAGATACAATTGACTTACAGCCCCAAATGACCCCACAATTTCTGTTTGCTAAGCAGAATGAAGTAAGTTTTGCTCCATTTTTGCAACCTTTCTTGCCCCGGTTGTTAACTGAATCACTGCAGTTGTTAAAATTGGTAACCCGATTGTTAAGTGAATCTGGCTCCCCCATTGATTTCACCTGTCAGAAGATCGCAAAAGGGGATCATGTGACTCTGGGACATTGCAACTGTCATCAATAGGAGTCAGTTGCCAAGCATCTGAATTTTGATCACACGACCATGAGGATGCTGCAGCGGTCGTAAGCGTGAAAAACGGTCATAAGTCACTTTTAAAAATGCCGTTATAATTTTGAACGGTCACCAAATGAATGGTTCTACACGGTAGTTTGCTATGGATGCAGTTTGCTAAAAACGATAAGTAAGTGCCAGTTTTCAGGAAAACCCTAGTGAAAATGCAGTCACATGACCACAGGACACTGCAAAGAGCTGTAAAGGCAGTCATGTTGCTGATCTTGTGACCGGTCACTTAGCGAGTTATGACTGGCCCAAAAGAGGAGACGTACAACTCAGATTGTAAATCCTAATGGCCAGAGCCCCCATCTGTGGTCATATTGTTCTGTACCAGCCTGCTACCGGCCCTGCAGAAAAGGCAGGGACAACCCCTTTACAAACGGCAAGAGGCTGGAATTAAGCCTGCCAAATTCATTAACATAAAGCAGAGCAAAACAAGACACCAACCATGAAACAGGAGCTATGAAACAGGAACTAATCAAGCGGTTGCCTTCAGCAAACCAGCCCTCCCACGCATTCCCCTTTTATACAGTTCAGGGCGTGGCTTCTCTCTGCCTCCTTCCGAGGTGCCCCATTGCCTTCCTCTGTTTACTCCTGATTGACTGCCTCCTGCGTCGGGCGTCCTTGAACAGGGCCAGCTGTGGGTCATCTTCATCCACGCTGTCAGGCTCACACAGCTGGGTCTCCGTCATGACCAGGTGGGAGGGGCTTGGCTGAGGGTTCTCATCAGCAAGATCTTCAACCCCCTCAGCAAGCTCTTCAACACCCCCCTCCTCCTCTGAGTTGTCCGACCCAACTGCCGAACCCACAGGCTGACCCTGAATCACAACACATATGACTACACTTCAGGTGTCTGGGCATATGACCACAGACTGGGGCCTGGCCATTAGAACTTACAATCCAAGTTGTATGTCCTCTCTTCTGGGTCAGTCGTAACTTGCTAAGTGACCGGTCATGTACTGTAACAGCAATGCTATGAGAATTGTAGTTGATGCCAAGCCACACATCTCTGAACAGGATCCAGGAAGCAAGAATCGCAGACTTAACTAAGTTGCCTTAAAGTTAGTCTGATGTTATGTCTAATATTAGTCTGTGGTTCCATTATTCCCCAGCATCCATGCAAATGGATGGTTTCAAGGTGCTGATCATAACTTAGGAAGTCCTACCTGACTTGGGACGTTGTATCATCAAAGACTGATGAACTTGGGTATATTCTGCCATATATAGAGTACCCAATGAAAATCTCTATTTTTGGAGATTTTGGCAAAAATGAATATCGGAGCTGGCATTCTCCCTGGGGCCCCTTTGGATGAACTTGCCCTCAGTACCAAGAGTCTCCCTTCTCTTAGAGACTTTTGAAAAATTAATTGACATTTTATAACAACCCTGGAGGTTGGCTGTTGTTCCAAGCGGCATATGATGTCACCAATGCCATTTTTGGAAGTACTTATTATTTCATATTAGAGTTCTATTGTTTTACTGGTCTGCTGATAGCAGCAAAGGGCAGAGAAGATGGAGTTGGTACACAAATAGCTGTCGGTAAATAAATTTAGTGTCAATAAATTGCAGGGATCTAAAGAATGTAAAAATAATCAGAACGTACCTCTAAGCTTGCCAAGCTGACAGAGGCAACCTTTCTCATTGTGCAGTTTCCCTTTGTGCATCCATTAAACACATTACATCTGTTCCTTACAGTGATCTGGCATTCTGATTACATGTCCTCCAGATCAAATCTTGTTGGCACACCTGTTCTCTTTTATTTTCTACATTTCACCTGTACAGGGAGAACAAATGCATTCCTGGAAGGAAAGGTTATACACTGGAGTGCTTTGTGACCTCAAGTGCATTTTCTCCTTGCTTAAAACAGCGGGCTATAACCTTCTTCCTCGGCGGACTGGTGGAGGCGGGTGTGGGTGAAGAAGGGATGGTTTTGTATGTGCGTGCCACTTTCACAAATGCAGCTTCGTGCACACTCCCTCACCACTTCCCGTTCTAAACGGGCCACAGACTGGGTTGGGGACCCCTGATTTGAAACTAACCATTGGGGGGGAACTCAGTCTGGAGCAGGCCCATGATAGGAGGAAGCTAATGTCTCTCCCTGCCTTTTCTCTTATTTAAACCCTGCCCTCTTTCTAAGTGGTTGGGTTTGGGTGGGGACAAGCAAAATTCAATGATCAAGAGCCTCCAAACTTGGCAACTATGAGACTGGCTGGGGAATTCTGGGAGTTGAAGTCCACGCATCTTAAAATCGCCAAGGTTGAGGGTTGTAAATAATTGACCATCTCAGCACCATTATCTCTTCTCATAAACTATCTGCTTGGGCTCTTGAGCATCAAGAAAGACTAGGCCAGGAGGAGGCAACCTTGGCTCTTTTATGACTCGTGGACTTCAACTCCCAGAATTCCTGAGCCAGCCATGCTGAGGGGAAAGGGAGAGGCTTCCAAGCTGAGCCATGCTGGCTCAGGAATTCTGGGAGTTGAAGTCCACAAGTCATAAAAGAGCCAAGATTGCCTACCCCTGGACTAGGCTGATGGCCCCACCCCAGATCTTTAGCCAAAGCCAGAAGCAGACATTTCTGGAGAAGGGACTGATGATTCCACACAACACTCATGCAACCAGGCTAAAATGAGGCTGGCCAGTTTTGAATTAAATTGAATTAAATATGCTTCAAGCACTATCTCTTCGGTATTATTATTTTATTGCTGAACAAAGCTCTTTTGAGGGCAAAGCAGAATACATGCATTTACAAGCCTCCATTATGTAATGTTTCTTTTATTATTGTCATGGTTCCGATAGATCAGGCATGTCAAACAGCTGGCCGGCAGGCCGGATGCATCACGACGAAACCGCGCCCTCCCCATTGCTGGCAATGGGGGAAAAGTCGTGATACGTTGTGCGACGTCACGTGATGTCCTGAGTTTGACATGCCTGTGATAGATGAAACCCTTCAAAAGAAGTTCGAGGCATTGTTTTCCTTAAAGAATCTTTTTATTCGGGATACAAAGTATCGGCACTATATAGTTGAACCCCAAAACTAATTTTCCTTCCCCTGGATACAAAGCAACCAAGTACAATTCCCACCCCCAATAAACAGTCATAAAGCATATTCCCCATTTAGCTTAAATCGCGGGCTTTCTCCCCAGCTCTCCAGCCCGTCCAAAACGTTATCAGCTCTGGACCCAGTTTGTCCTTGGGTTCCCACGGCAGAGTTATTATGGCTAACTAAGCTGGCATCCCAATCTCCACTCCCTGCACCAACTAATTCTAAGAGCATGAAAAAGGGAATAGAGAAAATGGCTGCATTTTCATCCGTTGTCAAAGCAAAAACATCCGATTTTAGCAGCGTTGACAATTATACTGGAGGAGGAAAATAATTCAGAGGGGACTTTTTGTGGCGCAGTGGGCTAATGCCTCCTTAAGTAACACCAGCTGCCTGCAATTAGTGCAGGTTCGCATCCCACCAGGCTCAAGGTTGACTCAGCCTTCCATCCTTCCGAGGTAGGTAAAATGAGGACCCAGATTGTTGGGGGCAATAAGCTGACTTTGTAATAATGCCGCTTGGGGGGCCCCAAAAGCCCTAATAAGCAGGCATATACATAGAATGAAGGCTACTGCTAAGCTTGTAAGCCGCCCTGAGTCTTCGGAGAAGGGCGGGATATAAATGGAATTAAAATTAAATTAAAAATTAAATTGTTTCAAGAATATAACTAACTTTTGCTCATTAAATCCGAAAGCTCTGAATTCACCTGAAAACCAATAATACCATTACCAATTGAGATTTTCCTAGAGCAAACAGTGCATATCAGGGATTATAAGTTATTCCTTGACTATTCCATTTGAAAACTGCATTTAGGCGCAGAGTACAAGTAGCCTTCAACTTATAACAGTTCATTCAGTGACCATTCATAGTTATAATGGCACTGGAAAAAGTCACTTATGACTGTTTTTGACGCTTATGACCATTGCAGCATCCCCAGGTCCGGTGGTCAAAATTCAGATGCTTGGTACCTGACTCATACTTACGACAATTGCAGTGCCCTGGAGTCATGTGATCCCCCTCTGACAAGCAAAGTCAATGGGGAAGCCAGATTCACTTAACAACCGTGTTACTAACTTAACAAGTGCAGTGGTTAATTGAAATGGTATAAGGTTTCCTGCCTGAGCAGGGCGTTGGTGAAATGGTATAAGGTTTCCTGCCTGAGCAGGGCGTTGGACTAGATGACCTCCAAGGTCCCTTCCAACTTTATTATTATTATTATTATTATTATTATTATTATTATTATTATTATTATTATTATTATTATTATTATTATTATTATTATTAACCACTGTGTGGTTAATTTAACCACTGTGGCAAAAAAAAGTTGTAAAATGGGGCAAAACTCTTTAACAAATGTCTCAGTTGGCAACAGAAATTTTGGGCCCAATTGTGAGCGTAACTTGAGAACTACCTGTACACTAAATGAATGCAATGCAGGGGGGGCGGGAATCCAAAATGATCAAGAATTTAAACTTTTGTTTTTAAAGTAGATTTTTGGTAATTTTCTCTCTCTCTCTCTCTCACACACACACACACACACACCTACCTCAATTATTGAAATTCAATTTCTGAAAGTCAACTGAATTGGGAATCGCTGCATGAAGTTTTAATTCTCACCTCTGCAGGAGCTGGGCGTAAAACGTATCACAAGGAGCAGAAATGGCTTTTAACACAGATCGGATTATTTAGTCTAGCTCTGTTGCTCCAGCCATCCTTATCCCAATCTGCTTCCCTCCAGATGTGGCGGCTGATGACTTTCATTACTTTCCACTTGTATTGCCGCTGCCTGGGAATAATGGAAAACATCTGGAAGGCACCAAGTTGGAGAAAGATACAGGAGATTCTAAAGTCCTTGGCAAAGACGGGATTTTCCCATGATCCTTTTGAGGCGCGGAATTCAGGCTCACTGCTTAGGCTCACCCAGCATGCATCATTCTACAGGTAGTCCTCAACTTACGACCACTCATTTAGTAGCCATTTGAAGTTAAACAATTAACCAGTGGAACAACCTGCCTCCAGAAGTCATGAATGCTCCAACACTGGAAGTTTTTAAGAAGAGACTGGACAGCCATTTGTCTGAAATGGTATAGGGTTTCCTGCCTGAGCAGGGGGTTGGACTAGATGGCCTCCAAGGTCCTTTCCAACACTATTTTTTATTATTATTATTATTATTATTATTATTATTATTATTATTATTATTATTATTATTATTATTATTATTATTATTATTATTATTATTATTATTATTATAAAAGTAACTCGTGACCAATCCCTGCACTTACAAACATTGCCGTACCCCCAGGGTCACGTGATCAAAATCCAGGGGCTTGGAAACTGGCATGTCTTTATAACAGTTGCAGCTTCTGGGGGTCACATGACCACCTTTTGCAATCTTCCCAGCTTGCCTTTATAAGCAAAGTCAGTGGGGGGAATCTGGATTTGCTTAAGAACGGTGGCAAAATAGGTTGTGAAATCCAGTGCGACTCACTTAATATTGCATTGCTTAGTGATAGAAGTTGTGATGCCAACTGTGGTCGTAGGTTGAGGACTACCAGTAGGGCAGGGATAGGCAACCTTGGCTCTTTTATGACTTGTGGGCTTCAACTCCCAGAATTCCTGAGCCAGCATGGCTTAGCTTGGAAACCTCTCCCTTTCCCCTCAGCTTGGCTGGCTCAGGAATTCTGGGAGTTGAAGTCCACGAGTCATAAAAGAGCCAAGGTTGCCTATCCCTGCAGTAGGGAATTCCTTTTTCTCTCTCATTGGTAGTTAATTGTGTGGAAGTTCCATATCAACCATTTATCCCCTTAAGGCTGGTTTTATTCAACACTAAACCTTAGAACTGGCTTAGTAGAAGATCCAGTGTTAAACTCTGCGCCTGACTGAGCAAAACTCTTATCACCAAACCCTAAAGCCAGCTAAGGAAACACCCAATTCTTAACCCTAGACCCAGACACATTTGCTCACATCACAGGCCCTGCTTGAAGAATTCACATAAAAGCTTCACATTATGACCTGGTTCCCATCACATGCCAAGACAAGTTCTGGATTCTCACAAAATGCTGAGTTGCAAACTACACAACCTCCTCTTAGCTTCCTCTGGTGCACAATTCTTCCCCCCCCCCTTCTTCTGCAATATGTAAAACTATTTTCTGGCTTTGGACCAGTCTGCCCCCAGAACGCTAAAGGAAACATAGCTGAGTTTGGTGGCTTAAAAAAAGGGAAGATTCTTCTAGGCTGAGGTACAGCTATTAATTAGGCTGTTCCGCACTCAGATCAAAACGGTGCGCGTTCTGCCTTGTGCTTTTCCAGAGCAGCTTGACCTGCGGACAACTGAATTTCAGGCTACATGGGGCTGAGTGCGCTCCCAAGGACAGCCTGCCAGCTGAGATACCAGTTAAGGCAGAAGAACAGGAGCCAGAAAGGGCATTGGCAATTTGGAAGGCAGCCCAAGAAATTTTCTGCCTGGTTTGTAAGGGAGGCTGAGGGCTTTGCGGGGAAAGGGATTCTCTGCGCGTCTTTGGGTTTAGAAGAGGTGGGAAAGTGCATGATGGGGAGGTATAGAAAGGAAGAAGGGAGGGAGGCAGGGAGGGAGGAAAAAGAGAAGGAAGGAAGGAAGGAAGGAAGGAAGGTAGGTAGGTTACCTTGTAGGGAAGGGAGAGTAGAAAGGAGGAAGGAAGGATAGAAGAATGAGGAAGGATTTAGTGGAGAAGGAAAGAAAGAAGGAGAGAGAAAGGGAGGGAGGGAGGGAGGGAGGAAGGAAGGTCACCTTGTAGGGAAAGCAGAGAGCAAAGAAGGAAGGAAGGATAGAAGAAAGAGGACGGAAGGAGGGATTTAGTGGGGAAGGATGGAAAGAAGGAGAGAGGAAGGGAAGGAAGGAAAGGAGAGGGAGAGAAGGAAGGAAGGAAGGAAGATCACCTTGTAGGGAAGGAAGGGAGGAAAGGAGAAAGGAGGGATAGAAGAAAGAGGAAGGAAGGAGGGATTTAGTAGGGAAGGAGAAAGAAAGAAAGAAAGAAAGAAAGAAAGAAAGAAAGAAAGAAAGAAAGAAAGAAAGAAAGAAAGAAAGAAAGAAAAAGAAAGAAAGAAAGAAAGAAAGAAGAAAAGAAAGAAAGAAAGAAAGAAAGAAAGAAAGAAAGAAAGAAAGAAAGAAAGAAAAAGAAAGAAAGAAAGAAAGAAAGAAAAAAGAAAGAAAGAAAGAAAGAAAGAAAGAAAGAAAGAAAGAAAGAAAGAAAAAGAAAGAAAGAAAGAAAGAAAGAAAGAAAGAAAGAAAGAAAGAAAGAAAGAAAGAAAAAGAAAGAAAGAAAGAAAGAAAGAAAAAAGAAAGAAAGAAAGAAAGAAAGAAAGAAAGAAAGAAAGAAAGAGAAAGAAAGAAAGAAAGAAAGAAAGAAAGAAAGAAAGAAAGAAAAAGAGAAAGAAAAAGAAAGAAAGAAAGAAAGAAAGAAAGAAAGAAAGAAAGAAAGAAAGAAAGAAAGAGAAAGAAAGAAAGAAAGAAAGAAAAAGAGAAAGAAAAAGAAAGAAAGAAAGAAAGAAAGAAAGAAAGAAAGAAAGAAAGAAAAAGAAAGAAAGAAAGAAAGAAAGAAAGAGAAAGAAAGAAAGAAAAAAGAAAGAAAGAAAGAAAGAAAGAAAGAAAGAAAGAAAGAAAGAAAGAAAGAAAGAAAAAGAAAGAAAGAAAGAAAAAAGAAAGAAAGAAAGAAAGAAAGAAAGAAAGAAAGAAAGAAAGAAAGAAAGAAAGAAAAAGAAAGAAAGAAAGAAAGAAAGAAAGAAAGAAAGAAAGAAAGAAAAAGAAAGAAAGAAAGAAAGAAAGAAAGAAAGAAAGAAAGAAAAAGAGAAAGAAAAAGAAAGAAAGAAAGAAAGAAAGAAAGAAAGAAAGAAAGAAAGAAAAAGAAAGAAAGAAAGAAAGAAAGAAAGAAAGAAAGAAAGAAAGAAAGAAAGAAAAAGAAAGAAAGAAAGAAAGAAAGAAAGAAAAAAGAAAGAAAGAAAGAAAGAAAGAAAGAAAGAAAGAAAGAAAGAAAAAGAAAGAAAGAAAGAAAGAAAGAAAGAAAGAAAGAAAGAAAGAAAAGAGAAAGAAAGAAAGAAAGAAAGAAAGAAAGAAAGAAAAAGAAAGAAAGAAAGAAAGAAAGAAAAAAGAAAGAAAGAAAGAAAGAAAGAAAGAAAAAGAAAGAAAGAAAGAAAGAAAGAAAGAAAGAAAGAAAGAAAGAAAGAAAGAAAGAAAGAAAGAAAGAAAGAAAGAAAGAAAGAAAGAAAGAAAGAAAGAAAGAAAGAAAGAAAGAAAGAAAGAAAGAAAGAAAGAAAGAAAGAAAGAAAGAAAGAAAGAAAGAAAGAAAGAAAGAAAGAAAGAAAGAAAGAAAGAAAGAAAGAAAGAAAGAAAGAAAGAAAGAAAGAAAGAAAGAAAGAAAGAAAGAAAGAAAGAAAGAAAGAAAGAAAGAAAGAAAGAAAGAAAGAAAGAAAGAAAGAAAGAAAGAAAGAAAGAAAGAAAGAAAGAAAGAAAGAAAGAAAGAAAGAAAGAAAGAAAGAAAGAAAGAAAGAAAGAAAGAAAGAAAGAAAGAAAGAAAGAAAAAGAAAGAAAGAAAGAAAGAAAGAAAGAAAGAAAGAAAGAAAGAAAGAAAGAAAGAAAGAAAGAAAGAAAGAAAGAAAGAAAGAAAGAAAGAAAGAAAGAAAGAAAGAAAGAAAGAAAGAAAGAAAGAAAGAAAGAAAGAAAGAAAGAAAAAGAAAGAAAGAAAGAAAGAAAGAAAGAAAGAAAGAAAAAGAAAGAAAGAAAGAAAGAAAGAAAGAAAGAAAGAAAGAAAGAAAGAAAAGAAAGAAAGAAAGAAAGAAAGAAAGAAAGAAAGAAAGAAAGAAAGAAAGAAAGAAAGAAAGAAAGAAAGAGAAAGAAAGAAAGAAAGAAAGAAAGAAAGAAAAAAGAAAGAAAGAAAGAAAGAAAGAAAGAAAGAAAAAGAAAGAAAGAAAGAAAGAAAGAAAGAAAGAAAGAAAGAAAGAAAGAAAGAAAGAAAAAGGGAAAGAAAGAAAGAAATTCCTGCCATGTTGCCGCTCGGCCTGTAGGAGGCAGCCTTTCAATGCGCTCCGGGCGCCTACCCGGTGCCGAGGGGCGAGAGCCCCGTGCCGGCTTGCCCTCCTCCTCCCTTTGTGTGAGGTCCTGGGAGAGCTTTGCCAGAGCCCAGCGCCAGCCTGGCTCGGCGCCTCCCACGGCGTCTGCTCTGCATCCAGCTCCTCTGCTCGGCCGGGCTTTGTGTGGCTGACACGGAGGCGGCCGGGAGGAGGAGGAGGAGGAGGAGGGGAGTCCTGGGGCGGGGTGGGGGAGGCCGGGGATGCAAGGACCGGGGCCTCAGACAAAAGAGGCGCTCCCGGGCTCTCCAGAGGCCCCGTCTGATCCGATTCCAGGAAGCTCCCGCTTCCCTTCGCGCCGGCTTCTCCCGACCGGGGGAACAACCCGGAATCTCCAGACACGCGACGGCCTCTCTTCACAGCCCGTGTTCCCGGCACGGGCAATTGCAATGCTCTGCCCTGCGTACTAAAGATGCCTTGTTGCCTGGCTCTAAACGCCAGACAGGAAGGCCCAGAGGAACGTTGTTGTCCACGGGGTCGCGATGGGTCGGACACGACTTCGCAACTGACAACAACAACAACAACAACAACAACAACAAACGCCAGTCCTAAACCTCCAAAGCTCAGTTGCCTAAAAATGAAATGTCTTGCTCTCCCAGCCTTAGGGAACCCTTCCCACCCCCTTGTAAAAAGGTGGCTTTCCTCCTTGTTAACCCTGAGGCGGCAAGTAAAAACCGTCCTCTTTTTTTGCCTCCTGGGGAAGTGGAGCCAAAATTCAGAGATTAAAATCCTTTTAAACCAGGGGTCCTCCTCAACCTTGGCAACTTTAAGCCAGCTTTGCTGGCTGAGGAATTCTGGGAGCTGAAGTCCACCAGTCTTAAAGTTGCCAAGGTTGAGGACCCCTGCTTTCTCGGCAGATGTCAAGATTATGCTCTGTGTCAGGGGTCCCCAACCTATGGGCCGTGGCCCGGTAGTGGGCCGTGGTCTGCTGGCCACCGAACCACGGGACAGGCTGGCCAATGCGTGCATGTGTGCGTGTACACCCCCCCACTTTTGTTAGCACCGCAGCCGCGGGGGGTGAAAGCAACACTGCCGCGTGGTGCAAAAATGGGCTGCTGCTGTGCCTTGGGGCGCAAAAAGGGGATGCCGCCGCATCTCGGGGTGCAAAGCGGGCCGACACCACACCTCGGGGTGCAAAAACGGGATACCGCCATACTGCAGGGTGCAAAAACGGGATGCCACGCCGCTGTGCTGCATGAAAACAGGCCAACGCTGCACCTCAGGGCGCAAAAATGAGGTGCCATTGTACCTCTGCGCGAAAATGGGACGCCACTGCGCCTCAGGACGCAGAAACAGGGCGCTGTGCACAAGAATGGGGCAGGGCTAGCAAGTATCACGCAAGCGCTAGCCCCGCCCTGTTTGCATCACGCGCATGGTTGCGGCTCACGTGCGCGCGTGTAAAATGCTTCCCCCTCCCTTTCCCTCCAGGGAAGGTTGGTGATCCCTGCTCTATCTGGTTGTGGAGACCTCACAGGAACCATGCAAAGAAGGCCACAATTAGTTTCAGGGGCTCCTAAAATCATTGATTGCTTACAATCCTGGTTTCTTTCACTCCCTGGCATAATCCACTCCTTGAATTTTATTGGAAAGTTCTCCAAGGCACCACTTTCACCACACTAAGATACAAGTAGCCTTCAACTTACAGGCAATTATTTTTTTGGTGACCAGTTACAAGCAGGCTGAAAAAAGTGAGTTATGATTGGTGCTCAGCCTTATGACCATCTCGGCATCCTTGTAGTCACATGATCACAATTTGCATGCCTGGCATCTGATAACATGTTTAATGAAGGTTGAAGTGTCCCGAGGTCATGTGCAACCTTCTGCTTTGCTTCTCAGGAAAGAAAGCTGCTAGGGTTGCAACCCCCATCATCCACAGTCAGCATGGGGTCCAGCCAAGAAGTCTGCTGTTGAGGCAGGAAACTTGGGTACCAGAGATCTCATTAACCAGGCTTAATTTATGGCAGTTTTTTTAAAACTTGGCAACTTTTAAGATGAATGGACTTCAACTCCCAGAATTCCCCAGCCAGCAATTCTGGGGAATTCTGGGAATTGAAGTCCGCTCACCTTAAAAATTGCTAAGTTTGAAAAGTAGTAATTTAAGGCAAGGCTTACACTCTGTCTTTACAGCCAATTCTCAAATCACCCATTACAGGCAGTCCTCAACCTACAACAGTTCATTTAGTGACTGCTCAAAGTTACAACGGCACTGAAAAAAGTGACTTATGACCCATTTTTCACAGTTGTGATTATTGTAGCATCCCCTGGTCACGAGACTTACATTTGGATGCTTGACAACTGGTTCCTATTTATGACGGTCACTGTGCCCCCCGGGGTCACGTGATCCCCTTTTGCAGCCTTCTGACAAGCAAAGTCAATGAAGCCAAATTCACTTAACAACCACGTTACTAATTTAACGACTCTGGTGATTCACTTAACAAACATGGCAAGAAAAGTGATACAGCGGGGCAAAGCTCACTTAAGAAATTTCTCACTTAGTACCATAACTTCTTAGCTCAACTGAGGTCGTACGTTGAGGACTACCTGTACTTAGAATTTACGGTTAAGGCACTCCAGTTACCACACTTTTCTGAAGCCTTGCCTGGAGCAGCACAGGGTGGCAATTTGTCACCCAAAGGCAGAAAGATGACAGGTGGTGTGTATCTTCTGGATGCCAAGCCCTCTTCCCTCCCAACCTGATAGGGGTGTTTGCCACCATGCCTTACTCATCCTGCAAAACCAGTTATCTCCAACACACAAACCCTCACACACTCACAGACTACAAGGGGGCATGTTTCCAGCACAGGAATAAGGTTGGGCCCTGCCTGGTTTGCCAAGGATACAGCTGCCCTTCTGGAAATCTTGTGCAAATCAGAAGGACCGGCCATTTTTGTTTATATTTAATTAATCCACTGGTATATCTGGGCAGCCTCAACGAGCGACTTCCAGCAGCGAACAATATAAAACAGTTTCAGCCTTAAGTACGTCAACTATTGACCCGGCTGTTAGTTCATCACCAGCTAAAATGCAGAAAGGTGTATTTAAGAACCAAATTCCTTCCAGAAAAACATACAGGTAGTCCTCGACTTACAAGAGTTCATTTAGTGACTGTTCAAAGTTACGAGAGCATGGACTTATGACCATTTTTCATTATGACTCAGTGACCGTCGCAGCAACCCCTTTTAGCCATGTGATCAAAATTCAGACACTTGGCAACTGATTCATATTTATGACGGTTGCCGTGTCTCGGGGTCATGTGATCCCCTTCCGCGACCTTCTAACAAGCAAAGGCAATGGGGAAGCCGGATTCACTTAACAACTGCAGTGATTCACTTAACGACTATGCCAAGAAAGGTCGCAGAATGGGTCAATATTCACTTAAATAAATGTCTCGCTTGACAACGGAAAGCTCGGTCATACGTTAAGGGCCACCTGTATTGACCTGGCTGCTAGTTCATCACCAGGGAAAATGCGGAAAGGTGAATTGAAGATCTAAACTTCCAGAAAAGCGTATTTCTTTATCAATGCTTGTCAACCTACCAATGTTAAGATGTGTGGACTTCGATTCCCAGAAGAATTCTGGGAATTGAAGTCCATACATCTTAAAAGTTGACACAGTTGAGGAACACTGCTCCAGACGTTCCCGATCCAATCACCGGCTCCGTGCAGATCCAGAAAGAAGCCACAGGAAGTGAAACTCTTGAAAAAAAAAGACACCTGTAGCAAGTTGTACACACAGTGGAACTGAAGGCGACCTAGACAACAGTTTTGGGTGGTGGCATTGAAGCAAAGGTCTTGCACACCAGGGTAAGCCCGGGGTTTGGTTTTGCATGACTTACAAGCTTCGTTGCGGCTCCAATGGGAAACACAGGTAGTCCTCAATGTACGACCAACATTTATGTTGCTGACTGGGAAATTCAGTTCAGTGAGTTTTTACAACTTTTCTTGCCTCGTGTCTTAAGCGAATCGCTGCCATTGTTAAATTAGTAACACGGCCGTTAAGTGAATCCGGCTTCCCTGGCTCGTCAGAAGGTTGCAAAAGGGGATCACGTGATCCCAGGAACACTGCAACCGTCACGAATATGAGTCACTTGTCAAGCATGCGAATAGAGATCCCTTGATCGTGGGGATGCTGCGACGGTCGTAACAGTGAAAAATGATAATCAGTCACTTTTTCCGGGGCTGTTGTAACTGTGAATGAACTGCTGTAAGTCAAGAGCCACTTATACAATGAGGTCAAAACATTGCAGGTGTGGCGATGTCATTAGGCAAAGAACACCAATGACATACTTGGGCAAATGCAGTGTTGCCAGCTTTCCCACCCCACCCCCACCCCCAATAGATGCTCATGAAGCTGTGCAAGCTTAGCCACTGTCTGCCTTTCTCTTACAATTGACTAAGATCCAGTTAAAGGATCAGGATAGATCCAAACTCTCCCCATCTCTAACAGATTTGAAAGCATTTCCTTGGCTAGCTGTGTCTCCAGTTCTTGTCGTTCTTCCAGATCCTGATTGCTTTTGCAGATGTATAAATGCAATCTGGATTTTATTCTTCCCCCTGGACACACAGATTTCCCCCCCTTCCTACACACACACACACACACACACACACACACACATTCTCACACATCATCACCAATCACAGATGAGCTACAGCAAGATTCCAAAGCTTCAAAAAAGTTGGCCAGACAAACCAAGCAGCCTTTTGCAGCCACAGGGAGAGAAACTTGACAGGCCGGGACAGGTTTCCAAACAAACTGCATAGACAGCAAGGATGTTTCTCTGCTGACTGGGATCCCACCTGGGCAAAATCCCAAAAAATAAGGGGAGGGGGGAGGAAGAGGAAATGCTGTTAAAATAAAACCGACTCTCATCCAGGAATAACAGAATAACGAAGTTGGAAAGGACTTTGGAGGTCATCTAGTCCAACCCCCTGCTCAGGCAGGAGTCCCCATACCATTTCAGACAAATGGCTGTCTAGCATCTTAAAAACTTCCAGTGTTGTGAGTAGCCACAACTTCTGAAGGCAAGCTGTTCCACTGTGAATTGTTCTGTTAGAAAGTTTCTCCTTAGTTCCAGGTTGCTTCTCTCCTTGATTAGTTTCCATCCGTTGCTTCTTGTCCTACTTTCGGGCGCTTTGGAGAATAGCTTGACTGCCTCTTCTTTGGGGCAGCCCCTCAGATACTGGAAGACTGCTATTCTGTCACCCCTCGTCCTTCTCTTCATTAGACTAGACACATCCAATTCCAGCAACTGTTTTTCGTATGTTTTAGCCTCCAGTCCCTTGATTATCTTTGTTGCTTGTCTTCTGATTCTGAACAAGTTCTTCAAATACAAGCAATCCTTGACTTACGACCACAATGGAGTCCCAAATTTCTGTTGCTAAGTGAGACAGTTATGAAGTGGATTTCCCCCCCCCCCCATTTTACAACCTTCCTTGCCACAGTTGCTAACTGAATTGCTGTGGTTGTTCAGTTTAGTAACATTGTAGTTAAGGGAATCGGGCTTCCCTGTTGAAGTTGGTTTTCAAAAGGTCTCAAAAGGGGATCACATCACACACACACACACACACACACACACACACACACACACACACACAGGGACACTGCAACTGTCATGGTTCAGTGACCAGGTGTCTGAATTTTGATCCTGTGGCCATGGCGATGCTACAGCCGTCGTGTGGAAAATGGTCATAAGTCACTTTTTCCAGTGCCGAACTTCAACCGAACCTTTGAACAGTCACTAAACAAATCGAGGACTATCTGTAACTATCTCCCAGGTCTTCCCTGCCAGTCTTTGCAAGACAGGCCTTATCACGAAAGGATCCAAATCAGGATGTAGCAAACAGGAGGCACCTTTGTGCCCCAGTCTCTGATCTGCCCTGCATGGAGCTGCTGTGTCAATTTGCACACACCATGGACAGCTGTCTTCTCCCACTGTGCTGGTGCCAGGTTAAGCCACTGATCTGCAGCTGCAGAAATATTGACTCTACCATCACCACTACTTCCAGATCTTGCTTCAACCAGAAACTCAGCAAAGGCAGGAGAGGAGGTGATCCAGTCCCAGCTGGCAGCACACAGGGAGGGCATTTTTTTTAAAAAAAATCTTGATCTGCTTTACAGGAACAGTGAAGGATAAGAGAGGGAAAAACAGAGACGTTTTAAGACTGTAGATTTTCAACCTTGGCCACTTTCAGATGTTAACTTCAGCTCCCAGAATTCCTCCCCCCACCTCCCAAGAGTATTCTAGGGAGTTGAAGTCCATATGTCCGAAAGTTGCCAAGGTTGAAAAACACTGTTTTAAGAGTTGGATTCCCTCCTTTAGTTTGACTTCTGGGGGATTTTGTGTGAAGCAGAGTTTTGGGAAGGGTACCAAAGTAACAGCATAATTTGATAATTTCTTCAACTTCCCAGATGATTTTACAATCCTGAGATTTCCTAGTGGTCTATTCTATTCTGTTCTGTTCTGTTCTGTTCTGTTCTGTTCTGTTCTGTTCTGTTCTGTTCTGTTCTATTCTATTCTATTCTATTCTATTCTATTCTATTCTATTCTATTCTATTCTACTCTACTCTACTCTACTCTACATTCCATTCCATTCCATTCCATTCCATTCTATTCTATTCTATTCTATTCTATTCTATTCTATTCTATTCTATTCTATTCTATTCTATTCTAAACTGTGCTTGATTTTATAAGACTAGGGAAGTTCAAATAGGTGTAATACTGAAATGCTACTACTACTAATATTCAGTTTGAACCTCAATGGTAGGTGAGCAAAATACAATTTGGGGCAGGCTGTTCCAGTGAATATATGAAATTCAGCAAATAGGTGTAATACTGAAATGCTACTACTACTAATATTCAGTTTGAACCTCAATGGTAGGTGAGCAAAATACAATTTGGGGCAGGCTGTTCCAGTGAATATATGAAATTCAGCCTTTTTATCTCTCTCTGTGTGTGTGTGTGTGTTTCCTGGTTGTTCCCTCCTGCCCTAAGAAGACCATCTCCTGAAGTGTAGTCCCATGCTCCCCTGCCGCATCAAAAAGACTAGATCCATGTTTTACTGTAACCATTTTGTGCCATGGATCCTTTTGAGAGTCTGGTAGAAGGTCTCAAGACCTCAAAAAAAATATTGAAATGGCTAAAATAATCTACACAGATACATACAAAGGAAGCCAATTCCGCTGAAATACAGTTCTCAAAATATATTTTTAAAAACCAATCTAATAACTTTATGAATTTATTGATGTAAATCAACCTTTCTGGAATCTAAAGGCCTTCAATTACTAAGTACATTCGTTCTTGAATGAAAAGCTTGGTTTTAATTGAAGACTAACGAATTTCTTTCCCCCCAAGTTAATGGACTCCTGAAATCACAGACGCTGAACCCCTGCAGCCTATTTATTGACTTTATTTATTCAGCTCCTACTTTATAGCTGCCCGTTTCGATCAATGACTCCGGGCTGCTTACACTTCCCCCCAAAAAAGAACAATTCAAAACATAAAAATCATTTTGATTGATTGATCTGTGGGGTCCTTTGTGCCCTCTGAGCTTTCTTGCAGAGGTTTCATTACCCAAATTAGGTAACATCAGCAGATTGATTTGTATGCCACCTTTATTATTCTTAGAAATAATGCAAGATGGTGAGCATATCCAACATACCTTCCTCTTCCTATTTTCCCCACAACAACAACCCTGCCAAGTGAGTTGGGCTAAGTAGATGATGGACCAAGGTCACCGAGCCGGCTTTCATGCCTAAGGCGGGACTAGAATTCACCCTCTCCTGCTGATTGGCCCAAAGTCACCCAACTGGCTTTCATGTAAGGAGGGACTAGAACTCACCCTCTCCTGCTGATTGGCCCAAAGTCACCCAACTGGCTTTCATGTAAGGCGGGACTAGAACTCACTGTCTCCTGCTGATTGGCCCAAAGTCACCCAACTGGCTTTCATGCCTAAGGCAGGACTAAAACTCACCCTCTCCTGCTGCTTGGCCCTAAGTCACCCAACTGGCTTTCATGTCTAAGGCGGGACTAGAACTCACTGTCTCCTGCTGATTGGCCCAAAGTCACCCAACTGGCTTTCATGCCTAAGGCGGGACTAGAACTCTCTCTTGGTGATTGGTCAAAAGTCACCCAGCTGGCTTTAATGCCTAAGTCAGGACTAGAACTCACAGTCTCCCACTTTCTAGCCAGGTGCCTTAACCACTAGACCAGGGGTAGGCAACCTTTGCTCTTTTATGACTCGTGGACTTCAATTCCCAGAATTCCTGAGCCAGTCACGCTCAGGAGTTGAAGTCCACGAGTCATAAAAGAGCTAAGGTTGCCTACCCCTGCACTAGACCAAGCTGGCTAGTTTTAAAATAATAAAGACGTCCCAAGTAAAGAAACAGCAGCTGACATAGTTAACAATTTAACAGCACTACTAACCATGGTCTTCATCTATTAACACCAGGGCTTTTTTTTGTCATAGAACGCTCAGAACGGAGTTCCGGCACCTTTTTTGGATGGAACCTTGTAGGGTAGGCAAGGCGGGTTGTATGACATGTGTGAGTTCCGGCACCTTTTTCTTTTACAAAAAAAGCACTGATTAACAACAAACTACAATAATTTCGCACCATGGACACCGCACATGATAGGAAACTCTGTTTTTCATTAAGCAGGTTTGAGCATATCAACTGAGCTAGGCCGAGCCCCAGCCCTTGCCCCAGCGCTATCAGGGTTTGAACCAGAGTTCCCAGCTTGCAAACCTTTTTGCTTGGCCCTGGATTGTGCAGCTCTTCTCTCCCACCCAGCAAAGGGACACGTTGTTCCCATCTATTGCACAGGAAGGGTGGCGTTTTTCTCCCCCAACGGTTACAGCTTTTGCGGGGTGGAGGGTGCCTCATCTGTCAGTGAAGGTGTCAGTTGTGCAAGTCAATTGTGTTTGCATTCAAGCTATGCAGGCACAGGGCGGGAACTGTGCTCAAGTTTTGAGCTGGCACAGCCTGAGCTCAGCTGTCAGAAACAGCCCAAAGTCAGAAGACGGTCACCTTGATGTGCAAGGTGACATCACGGAGATCTTGCAGTGCTGATTGGTTGACTGACTGACTGACAGCAGCAGTCCTGATTGGTTCTAACCCCTTATATTTACTTGGTTTATCTGGTTTGATACCTCACTTAACTTCCTACTTTCAAGGGTGTTTCTCAACCTTGGCAACATTAAAGATGTGCCGACCAACTCCCAGAATTGTCCACACATCTTAAAGTTGCCAAGGTTGAGAAACACTGTCCTAGTAGACTTGATTTGCCCAATTTGATTTATTTTTTAATTCCTTGAATAAAAAAATAAATAAGGAAGCTGGCATGTTACAAGTTAAGAGGTTTCAAGCACAATTCTCCGTTAGGGCGTCACGTCATGTCCAGAGAGATTATAAAGAAATCTAATCAGGGGACGCGGTGGCTCAGTGGGTTAGGACACTGAGCTTGTCGATCAGAAGGTCGGCAGTTTGGCGGGTCGAATCCCGAGTGCCGCGTAACAGAGTGAGCGCCTGTTACTCGTCCCAGCTTCTGCCAACCTAGCAGTTCGAAAGCACGTAAAAATGCAAGTAGAAAAATAGGGACCACTACGGTGGGAAGGTAACAGCGTTCCGTGCGCCTTTGGCGTCTAGTCATGCCGGCCACATGACCACGGAGACGTCCTCGGACAAGCGCTGGCTCTTTGGCTTTGAAACGGAGATGAGCACCGGCCCCTAGAGTCGGAAACGACTAGCACGCATGTGTGGGGGAACCTTTACCTTTACCTTTACCTAATCAGGGGAAGCTACAATCCAGGATGGCCTTTGTGAAGTTGACAGATTGAGCCTCCAAAGACACAAAGATAAGGCCAGGTAAGCAGAGATAAATTTCCCTTCCAGTAGATGGGTGTTTTGTGATTGATGATGCCAACCATAGCAGCTATTTCGGGAGTGTGCCCATTCTGCTTCTCAACAATCCAGTTTTTGCTGGATACAGGCAGTCCTTGATTTACAAACCATTCAGTTTTAGTGAGTTTCAAGTTACAACAGTACTGAAAAAAGGGAAGAATAACAGAGCTGGAAGGGACCTTGGAGGTCTTCTAGGCCAAACTCCTGCTCAAACAGGATACCATTTTGGACAAATGGTTGTCCAATCTCATCTTAAAAACTACCAATGTTGGAGCACCCACAGCTTCTGAAGGCAAGCTGTTCCACTGGTTAATTGTTCTCACTGTCAGGAAGTTTCTCCTTAGTTCTAGGTTGCTTCTCTCCATGATTAGTTTCCATCCACTGCTTCTCGCTTTGTCCTCTTGTGCTTTGGAGAATAACAGAGTTGGAAGGGACCTTGGAGGTCTTCTAGTCCAACCCCCTGCTCAAGCAGGAGACCCTATACCATTCCAGACAAATGGCTATCCAATCTCTTCTTAAAAACCTCCAGTGTTGGAGCATCCACAACTTCTGGAGGCAAGCTGTCTCGCTGATTAATGGTTCTCACTGTCAAGAAATTCCTTCTTATTTCCAAATGGCTTCTCTCTTCGATTAGTTTCCATCCGTTGCTTCTTGTCCTGCCTTCAGGTGCTTTGGATTAGAGGTTGACCCCCCCCCCTCTTCTCTGGGGCAGCCCTTCAAATACAGGAACATGGGCCCCTAGCCAAGGAGACACGTCTTCCTCTCTAAAAGTTTCCTCTTAGCAGCTCAACTTCCTCTTAGGTTGAGCAAAGGATGGAGGACTTCAAAGCAAAAAGAAACACATTTCAAAGCCCCTCCCCCCTTACAAATACATTTTTCCAGCTGGCCCAAAGCTGATGCAGCCTAGCCTTTCTTCTTCTTCTTCTTCTTCTTCTTCTTCTTCTTCTTCTTCTTCTTCTTCTTCTTCTCTCTTCTTCTTCTTCCTTCTCTTCCTCCTCTTGTTCTTCTTCCTCTTCTTCCTCCTCCTCCTTCTTCCTCTTCCTCCTCCTCTTGTTCTTCCTCTTCTTCCTCCTCCTCTTGTTCTTCTTCCTCTTCCTCCTCTTCCTCTTCCTCTTCTTTTCTTCCTCCTCCTCCTCTTCTTCCTCCTCCTCCTCTTGTTCTTCTTCCTCTTCCTCCTCCTTCTTCCTCTTCTTTCCTTCCTCCTCCTCCTCTTCTTCTTCCTCCTCCTCCTTCTCTTCCTCCTCCTCTTGTTCTTCCTCTTCCTCCTCTTCCTCCTCCTTCTTCCTCTTCTTCTTCTTCCTCCTCTTGTTCTTCCTCTTCCTTCTCTTCTTCCTCCTTCTTCCTCTTCTTCTTCCTCCTCCTCTTCTTCTTCTTCCTCGTCTTCTTCTTCCTCCTCCTCTTTTCTTCTTCCTCCTCCTCGTCTTCTTCTTCCTCCTCTTCTTTTCTTCTTCCTCCTCCTCTTTTTTTCCTCCTCCTCTTGTTCTTCTTCCTCCTCGTCCTCCTCCTTCTTCCTCCTCCTCCTTCCTCCTCCTCTTTTCTTCTTCCTCCTCCTCCTCCTTCTCTTCCTCCCCTTGTTCTTCTTCCTCTTCCTCCTCCTTCTTCCTCCTCCTCCTTCTTCTTCCTCCTCTTCTATTCTTCCTCCTCCTCCTTCTCTTCCTCCTCCTCCTCCTTCTTCTTCCTCCTCCTCTTGTTCTTCCTCTTCCTTCTCTTCCTCCTCCTCCTTCTTCCTCTTCTTCTTTCCTTCCTCCTCCTTCTTCCTCTTCTTCCTCCTCTTCTTTTCTTCTTCCTCCTCTTTTTTTCTTTTTTCCTCCTCTTCTTCTTCCTCCTCGTCCTCCTCCTTCTTCCTCCTCCTTTCTTCTTCCTCCTCCTCCTCCTTCTCTTCCTCCCCCTCTTGTTCTTCTTCCTCTTCCTCCTTCTTCCTCCTCCTCCTTCTTCTTCCTCCTCTTCTTTTCTTCCTCCTCCTCCTCTTCTCCTCCTCTTCTTCTTCTTCCTCCTCCTCTTCCTTCTCTTCCTCCTCCTTCCTCTTCTTCTTCCTCCTCCTTCTTCTTCCTCCTCCTTCTCCTTCTCTTCCTCCTCCTGTTCTTCTTCCTCTTCCTCTTCCTCCTCCTTCCTCTTCTTCTTCCTCCTCTTTTCTTCTTCTTCCTCCTCCTCCTCCTCCTCTCCTCCTCCTCCTCCTCCTCTTCTCCTTCTCCTTCTTCCCCTTTTTCTGACCTGGAGACAGTCCATGACTCATAAGCCCAAAGAGGAAGCACCGAACGAGAAAGGAGAAGGCCAGGCCAAAGCCGCAGCTGCTGGAAGTGCGGCCTTACGTCAGGCCTGCATTCCACCCGGGATGTGGCCTCCCCTTGGTTTCCCTGGAAACGGTTACACAAACCGGCACCCACATCAGCCAAAAGGAGAGAGGGGGGGGAGAAAGGGGAAGGAAATTCCGAAAATGATCCATTTAGGCTGCATTTTCGTAAGCGTGCTCACGTGGGCACCTGCGCCAAGAGTGCCAACATGAGGTGAGCGGGAGGGGAACAGAGGGTGAGCTGCAAGGTTTTTTTTTGCTTTGTTTTGTTTTTAGCATCCTGGAGTGGGGAAGAAGGAAGCCTGACTGACTGGGTCTGATTTGCAAAATTCTTGGCACTTTGCGCCCTATTTCTGGGTTGCTTTGCAATTTGGCCACGCCGCTGTGCAACTCCAGCTAAGCAAGAGGATTTCCTGGCAGAGAACCTCCATCCTCAGCTTGCTGGACTGCAGGTGTCGAAGAAGGGGGGGGAGGGGAGAAATGAAGGTTAACGAGGAGGCAAGAGGAAGACATAAAACAAAATAAAAATGAAGTTATTAATAAATTTAACTCCTGACTGGAATTGAAATGGGATGCTTGAAGTTAAAAGCCTGACCCGCTGCTTGGCTGTTATGTAAAATATTTTTTACCATACAGGTAGTCCTCGGCTTGTGGCCTCAACTGAGCCCGAATTTCTGTTGCTAAGTGAGGCATTTGTTAAGTGAATTTTGCCCCATTTTATGACCTGGATTGCTGCTTTTGTTTTAAGTGAATTGCGGCAGTTGTTCAGTTAGTAACAACTAATTGACTTTGCTCGTCAGAAGCTCGCAAAAGGGGATCACGCGACCCCAAGACACGGCGGCCGTCATAAATACGCATCAGTTGCCAAGCGTCTGAATTTTGAGCGTGTGATTGCAGGGATACTGTGTGAGTTGTACACGTAAAAAACAGACATAAGTCACGTTTTTTAGTGCCATGGTAACTTTGAACGGTCACTAAATGAACTGTTGTAAGTCGAGGACTACCTGTATTGTATTTAATACACAGGGAGTCCTCACCTTTTGATCACATTTGGGACCAGAATTGGTCTGACTGTTGCTAAGTGAGTCGTACCCAGATTTACGTTTCTCCCCCCTCCCAGTTTTTAAGTGAATCACTGCAGTTGCTAAGTGAATCACACGGTCGTTAGTTGGATCCAGGTTTCCCCATTGATTTTTCTTGTTTAAAGCTGGCTGGGAAGGTCACAAATCTTGGCCGTGGGGCAGTGCAACTCAGTGGTGGGGTTCAAATATGTGAACCCCTGGTTCTCTGTGTGGATGCCACTTCCGGAAGTCCATTCTGGGCCTGGGCAACCAAAAATTAGCTGCCTACCGGTTCTGCTGAAGTGGTGAGAATCGGCTGAATCCCACCACTGCCACAACTGTTGTAAATACATGCTGGTTCTCAAGCGCCTAAATTTTTATCACCTGACCGTGAAGATTCTGCAATGGTCATAAGTATGAGAATCAGTAGTAAGTTGCTTTTTTCAGTGCCATTGTAGCTCTGAATGGTTGCTAAATGAATGGTTGTAAGTCAAGGACTGCCTGTATTCAGGGCCACTTGCCTCCTATAAGCTACATGAAAAAAGCACTTTGCAGAGAAAGATTGTATGCTCAGAGGCACAGTGTCCTTTGTTCCACCGAAGTGAAATACATTTCTAGAGAGCAACTCAAGCCAGAGTTCCCACCTGAGACGCAAATGACTCAGTTTAAACCAGGGATGTCAAACTCAATTTTATTGAGGGCCGCATCAGCATTGCGGTTGCCCTCAGGGGGGTGGGTGGGGGTGGCCTGGGTGGGCGTGGCCTACTGGGTGGGCGTGGCTAGAGTGCATATGGCCTACTGGGTGGGCGTGGCCAGCTCTACATCGTTTGCATCAAGGGTACCTATGGGGGCCTGGGCAGGAGTGGGACAGATCTGGGGGTCTCTGGCAGAAGGAGGGTCTCTGGGCCAGGGCCAAGGCAGTGGGGGCCGTTCCCTCACTGTTTCCAGGATGGCTTCGCGGGCCGCATGAAACCACTTCGCGGGCCGGATCTGGCCCCCGGGCCTTGTGTTTGACATGTCTGCTTTAAACGATTATATTTGAGACACATTACGCGACAGCCCAGCTCCCTTGAGAGTCAATGATATCGGTGAAAGGAAAGGAAAGCGATCACCAGCGTGGGTGATGGGATTCGTGACATCAGTGGTGGGTGTACCGTTGGAAGACTTGATGCACTAGACTGGGGACAAATGATTCTGGGGAAAGTTGGTTTTGGTGGTCACTAAAGTTGGCCCTCTCTTGATGACCCATACTCAAATCAATCAGCACGAAAACCAAGCTTTTAGAAGACGTTCATGAAGTTGGGAAAGATTATAGGAAGGAGAAGCAGAGGACGACGAGGAGCAAGGATGAAAGACTCAATTACAAAGGTGATGGGAACACACCTGGAAGACGAGAAGAAACAGGTTGGAGACACACCCTCCTAGAGAATAACAGAGAAACAGAGTTGGACGGGACCTTGGAGGTCTTCTAGTTCAACTCCCTGCTCCAGCAGAAGATCCTATACCATTCTAGGCAAACGATGGTCCAAGCTCTACTTAAAAACCTCCAATGATGGAGCACCACAACTTCTGGAGGGAAGTGTCTGTGGAGATTCTCAGTTCATCCCAGTTGCGGATGTCCCAAAGGTGCTTTTTTCAAAAGGCAACTGGACTTTCCTGTTTTTCTTTGAAGATGTTTCACTTCTCATCCAAGAAACTTCTTCAGCTCTGACTGGATGGTGGGGAATGGAAGGATTTATACTCCTTGCAGACAGCTGGTCACTTGCATTCTGGAGGGAAGCTGTTCCATTGATTAATTGTTGTCGTATGAGAAAATTTCTCCTTATTTCTAAGCTGATTCTCTCTTCGATTAGTTTCCATCCATTGCTTCACGTCCCGTCTTCTGGTGCCTCGGAAAACAGGTTGACCCCCTCAAATATTGGAAGACATGTCACACCAGTCCTTCTTTTCTTTAGACTAGACATAACCAAGTCCGGCAACCGTTCTTCATATCTTTCAGCCTCCAGTCCCCTAATCGTCTTCATTGCTCTTCTCTGAACTCTTTCTAGAGTCTCTTTTCTTTTCAATCCATGTGGCTGCTAAGAGTGGACACTTGACGGCACACAACCAATCCATCTTCTCCAAGGAAAGTGGATCATCTTGATCTTAGTGAACCAATGATGTTAGCTAGATTGGGCCATGAAGCGTCTGCAAGAAAACAACCAAGTTCAGAGAGCGCCAAGGGCCCCACCGTTCAACCCGAGTTACCATTATTCTCCTCTATCGGTGACCTTAGTCCGCTGTTCAAAATGAAAAGTCTTTTTTCCCCCAACAAGGGTTGTTACGATAGCCATATAAACCAAGGTTTCATTCATTTGAATAGATCTTCAACGCGTGACACCATCTCACCCACATGTGCAGCCCGACAAACTACTGCATATGCCAGCTCACACCCGAAACCAGTTCAGGGTCATTTCACTTCAGTTGCTCAGTTCTTCGGTAAATTCTGTCCGTAAGTCACAAGTGTGCTCCTAAGCCCCCCTTTTTTTTCGCTTACCCAATCAAGCCCCCACCTTCCACTATGACTGGAAATGTCGTACGTGGATCTTGGACCCGTCCAAAGGAAGTGGAGAGGTTTTTAATCAGCAGAATTCAAACCGCCATCCTGTGACTTTCCCTAGACTTGAAGGGGGGGGGAGAGGGCCGCCCCCCTTTGGGAAGGGTGACGATGCGCTTCCAGAGCACCGCCTGCAGAAAACGCAATGTCAGGGGACTTTGTGTCCAAACGTGACACAACTTCGGATGGCTCAATCTCATCAGCTACACTTCCTTGGCAAGCACAGTTTGGGCACAAAACGTTTTAAAACCTACTGACTTTTTTTAATTGCGGGCGCATTTCCCGCCCCCCCCCCTTAGGAGAAAATTAGATTTAGCCGAGCAGCCCACTGGACAATGGCGAGCTCTGATAAGTTAATGGACCGTGGAGCCGAATCCACCTCCTGCACAACCGGATATTATCCTCCCTCGATTTTCTTTCGGATCTGCTCCTCCCCACTTCTGCCCCACATAGTTTCCTTGGTTAGAAGCTGCCACTCATGCCCATCAGTCATAACTTCCAGGCAGCTGAGCCAGAAATAAAAGGAAGATCTTACTTAAAAACTTTGTGGTGTGTGGTGGGTTTCAAAACAGGGGAAGTAGTCCTCGCCATATCGCAACCTTGTACGCATCAGATTGGCTTCTTCTAATAAGGAAGCTGAATCAAGGTTTGTGCCTGATTCAGCATTTGTTCTTAAGTCCTAAACCTTCCACTTCAGCATATGTTTTCCTCTCCACCCTCCCTAATGTTCTAGTGAGCATAGGTCCCTTCAAGAAAGGGGAAACACCCGGGTTTCCTCTGCCACCTCAAACGACACAAAGAGGTAGTCATATCCTGGCTGTGTTTACGCAAGCCATTTAACCTGGTCATGTTTTTCTGCCCTTTCGCATCTCTGATAACCATCCAGAAACCTTGTTTAGGCTGAACTGGGCCTTGTTAGGTGGCCCAGGGACTTGGAACATCAGTGGGGCTGCTAGAACGACGATTCAGGCTATCCTGATGGATAAAAGTCACTTAGATTCATTGGAGCCTGAATTCTGACATAGACGACAATGCTTGGGGAATGGTCTGGGGCAGGGATAGGCCACGTTGGCTCTTCTTTGACTTGTGGACTTCAACTCCCAGAATTCCTGAGCCAGCCATGCTGAGTGGAAAGGGAGAGATTTCCAAGCTGAGCCTTGCTGGCTGAGGAATTCTGGGAGTTGAAGTCCACGAATCGTAAAAGAGCCAAGGTTGCCTACCTCTGATCTAGGGGGTGTGATCTGGACTGAATTTGAGCTGGTGACTCCAGAAGAAGAGGATAGGGTCCTTTGAGCTGTTTACAGGTAGTCCTCAACCTACAACTGCTCATTTAGTGACCAAAGATGCAATGGCATTGGAAAAAGTGACCTATGACCATATTTCACACTTACGGTCAGAAACTTGCTAACTGGCTCGTATTTATGACGGTTGCAGTGTGCCGGGGTCTGGTGAGCCTCTTTCACGACCTTCTGACAAGCAAAGTCAATGGGGGGGGAGCCAGATTCATTTAATGACCGTGTTACTAACCCAACAACTGCAGTGATTCACTTAGCATCTTTGGCAAGAAAGGTCATAAAACGGGACAAGATTCATTCAGCAAATGTCTCGCTTAGCAACAAAAATGGGGGTGTGCGTTTCCGTTGTAAGTTCGAGGGGTACCTGTACTGGATCAAGTCCTTCCTGGGTCATGAAAGTGGCCAGTGAGCTTACCCATACTTGGGTCCAGGCCTTAAAAAGAGGCAGTGATATACTCAAGAGGCCATTTTTGGATCCAAGGATCTATTTGCATCCATTTTTGACCAGTTGAGAAGTTGGTCGGTCTGCACCTGATGAGAAACCCTGGAGGAAATGGATTATCTAGGTTCGTTTCAGTTGGGGTTCTAGCTGGGTTCTAGCCTTGGATGCGCTGTGATGGATCCAGGATGGGGGTGGTGCATCCATTCTTGTGTTTCTCAATCTCTTCGTGGCTTTTGATATCATCAAACGGGACATCCTTGTGAGCTGGCTTTGTCGATTGGAGACACCGTTTCTCTTCCTTTCTCCAGGATGGTTCCAGTTGGTATTGGGGGAGATTATTCCGTAAACCCCTCCCTTGTGGGATGCTACAGGGTCCCACTCTCACGCCCCTCCTATTCAACATCTACATGAGTCTTCTGGCTGAGTCTGTCTGCTTCATTACAACAATCATATCTTCTGACTCTGGGCTGCCTAAGTGAGGTCAGGGGTCCCCAACCCCTGGTCCGTGGACCAGTATTGGGCCGTGGCATGCCAGTAACTGGTCCACACAAGCAAGCTAAGTCCCACCCGTGGGATGCAGGCAGCACACAAAACGACACATTCTCCAGTCTATGGGAAAACCTTTCTCTATGAGAACTGGTCTCTGGTGTCCAAAAGGTTGGGGACCTCTGATCTAGGTCCTGTCTCAGTGCCAGGCAACTGTGTAAGTTTGAATGGGGAGGAGCCATCTCATGCTGGCTGGGGAATTCTGGGAGTTGAAACCCACTCGTCTTAAAAGTTGCTAAGCTTGAGAAACACCGGATTAGTTTCTATGGTGGGAGGGGGGGGGACTAGCTTGAGTCTCTGCATGCCTAGTCTGGTCCCTTCCTCAATCTTTGATGATGATTAGGAGACTGAAGACTAAAACATATAAGGAACGGTTGCGGGAATTGGGTATGTCTAGTTTAATGAAGAGAAGGACGAGGGGGGACAAGATAGCAGTCTTCCAATATCTCAAGGGCTGCCCCAAAGAAGAGGGAGTCGAGCTGTTCCCCAAAGCGCCTGAAGGCCGGACAAGAAGCAACGGATGGAAACTAACCAAGGAGAGAAGCAACCTAGAACTAAGGAGAAACTTCCTGGCAGTGAGAACAATTAATCAGTGGAACAACCTGCCTCCAGAAGCTGTGAACGCGCCAACACTGGAAGTTTTTAAGAAGAGACTGGACAGCTATTTGTCTGAAATGGTATAGGGCTTCCTGCCTGAGCAGGGGGTTGGACTAGATGACCTCCAAGGTCCCTTCCAACTTTATTGTTATTGTTGTTATTGTTATTGTATTCTGGCCTTTAGGGCTAAGAGAAAGGGACTTGATGGAACTCACCTGGAACTGCTTTAATGTCCTCTTGCATTTAATATTTTCAATTGATTAGTACTTTGTCTAGAAAGTTTGGGCATCAAGCACCCTAAGCCTCTAATAATACAGGTCGACCTCAAGTTACAACCATTCATTTTGAGACTGTTCGAAGTTACAACAGCACTGAAAAAAGTGACTTAGGATCAGTTTTTACACTTACAACATTCCCCACTGTCAAAGGATCAAAATTCGGGTGCTTATGATAGTTGCACTGTCCCGAGATCATGTGTTCCCTTTTTGCAACCTACCCAGTGACTTCCGACAAGCAAAGTCAATGGGGGAAGCCTTAATGACTGTACAATTTGCTTAGCAACTGTGGCAAAAAGTCACAAAATGGGGCAAAACTCACTTAAAAACTGTCTTGCACAGCAAAAGAAATTTTGGGCTCAATTGTGGTCGCAGTTCAAGGACTACCTGTAAAAGAAACAAAGATAGGATCGATAGTCCTCGATTTACAACCACAGTTGAGCCAACTGTGTGTACAACTTGCTACAGGTATCTTTTTGTTCAAGAGTTTCACTTCCTGTGGCTTCTTTCTGGATCTGCATGGAGCCGGTGATGGGATCGGGAACGTCTGGAGCAATGTTCCTCAACTGCGTCAACTTTAAGATGCATGGACTTCAATTCCCAGAATTCTTCTGGGAATTGAAATCCACACATCTTAACAGTGATAGGCTGATAAGCATTGATAAAGAAATACGCTTTTCTGGAAGTTTAGATCTTCAATTCATCTTTCTGCATTTTCCCTGGTGATGAACTAGCAGCCAGGTCAATACAGGTAGTCCTCAACTTATGACCAAGCTTTCTGTTGTTAAGTGAGACATTTATTTAAGTGAATATTGAATACTGACCCATTTTGCAACCTTTCTTGCCATAGTTGTTAAGTGAATCAATGCAGTTGTTAAGTGAATCCGGCTTCCCCATTGCCTTTGCTTGTTAGAAGGTCGCAAAAGGGGATCAGATGACCCCGGGACACTGCAACCGTCATAAATATGAATCAGTTGCCAAGTGCCTGAATTTGGATCACGTGATCATAGGGATGCTGCAATACAGTAGTCTTAAGTGTGAAAAACTGTCTTAAGTCACTTTTTTCAGTACCGTTGTAACTTCAAATAGTAGTCACTAAATGAACTGTTGTAAGTCGAGGGGTACCTGTACTGAACTCTACCAGTCTCTACGGCGACTTAAAAAGGAAATAAAAGTAATAAAACCCTTCTGATTAGGCTTTAAAAAAAGGAACTACTCTAAATTGCTTCTCATCACTATTAGTTTGTGCATACTTAAGGTTTTAATACTTCCGTTTGCTTAAGGGGAAATATTATGGGGATTTACAATACAATTCCCGAAAAAACTTAGAATATTGTACCAATCAGAAGGATTACAAAGGGCCACGCAGCGTCCACCCAACAGTGTTACACAACATCGGTGACAAATTGGAACTATATTTGCCCAACACTGTTACCTTGGGTGAAACTGAATTTAGTTATTTCTTCTGCTTGCTCTTAGTGTGTTAGTTAGGCAATCCCTAGCTCAGGGGTAGGCAACCTCGGCTCTTTTATGACTCATGGACTTCAACTCCCAGAATTCCTGGGGAGTTGAAGTCTATGAGTCATAAAAGAGCCGAGGTTGCCTACCCCTGCCCTAGCTCTTTGGTTTGTTGCCGGTTCAGTTCGATTTGCAATCCCGGAAAATGGATTTGTTTTGAAACCAAGCTAAGCATCTGGTGTGAACAGAGTCATTAAAGATTATTTTTAATTTTTTTATATTTTCTCTTTCGAAGGAGCAAGTCTCTAAACTTGGCCACTTTTAAGATGTGTGGACTTCATCTCCCAGAATTCCCCCTTGTAGTCCCTGGAAGCCTCTTTCTTCATAATTGCTTAAAAAAAAACCACCACAGCTTGTCAGGCTTATTTTTCCATTTTGAAATGGGAAATTTAAGCCCTAAAACTGACATATTTCAGTTAGAAAAATGAAAGCCTATGCCTTTGAGGGCTCTCAGCTTTCCAGAATACTGCTTTTAGGCACCAAAAAAAGACCCCCTTCCTTAAATGCGACCTGTAGGGAGGATTTTCATGTGGGTGTTATTTCTGTGTGTAAACAACGCTTGTAGAGATCTGAGAACTGTGGCCTGTATAGCTTTGGGGTTTCTTTCCCCCACGGATTAAGAACCAGATTTAATCATGCAAAATGACGCAATGTTAAAACCATGCAAATAAGCTTAGTTAAGTTTTGGAATGCCCAAAGAGGACCCCAAGGTTATACAGATTTGTATAACATTTGCATGTTCTTGTTTACATGTGCGGATGGACATGTAATGCACATAGCCCAGTTTGAGAACTGCCATTGCTCGTTGATTTTCTTTCTTGAAAATCTTCAGCTTTTCTCCAAGGAGGGGAGACTGATGGCCAACTAATTTTGTAAAATGTCCAGTGAATGAAAAAAGGAAATCAAAAAAGAATTTGCCTCCTTGTTAATGATTCTGCTTGCCTCCAGAAGCTGTGGGTGCTTCATCAGTGGAGGTTTTTAAAAAGAGTTTGGACAGCCATTTGTCTGAAATGGTATATAGGCCAGGGGTAGGCAACCTTGGCTCTTTTATGACACGTGGACTTCAACTCCCAGAATTCCTGAGCCAGCCACGCTGAGGGGAAAGGGAGAGGTTTCCAAGCTGAGCCATGCTGGCTCAGGAATTCTGGGAGTTGAAGTCCACGAGTCATGAGGGAGCCAAGGTTGCCTACCCCTGGACTAGACGACCTCCAAGGTCTTTTCCAGCTGTATTCTGTCATTTACAGAGTCCTCAACTTACAACCATTTGTTTAGTGACCGTTCAAAGTTACAACAGCACTGAAGAAAAAGTCAAGAGATAAGGATTTTTCACACTTACGACCATTGCAGCATCCCTGTGGGTCACATGATAAAAATTCAGACGCTTGGTGACTGGCAGACATTTATGACGGTTTGGAGCATTTTGTGATTTTCTGATAAGCAAAGTCAATGGGGAAGCCAGATTCACTTAACAACGGTGTTGCTAACTTAATAAGTGCACTGCTCAACTTTAACCATGGCAAGAAAAGTTGTAAAATGGGGCAAAACTCACTAAACAACTGTCCCCTCTTAGCAATAGAAAGTTTGGGCTCAACTGTGGCGGTATGTCAAGGACTACCAGTATTTATTTGATTTTTTTCCTCGAAAAGGCAGGGAGGTAGCTTGAACAGAAAAGAGAGGAACTAGGTAGGACTTTGCGTTGCCCCCACAACTGGGGTAAAGAGGGCCCATTCCAGGGAGCTACTATACCTAAACACAAACTTGAACCCAGATTTTCCTTTTCCTAGTCCAATTCCCTCGATTCTTCAGCAGGGGTCTTTCTTCAAACTTGGCCCTTTTGTGACTTGTGGACTTCAACTCCCAGGAATTCCTCAGCCAGCATGCCTGGCTGAGGAATTCTGGGAGTCGAAGTCCACAAAGTCATAAAAAGGCCAAGTTTGAAGACCCCTGGTCTAACTCGATGCTTCTCAACGGTGGCAGCTTTAAGATGGGGAGACTTCAACTCCCAGAATTCCTCAGCCAGCGTGCCTGGCTGGGGAATTCTGGGAGTTGAAGTCCACAAAGTCATAAAGGGGCCAAGTTTGAAGACCTCTGGTCTAACTCAATGTTTCTCAACGGTGGCAGCTTTAAGATGGGGAGACTTCAACTCCCAGAATTCCCCAGCCAGGCACGCTGGCTGAGGAATTCTGGGACTTGAAGTCCACAAAGTCATAAAAGGATCAAGAAGACACACACACACACACACACACACACACACACACACACACACGCGCACGCTCTTGGGCTTAAGGGAGGGACTGGCCCTAAATCAGCCAATAATCTCCCCCCTCCTTCCGAGGGGGACTAGAACCTGGGTCTTTCCCCTACCTAGTCCAGCGCTTTCCTCTGAAGACCTGATGGGCTGTTGAGCTGAGGGAGAGAGAGAGAGAGAGAGAGAGAGAGAGAGAGAGAGAGAGAGAGAGGGAGAGAGGGAGAGAGGGAGAGAGAGGAGGAGAGAGAGAGAGAGAGAGAGAGGGAGAGAGGGAGAGAGAGAGAGAGAGAGGGAGAGAGGAAGAGAGAGAGAGGGGAGAGAGAGAGAGAGAGAGAGAGAGAGAGAGAGAGAGAGAGAGAGAGAGAGAGGGAGAGAGAGAGAGAGAGAGAGGAGAGAGAGAGAGACCCAAATTCAGCCAGTGAACTTCTGTGGCGTATGGGGACTGGGACCTCCAGTCCCAGCCCTCCCCATTAACCACCCTGGCTCTTAATGGATTCCCACAGCTATGATTAGCAGCAGGAGACCAACAGCCTGGAAGAGACTCCCTGCCTGGGGGCACCAGCTCACTTTCCACCCGCCCAGGGAAAATGTGCTGGGCCAGCAATCAATAGGCTTCTCACCCACACCTGCCTGCCCTTCCCCCCTCCCCTGTTTTTCCTGTGCTGAATGGATGGATGGATGGAAGGAAGGAGTGGGAGGGAGGGAGGGAGGGAGGAGGGAAAAGCAAACGGGGGATAAAGAAAAAGGAAGGCAGGCAGGCAGGCAAAAGAATTGGGGAATGAAGGGGAAGGGAAAGAGAGGAAGAAGGAAAAGAGAGGAAGGAAGCAAGGAAAAGGAAAAGAAGAGGATTTAGGGAAGGAAAAGGAGGTAAGAGAAATGGAAGGAAGAGAAGGAAGGGAGGGAGGGCAAAAGAGGGGGAGGAAGAGAAAGGAGGGAAGAGAAAGAGGAAGGAAGGAAAAGAGAAGAGGATGAAGGGAAGGAAAAGGAGGTAAGAGAAATGGAAGGAAGAGAAGGAAGGGAGGGAGGGCAAAAGAGGCGGAGGAAGAGAAAGGAGGAAAGAGAAAGAGGAAGGAAGGAAGGAAAAGGAAAAGAGAGAGGATGAAGGGAAGGGAAATGGAAGGAAGAGAAGAAGGAAGGAGGGCAAAAGGGGGAGGAAGGGAAAGAGGGAAGAGGAAGAGGAAGGAAGAAGGGGAGAGAGAACAAAAGAAAGGGGGATAAACGGAAGGAAACAAAGGCTAAGGAAGGTAAGGGGGGCTGAGAAAGAGAGATGGGAGAGAGGGAGAAAAAAAAGGAAGAGAAAGGAGGAGGGATTAAAAATGAAGAGGAGGGAGAAGGAAGAAAAGAACAGAAGGGGAAGGAAAGCGGGGTGTGTGTGTGTGTGTGGTGGTGGTGGTGGGGGGGGGGGGGAAAGACTGCGCAAAACTACCGAACTCCCATTACCAGCCCGCTATTTTAGGGAAGTTACCGCCGGGTTGTGCAAGGAAATCAAGCCTTGGCTTGGAATCTGACCACGGTTAACTGGGGGTGGGCCGTCTTCTCCCGAAGAGCCACCGGGAATCAACGCCCGGGGGGGGGGGCTCTCCAGGACGCCGAGACAGAAAGAATTTCTTTCTCCCCCCCCCCAGCCTTAGATTCATCCTTCCCCCCCCCCACCCGCTTGAACTTTGGAGGGTCCCCGCCGCCTTGTGATGCGCCGGCGGGGGGGGAGGAGGAGGAGGAGGAGGAGGAGCGGCTGGGCGGGGCGGCTTTTGCGGCCGGGGGGGGGGGCGGAGGGGAAGGGCGGGGGCGCCTGCTGGGAAGCGGGCTGGCTCCTCGCCCCCTGGGCCGCTTCTGCCCGGCGCCCCGCGGGCCGCGCTGACTCACGCCGCTTGACGCCGCCCGAGCCGCCCTGCAGAGGAGCGCCTCTCCCGGCCCCAGCGGCTTGCTCAAGCGGGTGACGGGCGCGGGAGCCACGAGGCTGACGGAGGAAAGAGGACGCGGGCCCGGGGGGAAGCGGCTGGCCTCTGGGCGTGCGCAGAGTTCGCCTAGCTCAGGGGTAGGCAACCTCGGCTCTTTTATGACTCGTGGACTTCAACTCCCAGAATTCCTCAGCCAGCCATGCTGAGGGGAAAGGGAGAGGTTTCCAAGCTGAGCCATGCTGACTCAGGAATTCTGGGAGTTGAAGTCCACGAGTCATAAAAGAGCCAAGGTTGCCTACCCCTGGCCTAGGCCTAGGCCGCTTTATGACTCGTGGACTTCAACTCCCAGAATTCCTGAGCCAGCCATGCTGAGGGGAAAAAGGAGAGGTTTCCAAGCTGAGCTATGCTGACTCAGGAATTCTGGGAGTTGAAGTCCATGAGTCATAAAAGAGCCGAGGTTGCCTACCTCTGGCCTAGCTAGCCTCCCTGTTGCCCGCCCAGGAGTCTCTTGCGTGGCTTGCTTCAGCCCGGTCCGAGCGCGGTTGGCGGCATTGTCAGTCCTCGATGGAACCTATTGCCCCAGGCCAGTGAGATGGCTTTCCAGCGGGTAGTCCTCGACTTATGGTCACCGTTGAGCCCACCGTTTCTGTTGTTCAGCAAGACGTTTCGAGTTTTGACCCGTTTTGCGGCTGCCGTAGTTGTTAAGCCAATCCCTGCAGCTGTTAACGTTAGTTAACACGGGTTTGTTAAGTGAAGCCGGCTTTGGTTTTGCTTGGAGGAAGGTCGCAAAAGGGGATGATGGCAGGACCCTGGGGGACTGCGACCGTCATAAATACGAGTCCCGTTGCCCAGGGTCTGAATTTTGATCACTGACCTTGGGGGTGTGCGGGCGGTGGTCGTAAGTGTGACGTACGGTCATAACTCAAGTTTTTCTCAGTGTAACTTTGAACAGTCACTAAACGAACTGTTGTAAGTCGAGGACTACCTGTAGTCCACGTGGAGGAAGAACCTGAGGCGGGCCAGCTGGTTCGCCAGAGGGGAAGCATCGTGGGGCTTTGGATTTCCTCTTGGAGCCCTCGTTGTACACTAGAATCAATCGCTGAACCTCCTTGGTTGGAGGCAGTCTACCTTGGAAACCATGAGGAGTGAGGTGGGGCGGCTTTGGCCTGATCCAACAAGAGGCTCGGTTTAGGCTCTTTCCTCTGAGAAAAAGAGAGGTGCAAATCCGACACAAAACAAGTCGAAGCTCTGGAATAAAGACAGTCCTCAACTTACAACAGTTCGTTTACAGCGACCGTTCAAAATTATAACAGCATTGGGGAAAAAACTGAGTTATGACCGTATTCGACCGTTGGAGCATATTTATGACCGTTGTAGTGTCCTGGGGTCAAGTGATCCCCTTTTGCGACCTGCCTCCAAGCAAAGCCCGATTCACTTAACCAACCGTGTTACTAACTTAACAACTGCAGGGACTTGCTTAACAACTATGGCAAGAAAGGACGTAAAATGGGTCAAAATTCACTTAACAGCTGTTTCCCTTACCAACGGAAATGTTGGGCTCAATTGCGGTCGTAAGTCGAGAACTACCTGTACTTCAAGTTTTTCATCCAAGACTGAGCCGCCGAACCCGGATGGCGTGTGACTATGGTTTCCAACCCCAGGAATCCTAAGGTGTTTGCAGTCGCAGCTCCCAATAAGGGTGCAAAGGCTGTTCTGGAGCATGCGCAAAGTGGCCAGGAATTGCCTCTTGTTCCCTGCACTGCCCATTTTGTTCTTGTGGGGGCTGATGGGGTCTGCTGAGCACATGCAGAGTGTGGGCCGAGGGTGAGGTCATTCCTTCTGGCTCCCCACCTACAATTTGGTTTCTGCTCAGCCACCGGCATGGGAAGAACACACCCAAACGTTCTTGGAATGAGATGCGGAAAGCGCCTGACCCAACTAGCTAATAAGGCTACGCCCTTATTGTGTGGGGTGGAAGGTGGGGAAGGAAGGAGTTTGAGCCTGAGGAATCAATTCCACACCCCCCTGATTCTCAGGTAAGTTGGAAGCTGGTTGCCCAGAGAGGAGAAAAACACTTTGCGTGTGCTCAGAGACACTGTGGTTTTCTTTTTTTGAGGCACTTCCTGTCGTTTAGCCCCATTTGAAATCTGCATTCAACCTTGATGGTCAGCACCAAGAAACAGCCAGTCAAGTACCGGTACTCCTCGGCTTAACAACCATTCATTTAGTGAATGTCAGTGAAAAAAGTGATTTATGCTTAAATATTAATGGGAAACTAAAAACTGGGAAAAGCTAATTAGGACATTGATTGTCTATAAAGACTGAATGTTAAAATAACTAGGATATGTACAAGCTAAAAACTATGGATAAATGTAAGAATGTTATTTTTATTTAATCGATAGAATAAGAATTGTATTAGTTTAAACATGAGACAGTAAATACTAAGGGAAAAAGAGAGGAAATATTTAATGTAGTTTGAGACTTGTACGAAAGATACCTGTATGTCATTGAATTATCGATTAACTCAGCCGCCACGTTGCTTTTTAAATACTTAAATGTAAAATTAGAAAATCAATAAAACATTTTTTAAAAAAAGAAAAAAAGTGATTTATGACCGTTTTTCCACAGGACCGTTTCAGCATCCCCGTGGTCATGTGATCAAAATTCAGAGGCTTGATATGCAGTGTCCCAAGGTCATGTGATCACTTTTTGTGAACTGACAGGCCAAATCAACGGGAGAGCCAGATTTGCCTCACAAATGATTACTGATTTAACAATTGCAGGGATTTACGTAACGACTATGGTAAGAAAGATCATGAAATGGAGCAAAATTCAGTTAACAAACAGTCTTACTTAGCCACAGAAATTTTGGCCTCCATTGCGGTCGTCAATCAAGGGCTACCTGTATGTCAATGATGAAATATGTTTTCTCTTTCTTCCACACCGATTGTCCATATTACACTCTGATGAAAACCGCATGTTAAACACTGGTTTACTGAATCATGATTAGTTGAACGCATCACAGTTGGCTGAGCACCTACGACATAAGTTAAAAATACATCAGAACCAGGCCAACTGTTTTACCACTTTGTGGGGATATGCGAATGAGGTCTGTGACTAACCCATGAGCAAACACTTCAAGTACGCTCAGAGATTCTCTTCATCGTGCACGACAACAAAAGAGTGTAAAATTTTCCTTAGCTCCCATCAAATATTTCATTTTGAGCTAAATTGGAACTTGTCTTGGTTAAGAAAAGTATATAGGTGCACCCTGAGACATAAATCAAAGCTAAAAACAAAAGTCCTGAATTGCTGTTAGCTAAGTTACATTTAAGATCATATGTTTTTTTAGTCATGCAATAAGCCTTTGATCTTAGGTAGAGTTCAGCTGTCTCAGCCAGAAACCAAGATATTTCTCACATGAGTTTGTACTGTAGAGTGGACTATTTGTTAAGAGTGTCAGATATTACTGGTTTGTGTTGTGCAAATCTGAGATTAAGGTTTGGCTTACATAGAGCAAACCAGTGGACTCCAGTGTGATCTGCTAATGCACAGGTCTGCAACCCGCGGCTCTTTCAGCCATCTCCTGCGGCTCCCAGTCCTCTGCCATGTGCAGTCAAAAAAAAAAAGTGGGACTAAAAAAGTTCAACCAATCAATTCAAATATGCAGGGTAGGTGCATATCTCGCCTTGGCTCCACTCTTCAGTCAAACCCTGTTCTGCGCATGCGTGCATGTATGCGCATGCGCACATATTTTTTGCGGCTCCCAGTTTTTCATTTTGTGAGGGAACTGGTTCCGAGTGGCTCTTTCACTGTTTCAGGTTGCTGACCCCTGTGCTAGTGTAAACAAGTGTTTTTCAACCTGCACAACTGGAAGATGAGGGGACCATTTCCCAGAATTCCCCAGCCAGCTTGGGCAAAGACTGGTGTTAAATGACATGCAGCATAAAATGGCTTCCTTCCTTCCTTCCTTCCTTCCTTCCTTCCTTCCTTCCTTCCTTCCTTCCTTCCTTCTCTTCCCTCCCCTTCCCCTTTCCCTTTCCCTTCCCTTTTCCTCTCCCACCTTTTCTCCTTCCTTCCTTCCGTCCTTCCGTCCTTCCTTCCTTCCCTTCCTTTCCCTTCCCTTCTTTTCCTCTCCCATCTTTTCTCCTTCCTTCCTCCCCTCCCTTTCCTTCCCTTCTTTTCCTCTCTCCCATCTTTTCTCCTTCCTTCCTTCCTCCTCTCCCTTCCCTTCTTTTCCTCTCTCCCACCTTTTCTTCCTTCCTTCCTTCCCTCCCTCCCTCGGACAGAATAGCCTTAATGGGAAACCTGCTAGTTTTCATTTTTATCCTTTTGGGAACTAACTTTCATTTTTCCTACCCCTCCATCATATTCTTGCCCCTGCAGTGCAGTGCATCCCTCACGCCTGACTGGATTCCATCTACCCAGCATGAAAGGCCTTGCATTCTGCACATGCCCCAGAAACCCTTCTCCCTTGCCCACTTTCCTGGCAACTGGGTCAGCTGAGGTCTTTGACGTGGCGAAGGGAAGGGCTGGCACACAGCGATGTGGCTGAGGAGAGCTGAGCTCCGAGCGGCTGAGTCACCACTCAAGCTGGGCCCGGTGAGTCAGATCTCCCCAAGAGGCAAAGTCAGAGAGCCAGAAGAGAGCTTGGGTGGGGTATGCTGGGACTCAGAGTTGGAAAAGCAAAGGCAGATGCTTGGACCACTTGAGGCCATCAATGGGTGCTTGAGAGATGCAATAGCAATAGCATTTAAACTTACATACTTTCCCGTAGTGCAGGGGTCTTCAAACTTGGGCTTTGTATGACTTGTGGACTTCAACTCCCAGAATTCCTCAGCCATCATGCCTGGCCGAGGAATTCTGGGAATTGAAGTCCACAAGTCATAAAAGGGCCAAGTTTGAAGACCCCTGCCGTAGTGGTTTGCAGGATTCTCTGAACGGTTTACAGCCTATAAGCCCCCCCCCACACAATCTGGGTCCTCATTTTACCAACCTCAGAAGGATGGATGCTGAGTCAACCTTGAGGTGGTCAGGATCAAACTCCTTAGTGTGGGCAGAGTTAATTTGCAATACTGCATTCTAAGCACTGAGCCACAATGACTCTCAGATGCTACGCACGGCTGAGGTCCCCAAGTGAGTGAACTATACACAAGGGCTCAATTGATCTGTATGTATTGACCAAATCAGGGCATTCAGCAGTGTGTTTTTCAACCTAACAACCTTAAGGTATGTGAACGTCAACTCCCAGAATTCAGCTCTGCATCTTCCAGTTTCTCATATTAAAGATCTGTGGATTTCAATCCCCCAGAATCCACCTCTGCATCTTCCAGTTTCTTTATTAAAGATGTGTGGACTTCAACTCCCAGAATTCCCTAGCCAATTTGGCTGGCTGGGGAATTCTGGGAGTTGAAGTCCACAATTTATAGTCGCCAGTGTTGACAAACACTGCCTTACAGGGTGTTTCAACTCAAAATGGCAGCTGTGATGGCACCATTGATGCTCTGTTTTTATGTGCAATGCCCATTAAAAAAATGGATGGACTTTTGCACCATTGTGGCTGTCATCTTTACTGGTTTACTGATAGAATGGAATAGAATTAGAATGGAATAGAATAGAATAGAATAGAATAGAATAGAATAGAATAGAATAGAATAGAATAGAATAGAATAGAATAGAATAGAATAGAATAGAATAGAATAGAATAGAATAGAATAGGAGCTGGAAGGGACCTTGAAGAATTTTTTTTGGCCCAGTTTGAATTTAAAGGGTGCAATTCCATGACCATGTGGTAGGAAGGGGCATATGAATAGAATAGAGCTAGAAGGGACCTTAGAGGTCTTCTAGTCCAGCCCCCTGCTCAAGCAGGAGAACCTATACCATCTCAGCCAAGTGACTGTCTAGCAGCTAGCCTCTTCTTGAAAATCTCCAGTGATGGAGCGCCCACGATTTCTGGAGGCAAGCTGTTCCACTGGTTGATTGTCCTCACTGTCAGGAAGTTTCTCCTTAATTCCAGGTTGCTTCTCTCTTTCCAACCATTGTTTCTTGTCCTTCCCTCTGGTGAACAACCTGGCCCCCTCTGCCTTGGGGCAGCCCCTCAGATACTGGAACACTGCTATCATGTCTCCCCTATTTCTTCTTTTCTTTAGACTGGCCAAACCCAAGTCCTGCAGCCGTTCTTCGTATGTTTTAGCCTCCAGCCCTTTGATCATCTTAGTTGCTCTTCTGTGAATTTTTCCAAGCTCTCAACGTCTTTTTCGTGATATGGTGACCAAAATTGGCTGCAGTATTCCAGGTGTGACTTGCACCAATGAATCTCTGCACACAATTCAGGAACCAGTCCTGGAGTCTTTATTTAAAAAGGCAGATTGCCATTTTTACAATGCCTTGGTAAGGCCACACCTGGAATACTGCATGCAGTTTTGGTCACCACGATGTAAAAAAGATGTGGAGACTCTAGAAAGAGTACAGAGAAGAGCAACAAAGATGATTGGGGGACTGGAGGCTAAAACATATAGGGAACGGTTGCTGGAATTGGGTATGTGTAGTTTAAGGAAGAGAAGGGTGAGGGGTGACATGATAGCAGTGTTCCAATATCTCAGGGGCTGCCCCAAAGAAGAGGGAGTCAAGCTATTCTCCAAAGTGCCTGAAGGCAGGACAAGAAGCAACGGATGGAAGCTAATCAAGGAGAGAAGCAACCTAGAACTAAGGAGAAACTTCCTGACAGTTAGAACAACTAACCAGTGGAACAACCTGCCTCCAAAGGTGGTGAATGCTCCAACACTGGAAGTTTTTAAGAAGAGACTGGACAGCCATTTGTCTGAAATGGTATAGGGTTTCCTGCCTTAGCAGGGGGTTGGACTAGATGACCTCCAAGGTCCCTTTCTTCTTCTTCTTCTTCTTCTTCTTCTTCTTCTTCTTCTTCTTCTTCTTCTTCTTCTTCTTCTTCTTCTTCTTCTTCTTCTTCTTCTTATTATTATTATTATTATTATTATTATTATTATTATTATTATTATCTTAACAGAATAACAGAATTGGAAGGGACCTTGGAGGTCTTCTAGTCCAACCCTCTGCTCAAGCAGGAGAGCCTCTACCATTTCAGTCAAATGGCTGCCCAGTTTCTTCTTTAAAAGCCTCCAGTGATGGAGCACCCACAGCTTCTGAAGGCAAGCCATTCCACTGATTAATTGTTCTTACTGTCAGGAATCTTATCAGGGAGGGAGGGCACAGCTCTGAACAATTGTCCCTTGTGTCCAAAGCACCGTTGTTGCCCGTCTGGAATGGAGTTGCGGGTGAAGGGTCACCCTGAATGGAGAAGGATTTTTGCATTGCAATTGCAGCTGTCTCGGCAGAGATCCAGCGGTATGCTATGCGATTCTCTTGCCCAGAATTTTTTCCCTGTATGTAGTCCTTGGCCTGGGCTGCTGCTAAAAATATCCCTGGAAGATGGAGGAGAGGGAGAGGAAGGAGGGGGAGGGGGGACTTTATGGCTTGGCTGGCTTTCCTGCAGCGGCGGCTCCGTCTCCCAGCGTCCCCACCCCACCCACCCACCCACCCTCCCTTCCTCCGTCTCAGTGTGATGCAGGACAGGTTGTCCTTGAAGGCAGATTTGCACAAGGCAATCTGGGCAGCGAGCAGCAGAGTGGAAAACCTCAAATCTCAACTGGGTCTGGTTTGGCCCAGTATCCATGAGAAGACGAGAGGCAGTTTTGTGTAGTGGTTTAAGACAGCAGGCTAGAAACTGGGCGATTCTGAGTGACCTTGAGTTCTAATCATGCCATGATTAACCTACAGCGATAAACACAGGATGAATTGTTGCAGGAATTTGGTCTGTCTCTAGTCTAAAGAAGAGAAGGACTAGGGGTCTTCCAATATTTGAGGGGCTGCCACAGAGGGGGCGGGTGGCGGGTAGGGAACAACCTGATCTCCAATGCACCTGAGGGCAAGAGAAGTAGCAATGGACGAAAGCTTAACAAAGAAAGATCCAGGAGAAATTTCCTGTCAGTGAGAAGAATTAATCAGTGGAACTACTTGCCTCCAGAAATTATGAGTGCTCCATTAATGGAAGTTTTGAAGAAGAGATTGGACAACCATTTGCCCAGGGGTAGGCAACCTTGGCTCTTTTATGACTTGTGGACTCCAACTCCCAGAATTCCTGAGCCGGCATGGCTCAGCTTGGAAACCTCTCCCTTTCCCCTCAGCGTGGCTGGCTCAGGAATTCTGGGAGTTGAAGTCCACGAGTCATAAAAGACCCCAGGCTGCCTACCCCTGGTATAGGGTCTCCTGGTTGTCCAGGGATTAGACTAGAAGATCTCCAGGGCCCCTTCCAACTCTGTTATTCTCTGTTCTGTTGAATAGAAAACATCAAATCTCAGGAGGGCTGGTTTCGCTCAGGATCCATGGGAAGACGAGAGGAATTTGGTACAGTGCAGGGGTCTCCAACCTTGGCACCTTTTAGACCTGTTGACTTCAACTCCCAGAATTCCTCAGCAAGCCATGCTAGAAATTGGGTGACTGAGTTCTAATCCTGCCTCGGGCATGAAACCAGCTGCTGCTAGGGGACTTCTGAAAATCTTGCCAAGAAAACTTAAAGGAACTAGTCTTGCTAAGAAACAAGACTAACTCAAAGACAACCCTCCCCCACCCCAAAATGAACAAAATGGAAAGGCACTTTAGACATGGATAGAAGTATCCTTGCTTTCCCTTTTCCCTTATCACCTTCTTTTTTTCTCACGGAGTCATCCCTCTATTGCTGTACAGGCAGTCCTTGACTTATGACTGTTCACTTAGCAACAGTTCGAAGTGGTGACAAACCTCCCCAGCTGGGGAATTCTGGGAGTTGAACTCTATGCATCTTGAGAAGGCTTTACAGCAGGGGTCTCCCAATCTTGGCAATTTTAAGACTTGTGGACTTCACCTCCCAGAACTCCCCTACTAACAAAACAAAGCAAAACGAAGAGGTAGAATACCTGTTTTACAGAAAAGGGCAGAGTTGTGGTGGGGAAAAAGGGGGGGCTACATTAAACTAAGCAATCTGAGAAAGATATGGGGTCCCTTTCTCAGCCAATTGGAAGAAGACAATGCAGTTGGAAAAGGGGTGGGGCCTCAAACAGAATTGTGTGGGTGCCCTCTTGTCTTTTTTCTGACGCCCTCCATTCTTTTAAGGTAAAGGTAAAGGTAAAGGTTCCCCCGCACATGTGTGCTAGTCGTTTCCGACTCTAGGGGCTGGTGCTCATCTCCGTTTCAAAGCCGAAGAGCCAGCGCTCCTCCGAGGACGTCTCCGTGGTCATGTGGCCGGCATGACTGGACGCCAAAGGCGCACGGAACGCTGTTACCTTCCCACTGTAGTGGTCCCTATTTTTCTACTTGCATTTTTACGTGCTTTCGAACTGCTAGGTTGGCAGAAGCTGGGATGAGTAACAGGCGCTCACTCTGTTTCCCCACCAAACTGCCAACCATCTGATCAACAAGCTCAGCGTCCTAACTCACTGAGCCACCGCGTCCCTCTTTTAGCCTTCCCTAAAATGTTGCAGATTGTGACTCTGAAGGGTTTGTAAGGGAATGATGAGATGCCTAGGCCTGTTTGATTTATTTTGTTTGTGTGTGTGTGTGTTTGTGTGTATGGCCTTATTAATGTAATTATAATTTTAGCCTTACTGTGAATCTTTTAATTGGGATGCTAATTACTGCCCAAAGTTTCATCAATTGTGGGGGGTAGAAATATGACTGATAAATAAATAAGTGGCTGGTCTAGGAAGTTTATAATTTGGTAGTATGGAATATCAAAATAGATAATTAGTGCCCAATTATCCAACAAACAAGGTTAGCAAAGCCAGGGATATTTAAGAACTAAAACGATGCTCAGCTTCTAACCGTACCAAATTCCATCTCCGAGTTTCGCAAACTTTCTCAATTTCCACAGTCCAGGTAGTCCTCGACTTAATGACCACAACTGGGATCAGAACTTCCAAGGTGACTGAAGTCACTTCCAGTTTTATGATCTTTTTTGCCATGGCTGTTAAGTGAATCACGGCAGTTCGTTAAGCGAAGTGTGTGGTCATTAAGTGAATCTGACTTCCCCTTTGACTTAGTTTGTTGGAAACCAGCTGACACAAGTGGCAATTAATGATCCTGGGATGCTGCAAGCATGGTAAATACCTGCTGGTTGCCAAGCTGCCAAATTTTGATCACGTGACCATGGGAATGCGATGATGGTCATAAGCGCGAGGACTGGCTGCAAGTCAGTTTTCCTGCATAACTTCAAACAGTCTCTAAATCTGGGGTCTTCAAACTTGGCCACTTTAAGACTTGTGGACTTCAACCTGGTCACTGGCACCCTGAAGCATAATGGAACAATAGATTATGGTATTTGCTTTTGCTAATAGAAGGCATTAACTCATTGCCTGCCCAGGAGACCTTAAATTTGTCTTCCTTCAAGACTTTTAAATTACTATTTTATCAACTTCCAATTTGCATATGTAAATAGACTGTTGCATAGTAGAGAACTGATAGCTGGATTAAAGTCTGCAATTTGATTCCCACTCTTTCTTCACCACCGTTCAATGAGCATTGTGTTTGTATGTGTGAAAACAGTCCTTTCCCCATTCATACTTCCCTCCTCCTCCTCCTGTGTGTTTGTGGGCATCTTCTCCACTGGAAAGCGGAATATGGCTTTTATTTTTTATTTTGCTTGACATGGCGTGAGTTTGGGAATAGAGAGGCAAGTAAGTGATAATAAAGACGCATTTGTTTGAAACAGGCAGGGTCGTTAAAAAGCTTCTGCAATCCGAATCTCCTTTAAGGTTCCTTGATGTCAGAGGCTGAGTTCGAAAGAAAGTATGGGAATTGTAGTCCCAGCCTATCTAGAGCAGGGGTCTCCAACCTTGACCACTTTAAGACTTGTGGACTTCAACTCCCAGAACTCCTCAGCCAAGCACGCTGGTTGAGGAATTCTGAGAGTTGAAGTCCACAAGTCTTAAAATGGCCAAGGTTGAAGACCCCTGTTCTAAATGAATTATTGTAAGCAGTTAAGGATACCAGAAGGGAATCGGTTTTATCATACTGTGTCCAGATAAAGGTAGTCCTGAAAGACCACAGTTGAGCCTAAAAATTCTGTTGCTAAGCGAGACCGTTGTTAAGTGGGTTTTGCCTCATTTTACAACCTTTCTGGCTGCAGTTGTTAAACGAATCACTACAGTTGTTAGTAACACGGTTCTTAAGTGAATCGTGCTTCCCCATTGAGCGTGCTTGTGAGAGGTTCACAAAAGGGGATCACATGACACACACACACACCCAGGATACTGGAGACGTCATAAATAAGTCTGAAAGATCTGAATTTTGATCACGTGACCAGGGGGGAGGCTGCAGTGGTCGTCAGTGTGAAAAATTGTCATCAGTCACTTTTTTTTTAGTTCCATTGTAGCTTCAAACAGACACTAAATGAACTGTTGTAAGTCAAGGACTACCTTTAAGTGGTGAACAGCAGAGAATGTGTGGAGTTTTCTCCCAGAAGAACCCAATTTACCTTTTTTTCTCATTTCAGTATTCCAGGTGTTTGTGATACAAACATGGCGGTTCATTTCTCAGAAGGCTTACAAACATTACAAGGGAACAGAAAAGTTATTTGCTGTTCGAGTAGGGATCAAGAACAATCTGGGAGATTTAATTATATATTTTGTTTTCTCTGGAGGGAGAAAGAAAAATTTTTGGCCCAGTTTTTTTTTTTAATCCCACTTATATCCCGCCCTTCTCCGAAGACTCAGGGCGGCTTACAATCTAAGAAGCACAAATCAATGTGCTTAGCAGTTTGAATTTAAAGGGTGCAACTCTATGTACATGTGGTAGGAAGGGGCATATGAATAGAATAGAGCTGGAAGGGACCTTGGAGGTCTTCTAGTCCAGCCCCCTGCTTAAGCAGGGAACCTATACCATCTCAGACAGGTGAATGTCCAGTCTCCCATTAAAAATCTCCAGTGATGGAACGCCCACAATTTCTGGAGGCAAGCCGTTCCACTGGTTAATTATCCTCACTGTCAGGAAGTTTCTCCTTAATTCTAGGTTGCTTCTCTCCACGTTCAGTTTCCAACCATTGTTTCTCATCCATATCAAGATGTAAGTGCCTTCACTAACTTCTACATAAACTTGTTTAGGTTTAACTGCAGCTTAATGCATAGTAATGCAAATTAAGGGTCTATATACATTTGGTAGTAAGGGGTGTAGCAAGTTATTTCTATGTGAACCTCTATAGCTGTCTTTCTCAAATTCAGCAACTAGTTGTGTGGACTTCAAGTCCCAGAATTCCCTGGTAAGCATGACTGTGGAATTCTGGGAGTTGAAGTCCACACAAAGTTGCTAAGCTTGAGAAATACTGCATTATATATTTCAAGTGTAAATATTTGTATGGATGCATTTGTTCCTTTGTTTGTTGGTTGTGCAGGGTTTTCTTTTTTTTTTTTTGCTTTTTGTGGAGATTTTATGTTCGGTTTCTATCTTGCCTTGTGATTGTGGTACAGTATTTGTTTTTTCTGCTTTTATCTGTTAAATCCCAGGTTGCACTGGAAGAATTCACAATATACATTTACATTACATAAAATGGAAATTTATGTACATGGTATATATTCTATAAATGATATGTAACATGTTACAAATTGTATATATTTTATAAAATGAAATATGTTGTATACATTGTATATAATCACAAAATAACAGAGTTGGAAGGGACCTTGGAGGTCTTCTAGTCCTATACCAGGGGTCTTTAAACTTGGCCCTTTTGTGACTTGTGGACTTCAACTCCCAGAATTCCTCAGCCAGGCACGTGTGTCTGGCTGAGGAATTCTGGGAGTTGAAGTCCACAAGTCATAAAAGGGCCAAGTTTGAAGACCTCTGCCCTATACCATTCCAGACAAATGGCTATCCAATCTCTTTTTTAAAACCTCCACTGTTGGAGCACTCGCAACTTCTGCAGGCAAGCAATATATAATAGAATGTATATGTGTGTGAAATATCTATCTATCTGCCTGTCTATCTATCTAATATATATATATATATACATATATAATGAATTTGATATATCAAAGGACAGCATTAAGCCATTTCCCCTAACCCACTTTCCCCCTCCTATCCCCGATTACTGCTATATTATTATTACTACTACTCTAGTAATAAAAGATTTGGAATAAGACTTCTGTCCGTTCCTTCGGCTTCAGAAAACTCCAGTCCGCGTTTTGCTTCTGCGCTCGCTGGGAAAGTGCCAAGACTTCCTCCCTCCCTGTCCGACCAATACAGTTCGCTGGAAAATGTGGCTCGGGAATTACAGGATTGGGGTTGCGAGTTATTTTCTTGCACGCCAAGGGTTTGAAAAGAGAAGCTGGGATGTACAAACGTCTGTTACGTCTTACATAAAATCCGCTTACCTTTCCCTTTGTTTCTCCTCCTCCCCCCCCCTTACCGTCGGAGCGATCTCTGTGCCTGAAATAGCGTAATTCACAACCTATTCTCGGTGCATAAGGGCGTTGAAGGGGAAAAGAAAGGGCTTGACCTGTGGAACTGCTGCCTGCCAGGGCTGCTGTGAAGGACATCTGGCGAGGTCTGGGTGGGGAAAATCTGGAAAGCGGCTCAGAAGCGGATCCCCAGTTCGATTCCCACCTCCCGCTTGACCTTCCTGGAATTGGGAACTTGGGGGAGGGGCCATCCCAACCGAGAGAAATCCATTCATCTGCAATGCATTCATTCACGTTTCAGAAACACCCCCCCACTCCGTTGCCATAGGAACAGCATTATTTTTAAAGCGAGCTGCAACTGCAGCTGCCTTGGGCTGAAACAGGAAAGAAGGAGGGGTCCGGATTTCCTGTCTGGGGGTCCTGCACTCCTCTTGATAACCACCCCCCTCTTTTAACCGCATTGTGGTAGGCAGGAAACCCAACAGGACAAGATCTGGGAATTCCACAGGGGAAGCACGTGCACCTGAAAACTTCTGCCCAGAGGAATTTTTTTTTCAACTTTGGCAACCTTAAGGTAACGTGGACTTCAACTCCCAGAATTCCCCAGCCAGCAATTTACTCATAAAGGCTGTAAAAAGAGCCTCTAGTTTCATTGCAGAGAGGAGGAGGGACTCAGGAGCTATTCTCCAAAGCGATCGAAGGCAGGACAAGAAGCAAGGGATGGAAACTAAACAAGGAGAGAAGCAACCTGGAACTAAGGAGAAACTTCCTGTCAGTGAGGATAATTAAGCAGTGGAACAACCTGCCTCCAGAAGTTGGGAATGCTCCAACACTGGAAGTTTTTAAGAAGAGACTGGACAGCCATTTGTCTGAAATGGTATAGGGTTTCCTGCCTGAGCAGGGGGTTGGACTAGATGACCTCCAAGGTCCCTTCCAACTTCATTATGATTATGATTATTATTGCACTTGCATTTAATTAAAATGAAAAAAAATCAATATGCTGTCTCTGGAAGCATCTTCCATTTAGCTTGTGTTAAAACTGCTGATGGAGAAGTTAGAGGGAAGGAAGAGAAGGAAAGGGATTGCTGGATTGGCTGGGAAACTGTCACTGCACATTGAAAATGAAGATCATGTGGCTGCAGCAGCAGCAACACAGCGTCAGCAAATAGCAACGAAGCAGGCACAACTTCCTTAAATGTCATTCCCTTGGGAATTATGGTTCCCAGATTTTGGGGCATATTCTGAAAGTCAATTTGAGGAACCTTGTTTCAAAAATTGTTGCCCTGTGATGCACCGTTTTGCCCAGATAAAGATCACAACAAGGAGAGTTTTAGTAGCATATAGATAGGGCCCAAAGTTAAAACAAGGATCAGTGCCTGGAAGCTTTATGGATCAAGATCCAAATTTGAAATGAGGAATTTCCTAACCACAACAGATGATTGCCTTGGGCAGGAGGGTGGACTAGAAGATCTCCCTTCTAGTGATTTTGTCAGACCTGAATTCCAGTTTTCTTTAGGCTTGAAAGCCAAACCGCCTGACTTGGGGCCAAGTTGTTCTTTTAGCAGTGAAGACCCTCACCTGAAACTGTAGCCAAGAAAACTACATGGACAAGCAACTTATATAGACCACCACCAAAAAAAATTCCTTTCAATAGGTCTGTGTAATATTTTTATTCCTTTTGTTTGTTGTGCAGGGAGGTATTGAAGCAGACTTTAAAAAAAACCCTCCTAATGCCAAGCGTGGCAGACATTAAAAAAATGAATTAAAAGGCACTTTATCAAATTGTGTTTCAAGTGAGCTGCAGCTGATGTCTTTTAATAAAGTTGGTGAATTGGGAAAAAGGTGCTAAGAGAGAAGAGGTTTGACTCCTATAGACTACAGCAGCGGTCTTCAAACTTGGCTCTTTTATGACTTGTGGACTTCAACTCCCAGAATTCCTCAGCCAGGCATGCTGAGTCCCCTGGACCAGGGCTTTTCAACCAGTGGTACGGGTACCACCTGTGGTACATTGGCACCTGGCAGGTGGTACGTGACCATCCTAGAAAAGTGGTAGCAGGGGAGGGGAATGAGCTGAATTGGTGGCAGCACCGCAGAAGCCTAAGCGAGAGATGGCTGGAGCTGCAGGGCTATTGGGGCTCAGTGAAAGCGCCAGGATCAGTGCTTCTTTGGGGCTGTCAGGGCTCAGTGGAAGCGCCAGGATCAGTGCCAGGCTCCAGCTGGAGGACTACCTGTACTTCACTTTTTTCCTTTTTTTTTTGGTCATCAAGATTTTGACACCTTGCTAGGTGACTGGTGGTACTCGGATGTTGCCATATCCCAAAAGTGGTACAATGGGTGAAAAGGTTGAAACGCCCTGCCCTGGACTAAGTTGTTGTGATTCAGGGTCAGCAGTTGGGTCGGACGAATCAGAGGAGGAGGGGGGTGTTGAAGACCTTGCTGAGGGGGTTGAAGATCTTGCTGATGATAGCCCTCAGGCAGGCCCCTCCCACTTGGTCACCATGGAGACCCAGCTGTGTGAGCCTGACAGTGTGGATGAAGATGACCCACAGCTGGCCCTGTTCAAGGACGCCCGACGCAGGAGGCAGTCAAGTAGGAGTAAACAGAGGAAGGCTGTGGGGCTTCTCGGAAGGAGGCAGAGAGAGGCCACGCCCTGAACTCTTTATAAAGGGAATGTTTGGGGAGGGCTGGTTTGCTGAAAGCAACCGCTCAGATAGTGTTTCAAAGCTCCTGTATCTTGGTACGTGTCTTGTTTGTTTTTTTTAGTAATAAATTTGGCAGACGTCATTCCAGCCTCTTGCCGTTTATAAAGGGGTTGCCTTTTCTGCAGGGCCGGTTGCAGGCTGGTACAGAACATAAGTCTACCTACCTATCATTTCACTAATAGTGGCTAAGTGTTACCATATTTAGCTAGTCCTCGACTTATCACCACAATTGAGACCAGCGTTCCTGTTGCTATAGGCAGGGCAGTTGTGAAGTGAGTCACACTTAATTTTACAACCTATTTTGCCAGGGTTGTTAAGCAAAGCATTGCAGTTAAGTGAATCCAACTTCCCCCATTAACTTTGCTTGTTAGAAGCTGGCTGAGAAAGTTGCAAAGAGCAGCCACATAAAACACTCCCCCTCCCCCCTTCCCCCCATGCTGCAACCATCATAATCACTTGCTGGTTGCCAAGCCTCTTGACTGTTGATCATATGACCGTGGGAGATGCTCCTGACAGTTGTGAGTGCCAGGATGGTTGTAAAATGGGTTGGTCACAACACACACCACCATTACAGTCCTAAGTTGAGGACTATCTGTATAGGTGTTTTTCAACCTGGGCAACTTAAAGATATGTGGATTTCAATCCCCGGAGTTCTCTAGCCAGTATGCTTGAAGTAAAACTAAACAAGATTACCCTCCATAAATTACATTTAAGCCAGGGGTCTTCAAACTCGGCCCTTTTATGACTTGTGGACTTCAACTCCCAGAATTCCTCAGCCAGGCATGCTGGCTGAGGAATTCTGGGAGTTAAAAGTCCACAAGTCATAAAAGGACCAAGTTTGAAGACCCCTGGTTTAAGCCTTTGACATGGATCCGTCCATATTGGTGTTTTTCAACCTTGGCAACGTCAAAGTGCGTGGACTTCGACTCTCAGCACTGTGACTTTTTCTCAGGGCTGTTGTAACTCTGAACAGTCGCTAAGCAAACAGTTGTAAGTCGAGGACTACCTGTACACTTTTCATTCATACCACCCTGAAAGGGAGAACGCTGCAGGCAGTGGGTGGGTGGGATCCTGGTCCTTTCCGAAATAGACTTTATTTGCTTCCCAGCTGTTGGTTCAGCTGCTGGGTGGAGGTCAGGGGTACTTCTTCCATGCAGAACTGGGTGGGGCCCCAATCTTGGGCGTCCCGTTCCCAGGCTGGAGGGTGGCGTTGGTGTACATCCCAGCCCTGACCTCCCCCTCTCTCAAGGGATTTCCACAGACGGATAACCTCATAACAACAGCGGTGGTGGTGGTGGTGGGGGGAGCCTGAGTCAGCAGCCCTTCATGTTTGCTAAAAGGATAGGATGGGGGTTCAGCCAGGATCTAAAGTTCGGCTGAAGGGTGATCGGTGCCAGAGACCCCCAACAGCTGCTTTACCAACTGATGTGCCGTTCTCCCTTGGGTGTGCTGCTATGCTTTGAAGGGATACTTTGCCTCACGACCCAGTTGAGGGGCGAGTTTGACAACACGGAGAAAAAGACATTAAGGCTGGGCTCTCTAAACTTGGCTACTTTAAGACTTGTGGACTTCAGCTCCCAGAATTCCTCAGCCAGCATGCTCGAAGTAAAACTAAACAAGGTTGTTCACCATAGATTAATCCAGGGGTCTTCAAACTTGGCCCTTTTATGACTTGTGGACTTCAACTCCCAGAATTCCTCAGCCAGCATGCCTGGCTGAGGAATTCTGGGAGTTGAAGTCCACAAGTCATAAAAGGGCCAAGTTTGAAGACCCCTGGATTAATCTTTAAGCCTTTGGCATGGATCTGTCTAGGTTAGTGTTTTTCAACCTTGGCAACTTTTAAGATGTGTGGACTTCAACTCCCACAATTCCCCAGCCAGCATGCCTTAAGGTTGCCAAAGTTAAAAAAACAAAAACCCCACTTGTTTAAGTTGTGTGTTGCTTTTCACAGAAATCTACAAAGGGGGTCATAAAACTCCAAATAGCAGCTATGCCAGAGGAACTCCATTCATTTTATTTTTTACATGTGAACTTTCCTTGTGTGGCTATTGTCGCCAGCTTGACTTTTTTTGACCTGCACGGATGCCCCTGTGAATACAGCTGGCATGTCTTTCAATGGAAGTGATTTAGAATAGTTTCAAGCTGATGCAGATGGAGAGAACTGATCCATTTGGAGGGGGAAATTGTTAATGAAACTGATATCCTTGGACTTCTGAGCCATTGCTCTTTGCCACAAAGATCCTCAAAATCCTTCTGCAATTCACCAAACCACAGGAGACCCAAGAAAATAATTGCTTCTGGATCTGTTCAGTTGCCAGTGGTGTAGTTGTTCAGTTGCCAAGACATGTCTGACTCTTTGTGACCTTGTAGACTACAGTCCCCCACCCCAGGCTGCCCTGTCCTCCACGGTCTCCTGTGTTCATTGTCCTGATGACACTATCAAATCATCTCATCCTCTGCCATCCCCTTCTCCTTTTGCTTTCCATCTTTCCAGCATCAGAATCTTTTCCAAAGAGTCCACTATTCTCATTTGGCGGCCAAAATATTTAGCAGAATAACAGAATTGGAAGGGATCTTGGAAGTCTTCTAGTCCAGGGCTTTTCAACCAGTGGTACGGGTACCACCTGTGGTACATTGGCACCTGGCAGGTGGTACGCGACCATCCTAGAAAAGTGGTAGCGGGGGAGGGGAATGAGCTGAACCGGTGGCAGCACCGCACAAGCCTGAGCGAGAGACGGCTGGAGCTGCAGGGCTGTCAGGGCTCAGCGGAAGCGTCAGGATCAGCACCAGGCTTCAGCTGGAGCTTGGTGCTGATCCCGGCGCATCTGCTGAGCCCTGAAGAAGCACCAGTCAGCTGGAATGTTGCAGCATCTCCAGGGTCTTGTGATTTACATTCAGATGATTGGCAACTGATTCATATTTATGACAGTCACAGTGTCCCAGGGTCATGTGAAGTGACCAGAACCTGCTACAACCACCCAGCAGATGGGGGGAATAAAAACCAAACACCCCATCCCACCCACCCCTGCTGCCAATCCTCAACAGAAATGCTCACAACAATGAAAACCCCGGACAGGATGAAGAGCGCCACCGGGCGGGCAGGCAGGTGTCTTGCTTGGCTGTGGTTTGGGGGGGCACTTTTTTCAGTGCCATTGTAACTTCGAACAGTCACCAAGCGAACTGTTGTAAGTCGAGGACTGCCTATACTTCATCACTTTCTTTCTTTTTTTGGTCAAGTTTTTGACACCTTGCTAGGCGACTGGTGGTACTCGGATGTTGCCATATCCTAAAAAGTGGTACAATGGGTGAAAAGGTTGAAAAGCCCTGTTCTAGTCCAAGCCCCTGATCAGGCAGGACACCATTTCAGACAAACAGCTGTCCAGTCTCTGCTTAAAAACCTCCAGTGTTGGAGCATTCACCACCTCTGGAGGCAAGTTGCTCCAATGATTAATTGTTCTCACTGTCAAGAAATTTCTCCTTAGTTCTAGGTTGCTTCTCTCCCTAAGTTTCCATCCATTGCTCCTTCAGGTGGACAGTCGCTTGTCTGAAACGATATAGGGTCTCCTGCTTAGAGCAGGGGGCTGGACTAGAAGACCTCCAAGGTCCCTTCCAGCTTCTATTCTGTTCTGATTCATTTGGAGAATAGGCTGATTGCGGCAGCTCCTTAAGATATCGGGACATTTTAACTTCAGCTTCAGTTTGTATCCTTCCAAAGGACAGTCAATGTTGATTCCCTACATCTCTCCAAACATTCCAGACGACTTGATAAGAATCCAGATTCTCTTTTAAATATACACACACGGGTTTGCTGGCAAGCTCAGCGAGAAAAACTGGCAAGGCAGCTGTTTTAAAGCTTCCAGGAATCGGGTCCAAATTTAAGGGTTCTGGCGTTCGTTCTTTCTTTCTCTCACTCACTCACTCACTCTGTTCGGTGTGTGTGTGTGCATGTGTGTGTGTGTGTGTGAAATCTCAAAGGAAGGAGGTGCACATGCGCGCACACCCCAAACACACACGCACACAAAAGCATTCCGGGCTCTTGCGTTGCCAGCTGCGTCAACCGAGCAGGCACTTTGACGCAGTTACCTGTGGCTCGTGGCTATATATAGACGGCGGCCTCCCACTCCTCTCTCCCACTCCCCACCCCACGGCTGACTAAACAGAACTACCTAAAAATCAAGGACGAGCGGGTGTCACGGGAGCCCGGCCTGTGTATTTATCCTGGGTGGGAAGGCAGAGAGCATTATTTGGCTTCTGCAGCTGCCTCCTACCTTCCCGGCTTCTCGGAACTGGGGTGGATGGGTGGGGGGCTTTCCTCCCCAGTCCCCCTCCCTCCAGGGCTGCGGCTTTGCCTCAAGCCAGATGTGGCAAATGGGGAGTGGGGGGGCGGGGGGGGCAGAGAGGGGCGAAGAAAGCTGGGGCCTCACCAGCAGAAGAAGCGGAGAAAAAAAACCCAAAAAACGATAAAACCAGAACTTGGGACAGCTAACAAAAGGGCTGAGCGTGGAAGCTAAGCAGGGTTAGGCGTGGTGAGCATTTGGATGGGGATCCCCTCCGGGCAACTTGGCAGTTGAAATCCCAAATCCTCCTGTGAGGACACGCCAGATTCGATTTAGGAGCTAGGGAGAGTTTGCAAGCTGGGAATCAATTTTATAGGGAGGTTGGGGGGGTGGGGGGGGGGAAGAAGCTGGGCTGGGCTGGGCTGGCCACTGGTCCTTGTAAATAGCAGTCCAGTAGCTGGGTGACTCCTGCCCCAGATGGCTGGCAACCAAACTGGGCTTTTGCAGGGGTTTTTGGGAAGGAGGTGGTCTCTTCCTGTCCCAGACACATCCGACCTGGGTTTCCTGCGGGGTAGACCAACAGGAAGCAGGATGCCTAGGGAGGATCTTGGGGGTGGGTGGGTGGGTGGGTGCTGAAAGAGAAAAGTGATGGAGACATGAAAGAAAAGATCCATGTGACCCACCGAGAACAACTTAAAACTGTCTCTCAACCTTGGCAAGTTTTAAGATGGGTGGACTTCAACTCCCAGAATCCCCCCGTGGAAGTCCACCCATCTTAAAGCTGCCAAGGTTGAGAATCACTAATGTATAAGTTGATTCAGTGCCGTGGAATGAATGAAGAGGCTCTGTTCACACGGTGCAATGGAGAAGATCTCTGCCCTTGGGAAACCCTGACAAAAGGAAAGAAGGCAACGAAATCGGATTGAATCACACCGGGCTCCCCACTCAGTGCAAAGCTGGGATCGTCCTTATTGAGGGATATCAGAATCATATTTCATTCCTGGAAAATGAAGACAGCTCTGGAACTCCTTATACACCACATGAACAGTTTTGCTGCCATGTGGAAGCAGGAGACCCTATATCCAAGTGGCTGCCCAGTCTCTTCTTAAAAGCTTCCAGTGATGGAGCACCCACAATTTTTGAGGCAAGCTGTTCCACTGGTTAATTGTTATCCCTGTTAGGAAGTTTGTCCTTCGTTCTAGGTTGCTTCTCTCCTTGGTTAGTTCCCATGCAATCAAGGATTTTTTCCCTCACCAGTTTTCAAGAAGGGATGGCTGAGATTGAAGCTGAGGGAAGCTGTATGGTCCTGCCCAAAAATAAAATATTCTAGTCCTCATGGTGCTGATGTTTTAAAGAGGGACATAGGAATCCCCTTTGACCCCTCATCCTGTTTCGTGCAGCCAGAGACTCTTGAGAGTTAGATGGGCAGCCTATAAATTTAACAAATAAAATCTCTGCAGTCGCGTGCACCATTCTGCAGTCATCCTTTACCTCTTTTTCAGGGAGAAGGGCGGCATACAAATTTAATAAACCTTAAACCTTAATGGTGTGCCAAGAACAGCCCTCCCAAAATTAGGCAGAGACAGTACATCAAACAAAGTACATAGGTAGGGTCAAGCTCCCTTCAGAATGAAATCTAAAATTCATTTACATTTAAATCAGTTCAATATGTTGCCATAATGACAGCCTGTAAACAGTTCTCAACCTTAGTGCCGGATTGTACATTTTTAAAATCCAAGTGCTATCCGACCTCGTTTATTTGATTTTTATCCCGCTTTTATTATTTTGTGTAAGTAATTCAAGGCGGTGAATACGCCTAATACTCCTTCTTCCTCCTATTTTCCCCACAACAACCCTGTGAGGTGGGTTCAGCTGAGAGAGAGAGAGAGAGAGAGAGAGAGAGAGAGAGAGAGAGAGAGAGAGAGAGTGATTGGCCCAAAGTCACCCAGCTGGGTTTCATGCCTAAGGTGGGCCTAGAACTCCTGGTGATTGGCTAAAAGTCATCCAGTTGGGGTGAGTGTGGAATTCTGGGAGCTGAAGTCCACACCACTTCCAGTTGCCAAGATTGAGAAACATGTTTTATGGAATACTTGCTAGTTTTAGACAAGAAAAGACCTTTGGCCTGTTCTGCTCCATGGTCCATTTTTAATTCAAGATTCTTTTATTTAATAATTTGGTAAATAGCTGCCCATCTTGCCCAAGCGACTCTGCTTGGAGAAGAAAGTTGGGGGGAAAAAACAAGAATATGTCAAAGAGTAAACCAAACCAACCTTCCATTTGTGAAGAAGCTATACCCCCACTAAGCTACAGTTCAACTTGTAGGTAGTCCTCAATTTATGACCACACTTGGGATCAGAATTTCTGTTGCTAAGCAAGGTGGTGGTTAAGGGTCACATCTGATTTTTTTTTAAATTCCATTTATATCCCGCCCTTCTCCGAAGACTCAGGGCGGCTTACAAGCTTAGCAGTAGCCTTCAGTCTATGTATATGCCTTCTTGTTAGGGCTTTCACACACACCCCAAGCGGCATTATTACAAAGTCAGCTTATTGCCCCCAACAATCTGGGTCCTCATTTTACGATCCTCATTTTACGATCCTTTTTGCCATGGTTGTTAAGGGAATCACTGCAGCTGTTAAATGAGTCATGTGGTCACTAAGCGAATCTGGCTTCTTTCTCCCTTTCACTTTGCTTGTCAGAAACTGGCTGGGAAGGGCACAAATGGCAACCACATAACTCTGGAATGCTGCAACTGTCGTAAATACATGCTGGTTGACGAGGGCCTGAATTCTGATCACCTGACTGTGGGGATAGTGCGATGGTCATAAATGCGAGGACTGATCATCAAGCGAATCCCGTTTGCCTCCTTAACTTGGTTTGTCAAAAGGTGGCCAGGAAAGGTTTTTCACCACACGATCATGGGGATGATGCAATGTTTGTAAGTGCGAGGATTAGTCATAAATCACTTTATTTAGTAAAGGTGGTCCTCGACTTAGCGACCACAATTAGGCCCAAAATTTCTGTTGCTAAGCAAGACTGTTGTTAAGCGAGTTTTGCCCCGTTTTATGGCCTTTCTTGTTGAGCAAATCGTTATAGCTGTTCAGTTAGTAACTTGGTCATTAAATGAATCTGGCTTCCCCCACTGACTTCGCTTGTCGGAAGGTCCCAAAAGGGGAACCACATGACTCGGGGGACACTGAAACCATCGTAAATATGAGCCAGTTGCTGAATTTTGATCCCGTGACCGTGGGGAAGCTGCAACGGTTGTAAATGTGAAAAACAGTCCTAAGTTACTTTTTTTTCAGTGCCGTTGTAACTTCGGTCAGTAAGCGAACTGTTATAAATCGAGGACTACCTGTACCATTATGATTTGAAATGGTCACTAAACCACCACCTCCAGAAGCGGTGAATGCTCCAACACTGGAAGTTTTTAAGAAGAGACCGGACAGCCATTTGTCTGAAATGGTATAGGGTTTCCTGCCTGAGCAGGGTGTTGGACTAGATGACCTCCAAGGTCCCTTCCAACTTTATTATTATTAAATGGTAGTTAAGTCTTGGAATACCTGTACTCTTTATTGCTTTTTAGCATTTTCATTACCCCCCCCCCTTTCCAGTGGTGGGATTCAAATATCTGATCCACTGGGTTCTTTGTGTGCGATGCCACTTCCGGAAGTCCATTCTGGGCCTGGGCAACAACAACAACAACAACAAATTAGCTATGGGCTCTGCCGAAATTGGTGCGAACTGGCTGAATCCCACCACTGACCCCCTTTCTGGGTCTTTTTTATATTCTCCGAATGGTGGGAACTCAGATCGGAGGGCGAGGAAGAACGTGGAGTAGCCCTCCCAACTCTGCCTGCCTCACGGCTGGTGTGTGGGCTATGAGGTGACTTAGCAGGCATATTCCCACATGCTGTAAATGGGCCTGGCCGGGGGGGGGGGGAGACATTGGGAGAGAGGGGGGGACATTACTGGAAAGGCAGGTGATTCGGAGTGAATGGCCCTTAGCAGCTGCACTCATTCAGCCATCTGTTCGTTTCCCCCCCCAAGAACCAGCTGTAAGGTCAACGGTACCCATAAAAGCAAACTCTCGAGTGTGTGTGTGAGTGCGACGGATTGCCAGTCCCTTCGCAAGCAAGAAAGGTTGAGGGGGAACACCCTGGAAGAGAGACCTCTTGTGTTGTTGTTGTTGTTGTTGTTTCTTTTTTCTTTCCAAGCTCTGGAGTCGGAAAGAATGCGCTTCTTAGCTTGCGAACAACTGTTGTATAACCTGCCTGACCTCAGCTGCTTCCAGGCCAGGCAACTGGCAGTTCTGTTGCAGACTTTAAAGTTGACTTTGGGGGTGGGGGGGAAAGGAAGGGAGGGAGGAGGAAAGGAGTCAATGGGGAGAATGGGGAGGGAGGGAAAGAAGGTTCACGCAGGTGCCCAGCAAGGGAAAAAGAATAAAAGAAAGATGGGGGGGGGGGAAATACCAGGAAGAGAAAAGTGTCATTGTGTCATTTCTTCTAAAGGTCTCAAGATAATAGCTTCTTATGTGCTGTGAGGGTGGCAGGGGACTATTATGTCAGGAGGACTCTACAATTAAGGCCATCATTTCCCCCCCCCCCACTCTTTTATGCAAACCTGGGCTTAGTCATTACAAGATGGAGCTGCCGCTCCTCATTGATGCAAAGAGGTGCTAAGAAACCAAATGTATAAACCAAAAAAGCCAACTTTTTTTTTTAACGCCAGGCTGCCTTAATAGTGGAATAGAACCATGATCACATGAAGTGTTAATACCACTTTACAATGCCTTGGTAAGGCCACCCTTGGAATACTGCATCCAGTTTTGGTCGCCACGATATAAAAAAAAGATGTTGAGACTCTAGAGCAGGGCTTTTCAACCAGTGGTACGGGTACCACCTGTGGTACATTGGCACCTGGCAGATGGTACGCGACCATCCTAGAGAAGTGGTAGCGGGGGACGGGGATGAGCTGGACCGATGGCAGCACCGCACAAGCCTGAGTGAGAGACGGCTAGAAATGCAGGACTGTCAGGGCTCAGCGGAAGTGCCAGGATCAGCGCCAGGCTTCAGCTGGAGCTCGGCGCTGATCCTGCCATGTCTGCTGAGCCCAGAAGAAGCGCCGAGCAGCTGGAATGTTGCAGCATCTCCAAGGCCTTGTGATTTACATTTAGATGCTTGGCAACTGATTCATATGGCAACTGATTCATATTTATGATGGTCACAGTGTCCCAGGGTCATGTGAAGTGACCAAAACCTGCTGCAACCACCCAGCAGAGGGGGGGGGGAATAAAAACCAAACACACCTCCACCCCACCCCCGCTGCCAATTCTCAACAGAAATGCTCACAACAATGAAAACCTCGGACAGGAGGAAGAGCGCTGCTGGGCGGGCAGGCAGGTGTCTTGCTCGGCTGTGGCTTGAGGGGCACTTTTTTCAGTGCCATTGTAACTTCGAACAGTCACTAAGCGAACTGTTGTAAGTTGAAGACTACGTGTACTTCATCACTTTTTTCTTTTTTCTTTTTTTTTGGTCAAGTTTTGGACACCTTGCTAGGCGACTGGTGGTACTCGGATGTTGCCATATCCTAAAAGTGGTACAGTGGGTGAAAAGGTTGAAAAGCCCTGCTCTAGAGCAGGGGTGTCAGACTGCTGGCTTGCGGGCCGGTTGCATCGTGCAGAGGCTGCGCCCACCCCAGCTCCGGCAATGCCAAAAAAGTTGCGACACGTCACGTGATCTGGTGACTTTGACACCCGTGCTCTAGAAAGAGTGCAGAGAAGATTAACAAATATGATTAGGGGGCTGGAGGAAGAATGGTTGCAGGATTTGGGTAAAGCTAGTTCAGGAGTTCCCAGCCGGGGGTGCGAGACGATATTCTAGGGGGTGCAAAAACTTGGGTTTTCAAAATTATAGTGTACGTGCATAATTCGTTGCCGTTATTTCAAATTTCTAAGGGGTCCAAGAATATATCAGAAGCGTCCTAGGGGTGCGGGGTACAGAAAAGGTTGGGAGCTGCTGATCTAGTTTAATGCAAAGAAGGATTGGGGTGACAGGATAGCAGTCTTCCAATCTCTAAGGGGCTGCCACAGAGAAGGGGGGTGGTGTTAAACTATTCTCCAAAGCACTTGAGAGCAGGACAAGAAGTAACAGATGGAAACCAATCAAGGAGAGAAGCAACCTAGAACTAAGGAGAAGTTTCCTGACAGTGAGAACAATCAATCAATGGGACGACTTGCCTTCAGAAGTTGTGGGCGCTCCAACACTGGAGGTTTTTTTAAAGAAGAGACTACACCGTTTGTCTGAAAGGGTGTAGGGTCTCCTACTGAAGCAAGGGGTTGGACTAGAGGAACAAGATCCCTTCCAACTCTTATTCTGTTAAACAGCAGCAAAGGAAGTCAAACATCTGCAGGAGGAAAGAAAAAAAAATTAAACATTCCACCTGAACTATGTCTCTTCTTCCCACTCCCGGAGTTGTCATCTCCAGGCACGGATTGCTGGTTGTGCTTCAACCCTCCTTCCATTTTAAGAACAGGACTTGCACCTCCGTTTCCATGCTGAGTTGGCTGGCTGGCTTTTCCTGTGACAAACTGTCTGCTAAAATGCAAGTCTTAGCCATCTTTTGGGAGGGTCTTCAAATGCCTCCCCGCCCAGCTGTGGAATAGGCTGAGGCCGAGAGTGTAACTGGTTGCCTGTTTTGAATCATGATCTCCAATTCATCCTTTGAGACAGAATCAAGGATCAGGGAAGAGGCTAGAAACCAGGAGACACTGTGTTCTAGTTCCACCTTAGGCATGAAAGCCGGCTAGGTGATTTGGGCCAATCACTAGGAGACAGTGAGTTCTAGTTCCATCGTAGGCATGAAAGCCGGCTGGGTGATTCGAGCCAATTACTAGGAGACAGTGAGTTCTAGTCCCGTCTTAGGCATGAAAGCTGGCTGGGTGATTTGGGCCAATCACTAGGAGACAGTGAGTTCTAGTTCCACTTTAGGCATGAAAGCTGGTTAGGTGATTTGGGCCAATCACTAGGAGACAGTGAGTTCTAGTCCTGTCTTAGGCATGAAAGCCGGCTGGGTGATTTGGGCCAATCACTAGGAGACAGTGAGTTCTAGTCTGGTTTTAGGCATGAAAGCTGGCTGGGTGATTTGAGCCAATCACTAGGAGACAGTGAGTTCTAGTTCCACTTTAGGCATGAAAGCCGGTTAGGTGATTTGGGCCAATCACTAAGAGACAGTGAGTTCTAGTCTTGTCTTAGGCATGAAAGCCGGCTGGGTGATTCGGGTCAATTACTAGGAGACAGTAAGTTCTAGTCCCATCTTAGGCATGAAACCCAGCTGGGTAATTTGGGCCAATCACTAGGAGACAGTGAGTTCTAGTCTGGTTTTAGGCATGAAAACTGGCTGGGTGATTTGAGCCAATCACTAGGAGACAGTGAGTTCTAGTTCCACTTTAGGCATGAAAGCTGGTTAGGTGATTTGGGCCAATCACTAGGAGACAGTGAGTTCTAGTCTTGTCTTAGGCATGAAAGCCGGCTGGGTGATTTGGACCAATCACTAGGAGACAGTGAGTTCTAGTGCTGTCTTAGGTATGAAAGCCGGCTGGGTGATTTGGACCAATCACTAGGAGACAGTGAGTTCTAGTCCCACCCTTAAGCATGAAAGTTAGCTGGGTGACTTTAGGGGCCAATCATTCTCACTCAGCCCACCCCATTTCACAGGGTTGTTGTGGGGAAAATAGGAGGAGGATGGAGTTTTAGGAATGTTTACTGCCTTGAGTTATTTATAAAAAATAACGAAGGTGGGACATTAATGACTACATTTAAAAATGGTCTTCTCCCATGTGGCTAAGAGTTTTGGCGGCATTTCCAAGTTGCACAGAAAGCAGTAGAAGCTGGTTTCGCTCTTTTTCCCTCATAGCGACCAACTTGACCTGACGCCTTCCAGATGTGTAGGGATTACAACATCCCAAAATTTCCAGCCAGCCACCACCCAGAATACATTTGCTTTTATTACTTTCACTTGATAAATGAGATTGTTAAAAGTTGCTTTGATTCTTATCTTAACAGGAGACAAGCTACCAATTAAAGGAGGACAGGCATTTTATTATTATTATTATTATTCACAGCCTAGGAACACACCTTGCTTAAAATTAATCCCAGGAACACTGGGGTACAGGGCTTAGAGAAGGCTTGGCATCCTAAGTTAAATTCTCCTTTTCTGCAGCTTTGGATTAAAATAAGACTTTTAAGCGAGACACCACTTTCATGGCTATAGGCAAACCCAGGCAGCTGAAAATAAATACGAATGTTTAAGTACAAATAAATACGAATGTTTAAGTACAGATGGTGTTTTCACTGTTTTAAGCAGACATTTCCATGTCTTCTGAAATGGACGCCATAACAAATGGGTGTAAGATTTGTTACTTTGGGTAACCAATTTGTGAGACAGGGAATGTCCTATTGCCTATCAGGAATACCATAACAGAGATGTTCAAATGAAATTATCTGTTATGTCAGTGTTCCTCAAACCTGGCAACTTTAAGATGGTGGACTTAGCATGGCTGCCTGGGGAATTCTGGGAGTTGAAGTCCACCATCTTAAAATCCTCAGGTTTGAGGAATATTGATTTATACGACTGAATATATCAGGCAAGTGTTTAGCTGTTGAGTCGGAATGCCAGAACTCTTTCTTTGGAGGGGAAGCTTAAAAAATAAATGTAAGCCCATGTAGTATATTCAACCTGCAGGCTCCCCCGAACCAATCTGTGGATAGCTGCCCAGCAAAATGGACTTTGCCACAAGATACGTAGAAAAAACAGCAAATCTTGGTGCAAATCATACAAAGGGGACTTTTTTCCATCCATTGCAATGCTGAGGCAGCTTTAACAAGTGAAGAGAGAGACTGAATGAGGCTTTAAGGACACCATCCAGGGAGACTAACTCTAGTTACTGGGGATGTGTACAGGATCCACTCAGGTGAAAATTTCTCCCAGCCTTGCTGTCTGTTTCAAAAGGATCTGCTCTTCTCATCCTGTCAGCCTCTTTCTATCTATGCTGTGTCGTGTGTCGTGTGTGTCGTGTGTGTGTGTGTGTGTGTGTGTGTGTGTGTGTGTGTGTGTGTGTGAGACAGAGAGAGAAACAGAAAGGGAATAGGAGAGAGAATGAAAGAGAAAGACAGGGAAAGCAAAAGAGAGAGGAAAGAGAAAAGGAAAGAGGAAGGAAGGAGGGAGGGAAGGAGGGAAGGAAGGAAGGAAGGAAGGAAGGAAGGAAGGAAGGAAGGAAGGAAGGAAGGAAGGAAGGAAGGAAGGAAGATCTCCTTGTAGGGAAGGAAAGGAAGAAAGGAGAAAGGAGAGATAGAAGAAAGAGGAAGGAAGGAGGGATTTAGTAGGGAAGGAGAAAGAAAGAAAGAAAGAAAGAAAGAAAGAAAGAAAGAAAGAAAGAAAGAAAGAAAGAAAGAAAGAAAGAAAGAAAGGGAGGGAGAGAGAAAGTGATAGAGAAAAGGAGGGACAAAGTGATAAAGAGAAAGAGAGAGAGAGAGAGAGAGAGAGAGAGAGAGAGAGAGAGAGAGAGAGAGAGATTAGCCTCTTGCTGGTACAAAACAGTTCCCTGTTTGTTTACTCTACTGATGGGGGAAGCAGTGAAGTTCTCCTCCACCCAGGGAATGTGTGGGTGGGGGAAAAGAAGGGGGCTTGGGCTGCAGAAGGGGATGGCTCCAATCCACCCTCTGATCTCATTCCCCAAGCATCCCAGACGGGCTTTCCAGCGCTGAGGTTTTGGCTTGGCCTTTTGCAACCTTTCCTCTTCCCTCCCTGCAGCATTAGCAGGAGAGCCAAATGAGGCTAACCTCATAGTCCCTCATCGGGAGGAATCCAGTAGCTGGACTCAGACATTTTATTAAACGGCAGAAGCTTTTGCAAGCGGCAGCTCCTTTTTAATAAAATTTGTGAGTTGGAAAAGGCGCTATACACTGGATTCCTTCTACCTAAACCTCCCCACCTCCCCCCTCCTTTGCCTCTGGCTGGCTCCAAAGTCTGTTTGATTTATTTAATGACCTGGATGAGATTTTTCTCCTTAGACTGCATGAGAAGAGGCTTGTAATGATAAGAAAGAAAGAAAGAAAGAAAGAAAGAAAGAAAGAAAGAAAGAAAGAAAGAAAGAAAGAAAGAAAGAAAGAAAGAAAGAGAAGAGAGAGGGAAGGAAGGAAGGAAGGAAGGAAGGAAGGAAGGAAGGAAGGAAGGAAGGAAGGAAGGAAGGAAGGAAGGAAGATATTTTTTCACTTCTAGACAGATAACAAAATTGGGACACCTCAGACAATTACTAGGGAACTTTGGTGCTGGTTATCTTTGTTTAGTTTGATTGACAGTTGTTTTACTTTGGTATTTTGTCATATAGCTGTTTTGAATGGTTTTCTAAACTGCAGGGATTCAATATAAATAATTAAATAAAATCTGTGTGTGCGTGTGTGTGCACGCACACGCAAACCCTTGAATGCAATTGCAAACAAACCTAGCAGTTTAAGTAGCTATTTTTAAAGTCTTCTCAGAATTTAACTAGTGGCTCTTTTTAAGCCCTCCCAGGATTAATGCTGAGGTGTTGCATCCCAAATGTCCTTCTCCAACCCATGCTGACCCAGCCCTTTCCCCCACCATGGTGATCCAATAACAGACCTAGGAGGGCTCCCCCTTCACCATCTCTTTCTGCTTCTTTTCAGCGCAACCCATGAAGCTACAGGGGCAGAAAGAAGAGAGTGATGGAGGTGGATTTCCTAGAGAAGACCCATTTCTCTGGGGCCACTCTAGGACTTTGCTTCAAGAAGCAGAGACAGAATGGTCATCTGACATAGAGGTCCCCAGCCTTTTGGGCACCAGGGACCGGTTCTGTGGAGAAAGGTTTTTCTACGGACCGGAAAGTGTGTGGTTTTGTATGCTGCCTGCATCCCACAGATGGGGCTTTGCTTGTTTGTGCGGACCAGTTGCTGGCATACCACGGCCCGGTACTGGTCCACGGACCAGGGGTTTGGGACCCCTGATCTAACATGCTGGCTGGGGAATTCTGGTAGTTGAAGTTCACACATCTGAAAGTTGCCAGGGTTGAGAGATAATGGGCTGGAATAAAATGGTGTGTGTGTATGTGTGTCAAATTAGGAAAGCAATGTTATGACACAAGTCCCCCCTCCTTTTTAATGCATCTGCTGTGATATTGCACCTCAATACAAAAAGCTCTTTTTTGAAAGCAGGGCAGGCTTCACTAGAGTCCTGGTTTCATAACTATAATGTGTAGAAGTGTGAAAGTTCACTCACACAATGATGATCATATAGATCAGGGGTGGGCAGCTATGGACTTCAACTCACAGAATCTGGGAGTTGAATTCCACGGGTCTTAAAGGGGCTATAGTTCCCCACCCCTGATCTATATGATCATCATTGTGTCAGTGGTGGCGTCACAGTAGTTAGAATGCAGTATTGCAGGCTAACTCTGCCCACAATCAGGAGTTCAATCCATTCAGCCTTCCAAGGTCAGTAAAAGGAGGGTTGTTGGGGGCCATATGCTGACTCTTAAACTGCTCAGAGTGTTCTGTAAAGCACTATGGAGCAGTGTATAAGTCTAAGTGCTATTGCTATGTAGCAGGAGTCTTCAAACTTGACCCTTTTATGACTTGTGGACTTCAACTCTCAGAATTCCTCAGCATTGCTGGCTGAGGAATTCTGGGAATTGAAGTCCACAAGTCATAAAAAGGCCAAGTTTGAACACCCCTGCTATATAGTAACACAGGTGAAGGTCTTGTAGGAACCATCTTGGATGAAGAATGTCTTTTCAGTCAGGAGAAAAAGCCTCTTTCAGAGCAGCAATGGCATTGCACAAGGCAGCCATGTTAAAAGAGACATTCCACCTTCAATCTTACACTGCTGGAAATGGCTATGGAGATTCTCAGTCATCCAGGTCATGGTTGTCCCAAAGGTGCTTTTTCAAAAGGCAAGTGGACTTTCTTCATATTTCCTTGAAGATGTTTCGCTTCTCATCCAAGAAGCTTCTTCAGTTCTGAAGACCGAAGACAGAACTGAAGAAGCTTCTTGGATGAGAAGCGAAATGTCTTCAAGGAAAAATCAAGGAAGTCGAGTTGCCTTTTCAAAAAGCACCTTTGGGACACCGATGGGAATGCTTCTTTCACACAGCCCTATCAATGCTGAATCAAAGGAGGCATACAAATTTAATAAATTAATAATTAAGGTGCTGATCTAGTGTGTCCCCCCCACCCCAGGCACAGAAGTTCATTGGCTTTGAACCAAACCCACCCTTTCAACCCAAGAGCCAATCAGGTGTAGTGGGGAATATGCTGGATTAGGAGGAGGTGACCCAGATTCTGGTCTCCTTCAGCCACGGAGGCTGATTGGCTGATTTCTTGGGCTCTTAGCCCAAGAGCCAATCAGGTGTACTGGGAAAGATGGCTGGACTGGGGGGAGGAATGCAGATTCTAGTTCCCCTCAGCCATGGAAGCTGATTGGCTGACATTGGGCCAGTCAATCCATGTCATCCCAAGAGCCAATCAGGTGTACTGGGAAAGATGCTGTTGCTGGAAGGGGGGGGGGAAACACAGATTCTACTTCCCCTCAGACATGGAAGCTGATTGGCTGACTTTGGGCCAGACCCTGCTTCTTAGCCCAAGAGCCAATCAGGTGTACTGGAAAAGATACTAGACTGGGGGGAATGGGGGAACACAGAGATTCTAGTCCCCCTCAGCCATGGAAGCTGATTAGCTGACTTTGGGCCTCTCTGTCACCCAAAAGCCAATCAGGTGTACTGGGAAAGTTGCTGGGCTGGGGGTGATTGGCTGACTTTGGGCCAGTCCCTCCCTCAGCCCAGCCTAACGTGATTTACAGGCTTGTTGGGAGGGTAAATGAAAATACTCTTATACACACCCCTTCTCAGCTGCCTAACAAATACATCTATGCAAAGGTCTCACAGTCAACCACATGGTGCAGAGTTAGACATAGGAAACCAAAGGAATTAAAGACAGCCAATAAAAGGAAATGTAGAAAGCTTTAGTTCACGTTAGCATCATTCACAATAGCTCTCCAACGCTTTTGACCCTTGACACCTAATCCTCCTTGCCTCCTATTTTCCCCACAACAGCCCTGCGAGGTGGATTGGGCTGAGAGAAAAAAGACTGGCTCAAAGTCACTCAGCCGGCTTTTCCTATCCAAGGGAGGCCTAGAGCTCACCGATGCCTAGTTTATGACCACAGTCATTGTAAACCGAGGACGATCTCTACATTCTTTGCAATCTTCTTTGTACATGTTACAGGCAGTCCTCGATTTACAACAGTTCATTTAGTGACCGTTTGAAGTTACAACATCACTGAAAAAATTGACTTATGACCAGTGGTAGGATTTAAATATGTGAACCACCGATTCTCTGCGTGGATGGCGCTTCCGGAAGTCCATTCTGGACCTGGGCAACAAAAAATTAGCTATCGGTTCTGCTGAACTGGTGTGAACTGGCTGAATCCCACCACTGCTTATGACCATTTTCACACTTACAACCGTTGTAGCATCCCCAAGGTCACTTGATTTACATTCAGACAACTGACTCACATTTATGATGGTTGCAGTACCTCAGAGTCATTTGAGCGCCTTTTGTGACCTGACAAGCAAAGTCAATGGGGAAGCCAGATTCACTTAACAACCGTGTTGCTAATTTAATAACTGCAGTGATTCACTTAACAAATGTGGCAAGAAAAGTGGAAAAATGGGGCAAAACTTACTGAACAAATTTCTCAACGACATAAATTTTGAGCTCAATTATAGTCGTAAGTTGAGGACTACCTGTATACAATAATTTTGTCTCATTCTCATTTTTGGAAGCAATCATTCCCTTAAATGCATTTTTTCTTATCCACAGCAACTTTCACTTCATCATAGCACCACGCATCTGTTTTCATTCCCATTAACTTAACTCCACATGCAGTTCTCGCATCCTCTTTCTTGGATGTCCATTTTGCATTCATTCTGTTGGGGGACTAATCTGTTTCTAATATTTTCTCATGCCAGGACTCCTATTTTCTCTTCCTGCAGAATATTTCATCCACTAGAAGGTAAATGCACTGAACTAATGCATGTTCAAGCTACCTTAATCTGCCTTAGTAAAGAGGTTTAAGCTAAACAATAATGATGGACAACCGATAAATACTCAGCTCTGCCAAATTTGTTTATATTGCAGTGGGTGTTTGTTTGTTTTTTTGTTAAAGCCACTGCTCTCCAACTGAAAATACATTAATCAACCCTTCTCAAACTGGCTTACTGGGGTCAATAGACCACCCTTGGCCTCAAGCTTAGAATGTAAAATAACCAATTAATTGGATCTGCAAAAAGAAGAGGGAATCAGGCAGGGAAGCAGGCGTGGATTTTTAGTTACATATTTCTACCGTGGTTCTTCCAGGAAAGAAAAAAATATCTGAGACCATTTTGCAGGGCTGTCCAACCTTGCCAACTTTTAAGACTTGTGGATTTTAACTCTCAGAATTCCCCAACCAACATGTTGAAATCCACAGGTCTTAAAGTTGCCTGTTTTAGAGTAATAGTGGTTGTAAACTGGCTATATCACCCCCCCTTCCTTTAAAGGTAAAGGTAAAGGTTCCCCCGCACATGCGTGCTAGTCATTTCCGACTCTAGGGGCTGGTGCTCATCTCTGTTTCAAAGCCGAAGAACCAGCGCTTGTCCGAGGACGTCTCCGTGGTCATGTGGCCGGCATGACTAGACGCCAAAGGCGCACGGAACGCTGTTACCTTCCCACCGGAGTGGTCCCTATTTTTCTACTTGCATTTTTACGTGCTTTCGAACTGCTAGGTTGGCAGAAGCTGGGACGAGTAACAGGCGCTCACTCTGTTATGCGGCACTCGGGATTCGACCCGCCAAACTGCCGACCATCTGATCGACAAGCTCAGCGTCCTAACCCACTGAGCCACCACGTCCCTTCCTTTAGGTTCCGTTATTTTTCACAAGGGTTCTGCAGCAACCTCCTGCCCCCCCCCCCCAACTCCAGTTTCAGAACTTGTTTTGCTGGAGCTATGGATTCTCAGGGCCACTGCATTTAAAATCACCTCCCTTTCAAGGTGGTTTGAAAATTCCCAGCTGCAACCGTCATAAATGTGAGTCAGTTGTCTGAATATAAATCACGTGACCCTGAGGATGCTACAACGGTCGTAAGTGTGAAAAACGCTCATAAGCAGTGGTGGGATTCAGCCAGTTCACACCAGTTCAGCAGAACCGGTAGCTAATTTTTTGTTGCCCAGGCCCAGAATGGACCTCCGGAAGCGGCATCCACGCAGAGAATCAGTTGTTTACATATTTGAATCCTACCGCTGGTCATAAGTCACTTTTTTCAGTGATGTTGTAACTTCAAACAGTCACTAAATGAACTGTTGTAAATCGAGGACTGCCTGTAACATGTACAAAGACAATTGCAAAGAATGTAGAGATCGTCCTCGGTTTACAATGACTGCGGTCATAAACTAGGCGTCGGTGAGCTCTAGGCCTCGCTTGGATAGGAAAAGCCGGCTGAGTGACTTTGAGCCAGTCTTTTTTCTCTCAGCCCAATCCACCTCGCAGGGCTGTTTGGGGGAAAATAGGAGGCAAGGAGGATTAGGTGTCAAGGGTCAAAAGCGCTGGAGAGCTCTTGTGAATGGTGCTAACGTGAACCAAAGCTTTCTACATTCTCTTTTACTGGCTATCTTTAATTCCTTTGGCCACCGCATTTAAGATCACCTCCCTTTCAAGGTGGTTTGAAAATTCCCAGCTCCTGCTTTGCCTGAAACAGCCTGGCATACGCTGTGTTCTGTGTTCCCTGCAGGCAACTCAGCCGCCCACTGGGCGTCTGGCACAGGATGGTTCTCCCATCTCGCACTGGCACAGACGCCAGGTGCCTTGTCTGAAGATCTGCCGAGCAGGCCAGTGGGGCGTGGGTGTGGGCGTCTCCTCCCCCCGTCCTTCTTTCTCTCTCCAGGCCATTGTTCGGCACATGAAAAACTGCCTCTCAAAGCTTGTCTCTAACCACCTACACGCCATCTTAATTTATGTTATTTTTTTTTAATTATTTGTTCCAATCGCCTGCTTTTTCTCCACAGAGATCCGGCAGGTTTGCGCATTGCTCCACTGTAGTGCGATGCTTCACTTTGGCAACTTTTAAGATGTGTGGACTTCAATGTCCAGAATATCTTAAAGTCGCCAAGGTCGAGAAACAGTGATCCACAGGTTTTCCTCGGCTTATGACCAGTGGTGGGATTCAGCCAGTTCACACCAGTTTGGCAGAACCGGTAGCTAATTTTCTGTTGCCCAGGCCCAGAACGGACTTCTGGAAGCGGCATCCACACAGAGAACCGGTTGTTCACGTATTTGAATCCCACTACTGCTCACGACCACAATTGAGATCAGAATTGCCATTGCTAAGCAAGGCTGACCTCAGTCATTTCACTTGACTCCCTCAGCCAAGACCTATTCGGCTAGTCCTCGACTTATGACCACTATTGGAACCAGACTTTCCATTGTTTAACAGTAAAGGGTTGAACTGTGGGGTCCTTGGTGCTCGCTGAGCTTGGTAGTTTTCTTGAAGACGTTTCATGACCCAACTAGATGACATCATCAATGCTAGAAGGAGAGGACTTTGCAGACAAGAGGAGGAGGATTGTGGGGTCCTTGGTGCTCTCTGAGCTTCGTTGTTTTCTTACAGGCATTTCATAACCCAACTAGGTAACATCATCAGTGCTCATATGTTACCTAGCACTGATGATGTTACCTAATATGAGTAATGAAACATCTGCAGGAAAACAACCTAGCACAGGGAGCATCATCCCGTTGCTAAATAAGGTGGATGTTAAGTGAGTCAAGCCTGATTTTATGACCATTTTGGCCACAGTTGTTAAGAGAATCATGCAGTCCTTAAACAAAGCCAGCTTTCCTCTTTGCTTATCAGAAGCTGGCTGGAGAGGTTGCAAATGGCGATCACATGACCCCAGGATGCTGCAACTCTTATAATTATATTCCAGTTGCCAACCTCTTGAAGCACTGCTTTCAATAATGTCTCCCATCTGTGAGCAGACAAGATCAAGATTGACAATCCAAGGGCTTGAAAAGCAGTCTAGCACCATTTCCACAGCGTGGGCCTAAGAGGTCACTTTGCAGGATGGAGGGCCTGCCCAGAGGAACATCAATGATGCATAACATTCAAAGTTATCAGATGATCCAGGACAGGGGCAGGCAACCTTAGCTCTTTTATGACTCGTGGACTTCAACTCCCAGACTTCCTGAGGCCAGCCATGCTGAGGAGAAAGGGAGAGGTTTCCAAGCTGAGCCATGCTGCCTCAGGAATTCTGGGAGTTGAAGTCCACGAGTCATCAAAGAGCCAAGGTTGCCTACCCCTGGTCCAGGAGAACCAACAGGATCGTCCTCTATGCATTTGTTTTCTGGTGAAGGTCATCTACCAAGGTGACTAAAGCCATCTCAGGGTGAAATACAGGCAGTTCTCGACTTAACAACCATTCATTTCGTTACGATGGCACTGAAAAAAGTGACTTACGATTGTTTTTTACACCATTGCAGCAGCATCCCCGTGGTCACGTGATCAAAATTTGGATGCTTGGCAACCGAGTCATATTTATGACGGTTGCAGAATCCTGGGGTCACGTGATCCCCTTCTGCGACCTTCTGACAAGCAAAACCAATGGGGAAGCCAGATTCACGTTAACAGTCGTGTTACTAATTTAACAGAGGTTTTGACCTCAAGTGTGGCTGTAAGTCAAGGACTACGTGTATGTTCAGAAAACAGCTTTTGTCTACAACAGTGTTTCTTAACTTTTTCCTGTCAGAATGCTGTCCTACTTTTAAACATTATGGGGGAGCTAAAAGAGCTTTTGTTTCCCTGGGTTACATTTATCAATGTTTACCGTATTAAAAATTAACATTGACACATTCATAGAATATTTCTTTATTGAATCATGTAAAAATAACACGTAAAATCATATAAAATAACCCATTAGCTATTAACATAAATGAAATATTTTTCAGGGGAAACCCCCCCCCCTATTTTTTAACAAATAAAAAAAATAAGTATTCCTTGACTAACGACCGGCCACTTAGTGATCATTTGAAGTTGTGACAGATCCCCAAAAAGTGACTTACACCCACTTTAGAAGTTCTGACGTCCGTTGCCCCTATCCCACGGTCCCATACAGGTAGTCCTCAATGTACGACCACAATTGAGGCAAAAATTTCCGTTGCTAAATGCCAATCATCAGGAGAGAGAGAGTTCTAGTCCCAATGGTGCACCTGCTCTCCCTTCTATTCAAATGCAAATATATGCAAATGCATCCAATTGAGTCAGCAGCACAGAATAGAAAGATCATAGATGTCCAGTGTTGCTGGATCAGAGATTAAATCTGGGCTGCCTGCCACAGATTCCTCAAGGGGTCATAGAGATAGAGACAGCTGCTGACCACCAGCTCCCCCTCAGCCCTTTCCTACTCTCTCAAACAAACAAGTTTTGGCTTCTCTATGGTAGCCTAAAATATGCTCCATCTCCATGGGGGAAGCGGGCCTCTGAAAAAGGTTGTTGTTACCTAGCCTTGTAATTCCTGAATGGGGAAATGGAGTTAGTGCAGTTGGCTGCTTTCAAGCAGTTGTATAACAGAATAAGAGTTGGAAGGGAGCTTGGAGGTCTTCTAGTCCAACCCCCTGCTCTATACCATTTTATACAAGAGTTGTCCAATCTCTTCTTAAATACCTCCAGTGTTGGTAAAAGGTAAAGGTAAAGGTTCCCCCGCACATGCGTGCTAGTCGTTTCCAACTCTAGGGGCCGGTGCTCATCTCCATTTCAAAGCCGAAGAGCCAGCGCTTGTCCGAGGACATCTCCGTAGTCATGTGGCCGGCATGACTAGACGCCAAAGGCGCACGGAACGCTGTTACCTTCCCACCGGAGTGGTCTCTATTTTTCTACTTGCATTTTTACGTGCTTTCGAACTGCTAGGTTGGCAGAAGCTAGGACGAGTAACAGGCGCTCAACTCTGTTACGTGGCACTCAGGATTCGACCCGTCAAACTGCCAACCTTCTGATCGACAAGCTCAGTGTCCTAATTTCTGGAGGTAAATTGTTCCACTGATCAGCAATAGTAATAGCACTTAGACCAGGGGTCTTCAAACTTGGCCTTTTATGACTTGTGGACTTCAACTCCCAGAATTCCTCAGCCAGGCACTCTGGCAGAGGAATTCTGGGAGTTGAAGTCCACAAGTCATAAAAGGGCCAAGTTTGAAGACCCCTGACTTAGACTTATATACCACTTCACAGTGCTTTACAGTTCTCTTTAAGTGGTTTACAGAGTCAGCCTATTGCCCCCAACAATCTGGGTCTTCATTTTATCAACCTTGGAAAGATGGAAGGCTGAGTCAACCTTGAGATTGTCAGGATTGAACTGCTGGCAGGTGGCAGAATTAGCCTGCATTAATTATTCAATTGATTAATTGTTCAGGAAATTTCTCCTTAGTTCTAGGTTGCTTCTCCTTGATTAGTTTCCACCCATTGCTTCTCGTTCTGCCTTCAGGCGTTTTGGAGAATAGCTTGACTCCCTTTTCTTTATGGAAGCCCCGTAGATAGTGGAAGACTGCTGTCATGTCACCCCTAGTCCTTCTTTTCATTACACTAGACAAACCCAATTCCTGCAACCGTTCTTCATATGTTTTCCCTAATCATCTTTGTTATTCTTTTCTATCCTCTTTTTAGAGTCTCGACATCTTTTTTACAATGTGGCAACCAAAATTGGAAGCAGTATTCCAAGTGTGGCCTTACCAAGGCATTGTAAAGTGATATTAATACTTCACGTGATCTTGATTCTATCCCATTGTTAATGCAGCTTAGGACTGTGTTGGCTTTTTTGGCAGCTGCAGCACACGGCTGGCTCCTATTGAAGTGATTGTCCACTAGGACTCCGAGATCCCTCTCACAGTTGCTACTATTGAGCAAGGTACCACCTATTCTGTACTTGTGCATTTGGTATTTCTTGCCTAAATGTAAAACCTTACACGTTGCAGTATCAAGAAGGTCAAGAAAAGAGAAGACCAGTTTGATTAAAGGGAGAAGAAGAACTAAACTTACAGAAATGGAAAAAAAATCAGAAGGCAGAACAACGATGGGGCTTCTGGATTATGGGTTGCATTTTGCCTGTGGCAAGGTGACTGCAGGATGGCCACTGAAGTAACAAGGGTTAACAAACTTTTCTATAAATGCAAGGAAAGACAAACCAATTGGAGGATATTATTATTATGTTAGTCAGCCAGATGTTTAGACTGGCCTTGGCATTTTTTATCTACTTATCAAGTCCCTCCCAAAGAGCAGATGTTGTTTGCTTGATGGTGTGATTGAGAGAATTTATCAATGCTGATGGTGTTCAAATGGTGCTCCAGATGTTTTGGGACTGCACCCAAAGCTCCCATTACTATTGGTATTATCTTTGCTTTCTTTTGCCCTCGCTGGTCTACTCAGAGCTTTGTTTTTTGTGATTTTCTTCAGGCCTTTCTCTTCTCTTCTGTTGTTTCCAGGAACTGGTAGTCCTCGACTTACAACAGTTTAGGGACTGTTCAAAGTTACTGGAAAAAGTGACTTATGACTGTTTTTCATACTTACGAGTGTTGCGGCATCTCCGTGGTGAAAATTATCAAAATTCAGACGCTTGGCAACTAACTCGTGATGGTGGCAGCGTCCTGGGGTCACGGGATCCCCTTTTGTGACCTTCTGACAAACAAAGTCCATGGGGAATCCAGATTCGCTTAACAACCTGTGCTACTAACTTAACAACTGCAAAGATTCACTTAACGACTGTGGCAAGAAAAGTCGTAAAATGGGGCAAAACTCACCAGCACTGATGACGTTACCTAGTTAGGGTCATGAAACGTCTGCAAGAAAACAAGCAAGCTCAGAGAGAATCCGGGACCCCTCATGTCAACCCTGAGCTACAAATATTCTCCTTTATTGGTAAAACTCATGTCTCACTTAGCAACCTAAATTTTAGGATCACTTGTGGTCATAAGTTGAGGACCACGTGTACTGCTACGTATGTCCACTATCCAGACCTTTTTTTAAAAAAACTTTTATTACCAACAATTGTTACATCTGGGGTGTTGGATCTGTCTCTTTGACAGACGATTCTTGAATCTGGGGTGTCTGAATTCTAAAGCCCCAGAGGACTTTAGCTTTTTCATTTTCAATAACTTTCTCCATTTTGTGGATCCACCAGTTCTTGCTTGCAAGCAAATGGTATTTCCTGCAGATCTTCCAATGCACCATGGTTGCTACTTTGTCGTGCCATGATGGTTTGTAGTCGGTCTGTGTGATCTTGCAATAGCTAACCAGGTGGCCCATTCTTTCTTCAGCTTTTCTGCAGTGGCTTGCTGTCTCTTGCTGTCTTCTCCATTCTGGCTTTGTACGCATTTGTTCTTCATTTGTGTGGCCATAATTAATCCCTCTGCCTCTTTCTTCAACTTTCCCACTCTTAGCCATTGCCAGGTCTTATCCTATTATCTGCTTTGCCTACTAGTTGTTTTTTTTTTTTAATGTCCCAGCCAGGTAATACTTTTCATTCTTTTGTCTTTTTTATGCTCTTCATTTGATCTTTCTTGTAGGCCACTTGGGTCTCTTCAGTACACAGTAAACTTTCATGGTGTACTCCCTTCAGTGCATCTCCTCCTTCACTGTCCTTCAGATATTCCTCCTAAGCCCTTTTTTCCCCCTTCAACTGTCTGGTGTACTTGCAACATTCCACACCCACCTATGTTCCTTGGTATGTAGACTGTCACATTGCTGCGTGGATGAAGGGCACATGATTCATTGTCATTATTTTTCTACTTTTCCTATCCAGGGCTTTTAGTTCTGCTTCAGTCCAGTCCACTGTTCTAGTGGTGCATCTAATGTCTGGAATTCCTCCAGTGTAAATTGCCTTGATGACATTTCCCCCACTGAGTTTGGAATTTAAAGACCTTCGGTCTTATGATGTGTTCGTTTCTAATCATCTTCTTGACTCCAGTTTGCTTGACGTTGTCAGCTTGAAGGATGCCCAGATGTTTGTAATGATGGTCATGCAGATCTTCTCTGTAAAGGAGGCGGGATAACCTGGCAGATGTTTTTGAAGTTTGATAACTATGGCCTGACTTGTTCAGTATTGTGGACAGAGGAATCGATGCCAGGGCAAACAGTTGTGGTGAAGTGTGTCTCCTTGAAAGATTTCTCTTTTGCTATTGTTGTTGTTAGCTGAGAAGTCGTGTCCGACCCATCGCGACCCTATGGACAATGTTCCTCCAGGCCTTCCTGTCCTCTACCATCTTCTGGAGTCCATTTAAGCTCACGCCTACTGCTTCAGTTACTCCATCCAGCCACCTCCTTCTCTGTCGTCCCCTTCTTCTCTTGCCCTCAACCTTTCCCAGCATGAGGCTCTTCTCCAGGGAGTCCTTCCTTCTCATTAGGTGGCCAAAGTATTTTGAGTTTCAGCTTCAGGATCTGGCCTTCTAAAGAGCAGTCAGGGTGGATCTCCTCTAGGACTGACCGGTTTGATCGCCTTGCAGTCCAAGGGACTCGCAGGAGTCTTCTCCAGCACCAGAGCTCAAAGGCCTCAATTCTTTGGCGCTCAGCCTTTCTTATGGTCCAGCTTTCACTGCCATACATTGCAACTGGGAAGACCATAGCCTTGACTAGACGCACTTTTGTTGGCAGGGTGATGTCTCTGCTCTTTTGCTATTAACCTCTCCCAATCTATCACCATTGACCAGCAAACATGTCTTCCACTGCGCCATCAGTCTTTGCACAAAGCTGCTGATGTTTCTAATGACTTTTATTATTTCTAGACATTTGATTATCCAGTTACATGGCAGGGAGGGGACCGCCTTGTTGTAATCAATCCATGCAACATTCCAGTTGCCCTTTCCTTTTCTTGCATTTTTCCAGAATCATCTTGTCGGTTAGAAGTTGATCTTTTTTTCTCTCTCTCTACTGCTGTTTGGGCAGTTACTTTTCTGTTCAGGTGGCAATATTATTATTATGGTTGATCACGCAGTCAGCCGAATGTTTAGATTGGATTTGGCATTTTTATCCCCAACCCCCGGGCCGTGGACCAGTACCGGGCCGCAGCATGCCAGCAACCGGGCCGCACAAACAAGCAAAGCCCCATCCGTGGGATGCAGGCAGCACACAAAACCACACAGAAAAGCCTTTCCCCACAGAACCAGTTGCTGGTGCCCAAATGTTTGGGGACCTCTGCACTACTGAGTCCTTCTCAAGGACCTGGGATAGGTAGGTGTTGTTGTTTGACGGTGTTAAAAAATATCATCGCAGGATGTCAGCTGTTCCAAGCAAAGCTGCCTTTTGCAATTGACTCATGGGGATGTTGTCAATGCCGATGGTGCTCAAATGGTGCTCCAGATGTTTTGGAACTGCGTCCAAGGTGGCTATCACTATTGCTACTTTCTTATTATTATTGATTTTATTAGTTTGGAGGAGGCATCATTTTGCCTAGTCCGTTCCTGCTCCATAGTCATCCATTAAATACTTCTGGGTGATGCCACCCAGAAGAATGGAACTGGATTCATTGCCAGCCTTACTATTCTCTTGCTGCATTGATGCGATAGAAGCTGCCTAATATCAGTTGCTCCATCCTAAACTCACACCCTTCCTTCACACCTGTGATATATCAGTTGGCCAGTCTGTGGATGTGGCTTTCGGACTCTTTCAGAAGAGCATCAGACTTCTGTTGAAAAACACCCTGTACTCCTTGACTTACAACCATTCATTTAGCAACTGTTTGAGGTTACAACAGCATTGGGGAAAAATGACTTGTAACCAGTGCTTGCACTTATCCCCGTGATCTTGGAATCCCCATAGTCATGGCCATGTGATCCCCGTGGTTATGTAATCAAAATTTGGGTCCTTGGCAACCAACATGTATTTATGATGGTTGCACCATTTGTGACCCTCCCAGCCACTTCCGACGAGCAAAGTCAATGGGGGAATCCAGATTTGCTGAATGACCTTGTGATTCACTTAATAACTGCAGCGATTCCCTTAACTTCAGAAATTTGCTTAAGATCCAAGGCGGAAAAGCTTGTAAAATCGGGTGCAACTTACCTAACAACTGCCTTGCTGAACGATGAAAATTCAACTCCCGATTGTGGTCAATGACTTCCTATAATAAGGAAAAGCTTTGGGCAACCTGATGCTCCAAGCACCCAATTACACTCATTGAATCCCATTTGACATTTACATAAAAAGAGTGACTGGTGGGTTTTTTTCCTGCTGGAAATTGACAATTGGTGCATGGGAACTGAAATCCCCCATCACTTTCTGTCCGTTTATGTCAGGCAAAAAAAAATCATAGGTGAAGGTCCAATTAAAATGATTTATTGCTAAAAATGCCTATGCACAAATACCTTTTTAACTCACGATTCGCATCTGCTTGGAGTTAAATAAGAGTCAACAGAATTCAAGAGAGTTTGGACTTAGTTTGCTTGTGGCTACATAGGGATCCTAGACTGATATCTCTTTTAACTCCACCTCCAGATTCTGCTATTCCTTCTCCTACCGTTTTCCAGGAGGAAGGGCAGTGTCTGTGTGGCAAAATAAGCAATCGGGTCAGCAAATTATTTGCTAATCTACTTTCCTGCTGGACCAAGAACTGGAGGATATGGTGATGTTTCAAGATCTAATACTTATTACAGGTAGTCCTCGACTTACAACATTTTGTTTAGTGATGGTTCGAAGTTACACTGGCACTGGAAAAAGTGACTTATGACCGTTTTTAACATTTACAACCTTTGCAGCATCCCTATGATCATGTGGCAACTGGCATGTAATTATGATGGTTGCACTGTCCCAGGGTCATATAATCCCCTTTTGTAAGCTTCTGACAAGCAAAGTCAATGGGGAAAGCAGGTTCACTTAACAACCGTGCTACCAGCTTAACAACTGCAGTGATTCACTTAATAACTGTGGCGAGAAGGTCGTAAAATGGGGCAAAATTCACTTAACAGTTGTCTTGCTTAGCAATGGAAATTTGGGGTTCCACTGTGGTTGTAAGTCAAGGACTACCTGTGTAACATCTGGTTTGAGAAAGAGTTAAAATCCCTTTTCTTTCATAAGTAGTCCTAGATTTATGACCGTAATGAAGCCTGCCCATTATGGTCATAAAGCAGGCCAGAACCGTATAACCAGCCCAATTTTAGGACTGTTTTTGCGGCGGTTGTTAAGTGAACATGTGATCTTTAAGCAAACCAATTGTTCAGTGTGGGCCATTATTGCTGAAAATTGGAAGCAAATGTTGGTTTTCGGCAAAACAGTTATAAATCGTGGTCACGTGCTTGTGGGGAACAGCAAATGGCCATCAATGTGGGCAACCAAAATGGGGTCATGTGGCCAGGGGACAGCCATTGAAACTTGGGTAGTAAGTCATTCCGGGAAGTTTGTCATAACAGAGGTCACTAAGCAGCAAGTCATAAGTAGAAATTGTAGCATATGCACCCCTCTCCTTGCACGTGCATGTCATGCTCTCGCTGTAGAAAAATCTGGTGTGTGTGTGTGTGTTGGGGTGTGTGTGGGTGTGTGGCGTGCCACCACTTGAGATCCTGAAGGAAAAAGCAGTTGGGGCTGGTTGGTTGGATTCTTGCATGCCGAGATACCAACTGAGCCAGCAGCTTAAGAAGAAAACGAGAGAAAAGAAGTTTGTGTGAACACTAGTGGGCGATTGTTAGGTGTCAAGGTGGGCGGCTGCTGGAACAGTTCTGTTCACGCCATGTGTGTATGTGTGTGGGGGGGGCTAAGTAAGACAGTTGTCCCTCCTGCCCGTGTGCTGTGCCACAACAGATGGCTGGCACATACTGAGTGCCAGTTCAGGACTTCTTTTGAAAGAACCACAGCCATGTTCAGTCTAAGCCCCAACCCTTTGCCACAACAAGCCACCATGATGCTGCGCAGAACCACTTCTCAACAAAAAGCAGACTTGCCCTCTGGAAGTCTTAATCTGGCTTGATGGCAGATGTACATGCAGATATATTGCTTCCGAACATGGAAATTCCCTTCAGGTTTATTGGTTTTTTTTAAAAAAAAATCCATGAACCTAGAAAGATAGCATCTCAGGGGCCAAAAGACAAGAGAGCATAGAAAGTCAACTTATTCTCCAAAGCACCTGAAGGCAAAGCAAGATGCAACAAATGGAAACTATTCAAGGAGAGAAGCAACCTAAAACTAAGGAGAAATTTCCTGACAGAAGAATTAATCAGTGGAACGATTTGCCTCCAGAAGTTGTGGGTGCTCCAACACTGGAGGCTTTTAAGAAGAGATACAACCATTATGGTGTCTCCTGCTTCAGCAGGGGGTTTGACTAGAAGACCTCCAAGGTCCCTTTCAACTCTGCTATTCTATTAAGTTGCAATTGGCCCTCCCATTTTTGTTGTTGTCGCTGTTAATATCTGAAAACAACGATATTCACTGAGGTTGGAAGTGAGGTGTATTTTAAATCTGGTTTTGGTGCCTTTTCCATATTCTAATCCTCCCCTTCAACTATTAACAACTTAGTCTAGTGTGTGGAGAAATGGACTTATTTCTCTTTCTCTTTGCCTCAACCTAATATTTGATCCTGAAGCTTCTTAGATCATTTTTAAAAAAGCAAAATTTAATACTGCTGAATGCCTCCTAGTTCAAAGCTGGTTTAAATCAGTGTTTTTCAGCCTGGGCAAGTTTAAAGATGTGTGGACTTCAATTCCCAGAATGAATGCTGGCTGGGGAATTCTGGGAGCTGAAGTCTACAGAATCACATTACCCTTCCAGATATGAAATCCAATGTATCTGGGAACTACCAGAATCCAGATTTACCTATAGCTAATCATTCCAGTTCACCATTATGACCCTACAGCCTGAAGCAATATGACCAAGCTGCTTGCCTGTTTTTCCATGAGGAGGAGGAATCCATAAAAAAGGATTTTGGAAAAACTCATCATGTCAGATAGACACCTAGACACCTAGGCCAAAATGTTGCACTGCTAGCTTTCTATTTCCAGGATTTGTCTAATTTTAGTCACACTATGTAATTCTACCAGACTTGGTGGCTAAAATCAAGATCATGGCTTGCTGGCAGGAAACAGGTGGAGTTTAACAAGTAGGGTTTGTTTAAGGACTGTTCAAAATTACCTGTCTTTGCATTTTTCAAGGCCTGATCCTGTTGTCTGGTAGCTTTCTAAAATCAACAGATTGTGGATTTATCATGGAAATAATGAGGATTATTAACCCTCCCTTTGTTTCTTGCAACTCAGAGTTCAGGCCCTTGATGTCAGGAAAGAATAACAACCCTCAAACCTCATGCTGCTAATTTTCTACATGCGTGGATATATTGTAGTTTGGTCTAGTGATTAAGGCACCAGGCTGGAAAGCGGGAGAATGTGAGTTCTAGTCCCATTTTAGCCATAAAAGCTGGCTGGGTGCTCCAGGGTCAATCCCATTCTGTCAGCCCAACCCACCTCATGTGGTTGTCATTGTGGGGAAAACAAGAGGAAGGAGTATCTGGTATATTCATTGCCTTGAATTACGCAAAATAATAAAAGCGGGGGGGGGGGAATCAAAAAAATAAAGACAGTTGGATAGCGCTTGGATTTTGCCTGAACAGTTCTGATTAGATTTTTTTAAAAAATTGGACCAATCCCCAGGAGACTGGGAGTTCTAGTCCCATCCTAGGCATGAATGCCAGCTGGGTGACTGTAGGCCAATCCCCAGGAGACTGGGAATTCTAGTCCCACCTTTGGCATGAAAGCCAGCTGGGCAATTTTGGGCCAATCACCAGGAGATTGGGAGTTATAGTCCCACCTTAGGCATGAAAGCCAGCGACTGTAGGCAAACACCAGGAGACTGGGAGTTCTAGTCCTTCCTTAGTCATGAAAGCTGGCTGGGTAACCTTGGGCCAGTCACACACTCTTCTTAGCTGAGCCCACCTCACAGGCTTGCTGTGGTGTGGAAAATAGAAGGAAGATGGGTTGGATATGTTCACTGCTTTGAGTAATTTTTAAAAATAATAAGGTGGGATATAAATAAATGAAAATGATTTTTCTCTGTACAAGCCAGAGATACATTATTTTTGCGGGGTGGGGAAAGGAAAAAATGACAGGATGATGTGGATAGGTCAGTGAGGTTACTGGCATAAGCACACACACACACACACACACACACACACACACAGAGAGACGTAACCCTTCTTGTTTCAGCCTCATAGCACCGTTTGTGCCCTTGTGCACTGCCGTATAAGCAGAAAACATTCCTTGTCTTGGCATGCACACCAATGTTTGTGTAAGTTGGCCTCCTGTTGCTGGCTTCCCCCAGCGTTTCCCTTCCCCCCCCCCAACCCCACAGCCAAATTTGGTGTAGGATAAAGGAGGAGGCCCCACAGGGTTTGTTCTCTTGGAAATGACGTCAAGAACCGTCAGGGCAGGCAGAGTGGATCTCTCCGGGGCGGGCGGGGGAAATGTGCAATGAGGATGTGTGTCTGGACACTGCTGAGGTAGCTCTGCAAACAGCTTCCTCTCCTTTCACACTTTGTTCTCACTTGTCAACGCGCAGCCGCACGTCTAACTGAGGAAGCCCGTCAGACAGCCTCTGCAAGCTGTACCCTTCATTTCTCATTAATGCAGTGCGATACTTTATCATCCAAAGCATCGCACTGTTTTGGCTTCTCTTGCACCCTGGCTGTGTTTGCACGCCAGGCCAAAGGGAGGGATGGATTCCCACGCCTGGTAACATCCACTGGCCTGACTTTAATCCTAATCTTGTGGGCTGTGTGAATACTGAGGGAGAAGCTTGCGAGAAGCCGGCAGGGAAGGTTGTAAATGGGAATCATGTGATCTGGCACGCTGCAATGTAATCACGAACTGGACACTCAAGTGCTTGGACAAAATCATGGGACCACTATGGCCAGAACTTAGGGGACTGGTTGTAAGTCTATTGCCAAATGCCTCAGTGTTGATCACATGACCGTAGTGATGTTGCAGCGGTCATAACTGTGCAGACATGTCATAAGTCACTTTTCGCAGTGCCATTGTAACTATGAGTGGATGTAAGTGATCAGGATGCCAAAGAGGGGCATTGTTACTTCCCTGTGTATGTTTGGGAAGGTTGCACGTGGGCCTGGTGGGACTTTGAACTGAATCAGCCCTTGACTTGATCCTCTGCAGGGTTTGAAGATCTTTTGGGAAGCATCATGAAAGCTGCCCAAAGTACCTAGGACTGTGGAACATGGAACTTGGTGGCAAACATAAAAAGGGAGCTGGTCTCTATCCCCCTGCTACCGGCAATTAAGCAACCCCATTGACTATGCAACTCAGAATCTTGGCAAGCTCCAGCTCATTGCAGTGGGCCAGGCCAGGAAATAGATACTATGCATTATTACAAAGATCACTTGGAGGTGGGAGAAACCTCTAATGTAATTTACCAGATTCCCTGCATGGTTTTCCCCTGTGACTATGTAGGACAGACGGGGAGGAAGCTAACCACCAGATTGCAAGAACATGAGCGAGTGATTAGATGAAGCAACTCAAACTCATTGGTAGCCTCACATTATAACGAACTAGAAGACACATTCAGTTTCGCGGATACTAAGATTGTTGGCTGAGCAGGAACAAAAATAGCCAGGGAAATGATTGAAGCCTCGGAAACAGGCCCCTTGTCAGTCAATAGAAGTGCTGATTTACCACCAGTTTACCAAGTACTTAGGAGCTGAGGGCACAGCAGCCCAAGAAACAACAGCGACTTAATAGCAGGCCATCAACACTCCAATTAACAACTAAAAGCCACACACAACCGGATACCACATAAATACTATGCACAGAACAGTCCAGCACACACAATCCAGCACAAATCTCAAAGCTTGGTAGATTAAATCTCTGGTCCTGGTGACCGATTCAGACTGGATTCTGCAATATTATCCTGGGACATGTATATTTGCCTTCATTCAGGTAATAGGTACCTTAACAAATATTAGAACTCTGCTATATTGATATAGGCAGTGTTTCTCAACTGTGGCAACTTTAAGATGTCTGGACTTCAGCTGGACTGATGGGGATTTTCTCAGTGCCGATGGTGTTCAAGTGGTGTTCCAGATGTTGTGGGATTGCACCCAAGGCGCCTATCACTCTTGGTATTATTTTTGTATTCTTTTGCCCCACATTCTTATTTATTATGTTATGTTATTTATTACTCAGTTATTGTTATCTTATTTATTATAATAATCCTCCTTCTCAACCTTTGTGTGCTTGATGTCTTTTTTTTTTCCTTCAAACACCAGGGCATCCTTCGGGCCGACAGCCTCATGAAATCAAGAAGAAGGGCAGAAGATTAATGCATCCTGTGAGTGAAGAAGATCTTAAAAGTCCAAACTCAGTGGAGAAAATGTCATCAAGGCAATTAAGACCTGGGCAATTCCAGTCATTAGATACACAGCTGGAATAATGGACTGGACTGAAGCAGAACTAAAAGGAAAGGATAGGAAGGCCAGGAAAAAACAATGACAATGAATCACACCCTTCATTCAGCAGTGACATTGACAAGGAACACACTAAGGAACATAGGTGGGCGTGGAGTGTTGCAAGTACACCAGACAGTTAAAGAAATAAAAAAGGGCATTAGAAGAATATCCGAAGGACAATGAAGGAGATGCATTGAAACTAATACACCAGGAATGCTTACTGAATACAGAAGAGACCAAACTGACCTATAGAACGGTGAAATAAAAAACAGAGACATGGAAAGACAAAGTATTGCGTGTCCAGGACATTAAAAAAAAACAACAACCAGCAAGTAAAGTAGATAACCACAAGACCTGGCAATGGCTACGAGCAGGAAAGTGGAAGAAATCGAAAGGGCCCAGTTCTGACTGCATAAGACCAATCCTTAAGAACAAATGCATACAAAGCCAGAATGGGAGAAACGGCAACAGACAGCAAGTGTCCCACCACTCCAAAGATGCTGAAGAAACAGTTCAGCATCTGTTTCTTCTAGGGGATTAGATTAGACTTCTAGAGGACTAGGGTAATAATAATAATAATAATAATAATAATAATAATAATAATAATAATAATAATAATAATAATAATAATAATAATAATAATAATAATAATAATAATAATAATATAAAGTTGGAAGGGACCTTGGAGGTCATCTAGTCCAACCCCCTGCTCAGGCAGGAAACCCTATACCATTTCAGGCAAATGGCTGTCCAGTCTCTTCTTAAAAGCCTCCAGTGTTGGAGCATTCACCACTTCTGGAGGCAGGTTGTTCCACTGGTTAATTGTTCTAACTGTCAGGAAGTTTCTCCTTAGTTCTAGGTTGCTTCTCTCCTTGACTAGTTTCCATCCGTTGCTTCTTGTCCTGCTTTCAGGTGCTTTGGAGAATAGCTTGACTCCCTCTTCTTTGGGGCAGCCCCTGAGATATTGGAACACTGCTATCATGTCACCCCTCACTCTTCTCTTCGTTAAACTACACATACCCAATTCCAGCAACCGTTCCCTATATGTTTTAGCCTCCAGCCCCCTAATCATCTTGGTAGATGATATAATCAGGGCTTTTTTTCTCATAGAACGCTCAGAACGGAGTTCCGGCACCTTTTTTTGGATGGAACCTTGTAGGATAGGCAAGGCGGGTTGTATGACATGTGTGAGTTCTGGCACCTTTTTCTTTTACAAAAAAAGCACTGGATATAATAGCAGTATTCCGGTATTTGAGGAGCTGCCCCAAAGAAGAGGGAGTCAAGCTGTTCTCCAAAGCACCTGAAGGCAGGACAAGAAGCAACGGATGGAAACTAATCAAGGAGAGAAGCAACCTGGAACTAAGGAGAAATTTCCTGACAGTGAGAACAATAAACCAGTGGAACAGCTTGCCTTCAGAAGTTGCAGGTGCCCCATCACTGGATCCTTTCAAGAAAAGACTCAACAGCTATTTGTCTGAAATGGTATATAGACTCTCCTGTTCGAGCAGGGGGTTGGATTAGATGACCTCCGGGATCCCTTCCAACTCTCTTATTTTGTTCTATGTTCTTTGTACCTGATTAGCTGTTGCAAGAAGATCTCACATTCTGGGCTACAAACAGCAGCATGACAAATAGCAACACTGGCACATTGGAAGATTTGCATAAAATACCATTTGCCTGTAAGCCGGAATTGGTGGGACTATAAAATAGACCCAGTAATAGAATATGAAGAAGCTAAAGTGTTCTGGGACTTTAGAATTCAAACAGGCAAGCACCTGCCACATAACCCGCCAGACTTAAACAATTGTCAGTAAGAAAGACAAAGTCTGGGTAGTAGCCAGGCAGTACCTGGAGGCAGCAAAAGAGAAGAATTGGAGAAAATCGCAAAATACAAAGACCTGATAATAGAAATAGAACAATGGTGGCATAAGGAAGCAAAGATCGGCATTGACAAAATCCCCATCAGTCAATTGCATAGGCAGTTTTACTTGAAACAACTTACATCCTGTGACAATACCTTAGTATTATTAAACAACAATTTCCTAGGTACATGGGAAGGACTTGATAGGTGAATAAAAATGGCAAATCCAGTCTGGCTGAGTGTGCCATGAACCACCACAATAATAACACAATCACACTAGTTCAGTGATACATACTTTTGAATCAAGAAGCACAGGATTATTTGGCTTAAGTATTAAGACAAATCAATGCTGCAATTTTTTTAAATGTGAAAAAAAAAAAAACCACCGCAGCCTACGAAAAGCACATTTTCATAATCGCTGCTCCTTTAACAACGGTTACTGTTTTGTTTTTATTTTCTTGGAAGCCGGTGTGTTTCGGTAAGCAGAGCCTTTTAAGTAGATAGTGAAAGGGGGCAAACTCATCTTGTAAACCAAGAAGGGTTTACACCACATGCAAGAGACAGCCGAGTCATTTGCTGGCTCTCTTTTTAAAACTAGGGATGTTTGCTTAGCCCGATTTCGGTCTGAATGGGCCCTGGAACTTAGAGCAGTGCACCTCTTGCAGCTAAGTACACCTTAAAATCTGCGTGTTTGTGGGTGTGAGAATGTACGTGGGTGGATGGTCTTTCTGCTTTTCTCAAAGCAGGAGGGGAACAGGCAGTAGCAAGAAAAGAAACGAACAGGTATTTCTGTCCATGGTGGGTAACTTGTTTTCTCAAGTAGATAGGCTTTGGGCAAGAGGTCAAGACACACACACACACACACATACACAAAAAGATAAGGGGGACAAGATTAGCACATGTCAGAAGAAGTGAAGCAACAAACCTTACCATCTAAGCCAGGGGTAGGCGACCTTGGCTCTTTTATGACTCGTGGACTTCAACTCCCAGAATTCCTGAGCCAGCACGTCTCAGCTTGGAAACCTCTCCCTTTCCCCTCAGCATGGCTGGCTCAGGAATTCTGGGAGTTGAAGTCCACGAGTCATAAAAGAGCCAAGGTTGCCTACCCCTGATTATTAAGCACATCATCCATAGGAAAGAATACTGAGAACATTTGTAACCATGGAATATTTTGTACTTGGGTAATGTATGGCTGCTGGGCTGTGGAATTTCGGCAGGTTATGGGGCAACATAACACTACAAAGATTCTACTGTGCTGTTTTTGGCTTGGGTGGAGTTGGGCTGCTAGCAGGTATCATGGGTTATAAGTTGGCCGGTGCATACAGAATCATTGGGGTTGATCTCAACAAGGACAAATTTACCAAAGCCATGGAATTTGTTGTTAATACTGCTGTGTTAATAGTGTTAAAGTGTTAATACCACTTTACAATGCTTTGGGAAGGCCACACTTGGAATACAGCATCCAGTTTTGGTCACCACGATGTAAAAAAGATGTTGAGACTCTAGAAAGAGTGCAGAGAAGATCAACAAAGATGATCAGGGGACTGGAGGCTAAAACATATAAGAAACGGCTGCTGGAATTGGGTATGTCCAGTTTAATGAAGAGAAGGATGAGGGGGGACATGATAGCTGTGTGCCAATGTCTCAGGGGTTGCCACAAAGAAGAGGGAGTCAAGCTATTCTCCAAAGCGCCCGAAGGCAGGACAAGAAGCAAGGGATGGAAACTAAGGAGAGAAGCAACCTAGAACTAAGGAGAAACTTCCTGATAGTGAGAACAATTAACCAGTGGAACAACCTGCCTCCAGAAGCAGTGAATGCTCCAACACTGGAAGTTTTTAAGAAGAGACTGGACAGCCATTTGTCTGAAATGGTATAGGGTTTCCTGACTGAGCAGGGGGTTGGACTAGATGACCTCCAAGGTCCCTTCCAACTTTATCATCATCATCATCATTAATTTGGGGCTACAGAATGCATCAGCCCTGAGGATTCAAGAAGCCTATTCAGGAAGAGAATGAGAACAGCCTTGGAAACATGCCATAAAGGTTGGGGAGTAAGTGTGATAGTCGGGGTTGCCGGCGCTGGTCAAGAAATTACTACCCATCCATTCCAGCTGGTTACTGTGGTTACTTGGCCGAACATGGAAAGGGACCGCCTTTTTGGAGGGTGGAAAAGCGTCGACAGCATACCAAAGTTGGTAGCTGAGTACATGTCCCAAAAAATAAAAGTGGATGCATTTATGGCTGTGAGAGTTGGACCATAAGGATGTGTGAGGGCTGAAGAATTGATGCTTTCAAGTTGTGGTGTTGGAGAAGACTCTGGAGCAGGGGTGTCAAACTCACAATGTCATGTGATGTGTCAAGACATATCGTGACTTTTTTTTCCATTGCCAGCAATGGGGTGGGCGTGGTTTCGCCATGACGTATCTGGCCTGCGGGCCGGCAGTTTGACACCCTTGCTCTGGAGAGTCCCTTGGGACTGCAAGGAGCTCAAATCAGTCAATCCAAAGGAAATCAACCTGACTGTTTCTTTGAAGGACAGATTCTGAAGTTGAAGATCAAGTCTTTTGGCCACCCAGTGAAAAGGGATGACTCATTGGGGGAGACCACAATGTTGGGAAAGAGGGAAGACAAAAGGATGAGATGGAAGACAGCGGAGGACAGTTGGTGGGGTGTGTGTGTCTGGTGTGCTGTGTTCCATGGAGACGCGAAGAGGTGGACATGAATTAGTGACTGAACAACTACTTATAATTATAGGACAGGGGTCTTCAAACTTGACCCTTTTATGATTTGTGGACTTCAATTCCCAGAATTCCTCAGCTAGGCACGCTGGCTGAAGAATTCTGGGAGTTGAAGTCCACAAGTCATAAAAGGGTCAAGTTTGAAGACCCCTGATATAGGCAGTCCTCGGCTTACAACCATTTGTTTAGTGGCAGTTCAAAATTAAAACAGCACTGAAAAAAGTGACTTGCAACCATCCTGGAACTTAATGGCCACTGCAGCATCCCCAAGGTCATGTCATAATTCCAGTGATGGTCGCAGCATCCTGAGGTCACATGATCTCCATCTGCAACATTCCCAGCTGACTTCCAACAAGCAAAATCAGTGGGGTAAGCCAGATGTGCTTATGGACCACTTGAATTCCCTTAACAACTGCAGCGATTCACTTAACAACCATGGCTAAAAAGGTTGTAAAAATCGGGTGTGACTCATTTAATAACCGCCTTGCTTAGCCACAGGAATTCTGAACCCAATTGTCACAAGTTGAGGACTACCATATTATGAAGAAAATGGGAAGTTATTTCTTTCTATTTCTTTCCATTCTTTTTTTTTAATGTTTGAATTTTTTTTTTGTTTCCTTCTTCTTTTCTTTCTTCAGGTTATATTTGTTTTTCTTAGTTTTTAATCTTTTTTAAAAAAAAATCTTTAATAAAATAAATAAAAAAGAAGGAAGGAAGGAAGAAAGAAAGAAGAAAAAAGAAAAAGAAAGGAAAGAAAGAAAGAAAGAAAGAGAGAGAAAGAAAGAAAGAAAGAAAGAAAGAAAGAAAGAAAAAAGAAAGAAAGAAAAGAAAGAAAGAGAAAAAGAAAGAAAGAAAGAAAGAAAGAAAGAAAGAAAGAAAGAAAGAAAGAAAGAAAGAAAGAAAGAAAGAAAGAAAGAAAGAGGGAGGAAAGAAGGAAGAAAGATATTTTTTCATTTCTAGACAGATAACAAAACTGGGACACCTCAGACAATTATTAGGGAACTTTGGTGCTGGTTATCTTTGTTTTGTTTGATTGACAGTTGTTTTACTTTGCTAAAACATTATCCAACTACACCCCTGCCTCAGTTTTCCTCTCTGATGCTCTTCCAGGTTTGCCTTTTTTTTCTTTCTTTTTTTCTTTTTTTTTTTCCTTCTTCTTCTTCTTCAGGTTTCTGGCCCAGCTATTTTTCTGGCCCAACCTTTTGACAGTGGGAGGAAAGAAAGCAGAAAAAACCCCCGAAACACTTAAACCCCTGCAGTGACGTGCTGAAGTGATGACTGAGGCGATTCGGAAGGCAGAGACCCAGGAGCTGCGCTTGCAAGAAAGGGTGACAGTTTTGGTTTCATGCTCCCCGTGAGGACTTCCCAGAGCTTGCAAGAAGCACCTCTGAGCCTCAACAGGCCTTTGCAGCACATTCTGAGGGAACTGAAGTCATCTGCGAACAGGGGGAGGGGGAGGGCAGCAGAAGACTCAAATTTTGCTACCCTGAGGGCCAACTGCTGCAGAGTTGTGTGTGTGTGTGTGTGTGTGTGTGTGTGTGTGTGCTCATCTGATGGAGATGAAATGAGGGTGGGGGAGGTGTGGGGGCTCAAGACGAAAGAAAGAGAATTGCCAGCCAAGGCTTGTTCTCCGGCAACTCCACGCAAGCAAGTCGGCAAAGCTTGTTGTCAGTTACTGTTTTGATAGTAATAAAAGCTGTGGGGTTCCTTCCCAGCAGTCGGAGGAAACTCAACAGCCCTGCGGTTTTCCTTTCTCATTTTCTTTTTTTCTTTTCTTTTTAGAATGAAACGCACATGTGCGCAAGACAAGGAAGCTGCTTTTCTCACAATCGACTTGTGGAACTGCCGGTCACTAGAGAGTCATGCTAACTGAACTTCCGATCACCTGTGTATTTACGGCCTGTGCAGCACCCCAGGATTAACGTGATCGCCATTTGCAACTTCACAGCCGGCTTCCGACGAGCAAAATCGCTTAATGACTATATGATTCTCTTATAATAATAATAATAATAAAGTTGGAAGGTATACTGAAGACCTGGCTCTTTGAGCTCTCCGGCCCAGGCTGAGAATTTTTAACTGGGGTTTTTATTTTTAGGGATAATTTAATCTTTTTTAATTGTTTTTTAACTTTTGTATTTTGTATTGGTTTGATTTTAAAATACCCTGTAAACCGCCCTGAGTCCTTCGGGAAAGGGCGGTATATAAATCTAATAAAATAAAAATAAATAAATAAATAAATCTAGTCCAACCCCAAGCTCAGGCAGGAAACCCTATACCATTTCAGACAAATGGCTGTCCAGTCTCTTCTTAAAAACTTCCAGTGTTGGAGCATTCACTGCTTCTGGAGGCAGGTAGTTTCACTGGTTAATTGTTCTAACTGTCAGGAAATTTCTCCTTAGTTCCAGGTTGCTTCTCTCCTTGGTTAGTTTCCATCCGTTGCTTCTTGTCCTATCTTTGGGCTCTTTGGAGAATAGCTTGACTCCCTCTTCTTTGGGGCAGCCCCTGAGATACTGGAAGACTGCTATCATGTCTCCCCCAGTCCTTCTCTTCATTAAACTGGACATACCCAATTCCAGCAACTGTTCTTCATATGTTTTAGCCTCCAGTCCCCTGATCATCTTTGTTGCTCTTCTCTGCACTCTTTCTAAATTCTCAACATCTTTTTTACATCGTGGTGACCAGAACTGGATGCAGTATTCCAGGTATGGCCTCACCAAGACATTGTAAAGTGGTATTAATACTTCTCGTGATCTTGATTCTCTCCCTCTGTTAATGCAGCCTAGTACTGTGTTGGCTTTTTTGGCAGCTGCAGCACATTGCTGGCTCCTATTTAAGTGATTGTCCACTAGGACTCCGAGATCCCTCTCTGTGCATGTTAAGATCCCTCCCTTAACAACCACAAAGTCCCAATGCTTAATGACAGTGACCCAAAAGGCTGTAAAATTGGGCACCGCTCACTTAATACCCACCTTGCCTAGCAAGGGCAACTCTGCTCCCAGTTCTGTTTGTAAGTCACTTCAAGACTGCTCAAAGTTATAACGGCACTGAAAAAAGTGACTTACGACCATTTTTCAAACATGACTATTGCAGCATTCCCATGGTCACGTGATTTACATTTGAGTACTTGTCAACTGACTCACACTTATGACGGTCGCAGTGTCCTGGGGTCATGCGATCCTCTTTTGCAACCTTCTGACAAGCAAAGTCAGTGGGGAAGCTGTGTTACTAATTTAACAACTGCGGCGATTCACTTGACAAATGTGGCAAGAAAAGTCATGAAATGGGGCAAAGCTCACTTAAAAAATATTCTCACTGAGCCACAGAAATTTCGGGCTCAATGGCGGTCGTGAGGACGCCTTGTACTACTGCCTCCATGAGAACTAGAAGCAAAAGGAGCCATGCCGCCTCATAGTTGCCAATGTGCTGTGTAGGTTGTGTAACACCTTCCCTCAAATCTGTCCTGTGGATCAGGTTCCGGAGATAGCTGGTTTCTGTGTCAATGGCCAGAGGCAGCTGCAGCCAAGAGGATTTATTGACATTTTTTAAACAAGATATGAGTCAAAGTGATGATAAGGTGAGTGACATCCTTCTGTCGGTGACTGGTAAAAGGTCACCCAGGAGTCAGAAAACAGGTTAGGCCACTTCCAGCTCCAGCGGTGTGTGACTGAAGGCCAAGTTGTGACAGAGTTTGCTCAAAACCCTGCATAGGACAATTCCCCGCAGGGTGAGATCTAGCTGGGAGGGGCGATCGCTTCACCTCCCTTAACCAGAAGGAAAGGTAAGTAAAGCTTTATCGCAGCAAGCCGGCTGTGTCTCAGACAGCATCCTTCACAATAAGTTGCTGGCTGGGCCACATTATCCACCCCCGCCTTTTTCTGCCTCCGAAGAGGCTGACGTTGAATTTTCCCACAATCCCGATGGCAAGTTGCATTGGCGGCGTTTTGGATATCAAAATGGGACCCCTGGGTCACTACTAGCAGCCGCCATTTTTTTTCCCTACAATGCCCCCAGGGACAGGTTGCCCCAGAGGCATTGTGGGATATTAAACGGGCAGCTGCCAGAACCCTCACTCCTTTCCCACAATGCATTGGAGATATTCTCAGCAAACTTAGCAAACTGGATTTTAAACTGTGGCTTTTCAACCTTAAAAACTGCCATAAATGCATGCCGTTTGCCAAGCGCCCAAAATTTGATCGTGTGACCGGGGGGTGGGTGGGGTGTGTGTGGGAAACTATACAACCGTCGTAAATTAAGCAAATGGCTGTAAGTCGAGGATTACCTCAGGAGGTGTCAGAATGTTGGAATTCAACATAACAAGGCTAACCTCTGGTTTCTGATTTTCATCAATGGCTGAGTTTGCCTTGCCTCCTCCTCCTCCTCCTCCTCCTCCTCCTCCTCCTTCTCCTCTTCCTCCTTCTCTTCTCTTCTCCTCTCCTCCTCCTCCTCCCCCTCCCCCCTCTTGAAGTCAGCTGCTCTGGATTTTATGCAGCCTTTATCTCTCCTGCTTGTAAGAGGCGGGGAAGATGTTTTGTCGAAATAAGCCGAGAGCCACAGTGGACCATTTCTCAACCGCTGAAACCTTCTGTAGTTCACAGAGGGCAAGTCACAAACATTGAAACCCTGACGAACAAAGCAAGGAAATATGGGTGTCTTATTTCCCAGAAAAAGAACCGCTGATCTTCCTGCCCTCGCCCTCCACACTGCTTTCAGACTTAATAAGTTGCAGGATCCCACCTACAGCTCGCTGCCTGAGGCCTCCGGTGACAAAGGGGAAGAGAAACTAACTCCACTCCACTCCCTTCTCTTTCTCTCCTCCATCACTTGGCTCTCCTCTTGAGATCAGCAGAAAGAATCCCTTTTCCAGATGACCTGGGACCCCAGCTGTGCCACGGTTGTCCAGAAAGGGCCTGTTCAGACCTTGACATGAGCTAAAGGGCAAGATCGTTGTGCCATGTGTATTTTTTTCTTCCCATTTTGTCAGCAAAAATAACAACCAAGGGGTCTTCTTCGCCCTTCAGTGATGAGTAAACATACTCTGGTAGACTTTGTCCAGTTCTGCTCCTTTTTAATTCATTGTTTCCAACCCTGGGTGGACTTCAACTCTCAGAATTCCACAGCCAGCCACATTTTAAAGTCGCCGAGGTTGAGAAACTACAACTACAACAATAATAATAGAGCTGGAAGGGACCTTGGAGGTCATCTAGTCCAACCTCCTGTTCAGGCAGGAAACCCTATTTCATTTCAGACAAATGGCTGTCCAGTCTCTTCTTAAAAACTTCCAGTGTTGGAGCATTCACAGCTTCTGGAGGCAGGTTGTTCCACTGGTTGTTTTTTCTCACTGTCAGGAAGTTTCTCCTTAGTTCCAGGTTGCTTCTCTCCTTGGTTAGTTTCCATCCGTTGCTTCTTGTCCTGCCTTCGGGCGCTTTGGAGAATAGCTTGACTCCCTCTTCTTTGGGGCAGCCCCTGAGATATTGGAACACTGCTATCATGTCCCTCCTCGTCCTTCTCTTCATTAAACTAGACATACCCAATTCCAGCAACCGTTCTTCGTATGTTTTAGCCTCCAGTCCCCTAAGCTTGAACAATGTCCGAGAGGGAGAAAAAACGATGTGTATATTTTCTGCATATATGTCCTTCTACCTTAATGATCCCAAATAATTTTTATTTAAGAGAAATTTAAGAGAGCTGTTTCATAATATGCCTCCAGCCATCATAACTGCGATTTGCAAGGGGTTTTGCTGGTTTTCAGCAAAAAAAAAGGCCATTGAAATGAATGGATTTGCTTAACAACTGCTGTTTTTGCTTAATGACTGCCGCGAAAATGACCAGAAAATTACTTCCAGTCATGTGGGTGCCTTGATGTATGACCATCATGACTTAAGACTGGATTTCTCATACTCACAACTCAAGGACGACTTGTACCTATTTGTCCAGGATTAGTTAAAAGCAACCCATTACAGGTAGTCCTCGACTTACAACAGTTCATTTAATGACCGTTCTAAGTTACAACGGCACTGAAAAAAGTGTGACCATTTTTCACACTTATGACCGTTGCAGCGTCCCCCCCAGGGTCATGTGATTTACATTCGGATGTTTGACAACTGATTTATTTATGACAGTCACAGTGTCCTGGGGTCATGTGATCCTCTTCTGCGACCTTCTGACAAGCAAAAGTCAATGGGGAAGCCAGATTCACTTAACAACGATGTTACTAATGTAACAACCGCAGTGATTCACTTAACAAGTGTGGCAAGAAAATTCGTAAAATGGTGCAAAACTCATTTGACAAATCTGTCATTTCACAACATAAACTTTGGGCTCAATTGTGGTCGTAAGTCGAGGACTACCTGTCCTTTCTGAAAAGACCCTCAGTCATCAGTCAAAGGCCACGTTTGCACAATCTGCTAAACCACAGATAATAGTTCAGTGCATTTATCCAACTGCCTAGGTTCCCACAACACAGGGAACCACCCTGGCTAGGCGGATACAACACAACTGAACCACAGATTAGTCAACCATGTTTGGGACTACAAAATTGCGTAAATTACGCTGAGCTGTGCCCCTGATAGTGTTTTGTTGGGCTGCCATGACGCACGCTGAACTTGGTGACTAAAGCCACCAACTTTGGTAAGTTTCATAAGACGTGAATCATGAACAGATTAAACAGGGTGGTTCCACATGATCCGTTAAGGCAGAGGTCCCCAACCTTTGGGGCACCAGGGACCGGTTCCGTGGAGAGAGGTTTTTTCACGGACTGGAGAGTGTGTGGTTTTGTGTGCTGCCTGCATCTCGCGCATGGGCCTTTGCTTGTTTGTGCAGACCGGTTGCTGGCATGCATTGGTCCACAGCCCTGGGGGTTTGGGGACCCCTGTGTTAAGGCACCAAAAGCATTATGCGGATGTTAATAGAGGTAGTCCTCAAATTGCAACAGTTCATTTAGCGACCGTTCGAAGTTACAACGGCACTGAAAAAAGCAACATGACCATTTTTCACACCACCTTCGCAGCATCCCCGCGTTCACGTGATCAAAATTCAGATGCTTGGCAACTGACTCATATTTATGACGGTTGCTGTGTCCCAGGGATCATGCGATCCCCTTTAGCCACCTTCTGAAAAGCAAAATCAACGAGGAAGCCAGCTTCTTGTAACAACCAGGTTGCTAACTTAACAACTGTGGCGAGAAAAGTTGAAAAACGGGGCCAAATTCACTTAACAGCTGTCTCGCTTAACAACAGAAATGTTGGGCTCAGTTGGGGTCGTAAGTCGAGGACTTCCAGCTGCATGGATATCCCTGCAGCAAATCTGAAAGACCGGCTGCTGAGATGCAATAACGGACGGGGCCTTTCTCCGTGAGGTAGACATCACGGGCTAATTCATTTGGGGTTGACTAAGCTGGAGCTGGATTCCTGGACTTAATTAGGGATATCAGATTTCCCGAAAAGACACCAACGGGACAATCCCTCAAAAAAAAAAAAAACAGTCAGAGAGATTGCAGGGGCATCTGGAAAGTGTCTTCTCTCTACATGGAACAAAAAAAGGGGGAGGGAATCTGTTTCACCAAGCAGAGAATGGAGAGTTTGATAGCTGTCCTCAAATATTTATTTGCTCATCAAATTTCTAGGCCTAACCTTGACTATTTTAAGATGGGTGGACATGCTGGCTGGGGTATTCTGGGAGTTGAAGTCCACCCATCTTAAAAATGGCTAAGATTGGGAAACATTGTTCTGGGCCCATAGGAAGGTGGACTTCATGCAAACCTCTGGAGAACCTGTTCCAGGGGTAGAGAACAAGACTTCCCCTTTGGATGCTCCTAGATAAGGTAAAGGTAAAGGTTCCCCCGCACATGTGTGCTAGTCGTTTCCGACTCTAGGGGCCGGTGCTCATCTCCGTTTCAAAACCGAAGAGCCAGCGCTTGTCCGAGGACGTCTCCGTGGTCATGTGGCCGGCATGACTAGACGCCAAAGGTGCACGGAACGCTGTTACCTTCCCACCGTAGTGGTCCCTATTTTTCTACTTGCATTTTTACGTGCTTTCGAACTGCTAGGTTGGCAGAAGCTGGGACGAGTAACAGGCGCTCACTCTGTTACGCGGCACTCGGGATTTGACCCGCCAACCTGCCGACCTTCTGATCGACAAGCTCAGCGTCCTAACACACTGAACCACCGCGTCCCGTGCTCCTAGATAAGATGACTTAATTTACAGAACCAGAAGAGAGACAAGTTGGTCAGAAGGTCTACTTACACAGAAACCCTATCGATCCATTTAACAACGGTGGCAAGAAAAGTCGCAAAAGAGGGCAAAACTCACTTAACCACTGTCTCACTTAGCAACAAAAATTCGGGGCTCGGTTGTCGCTTTAAGTACTGGAAAAAGTCTGTCCCTGTGGTTGCTAGGGATCGAAAACAACTGGAGGGCATGGAATCCATCAATCAAAAATTTGGAGATTGGAGAGCAGGTGACGGACAGCTCTTCCTTGAAAGCTTGCCAGCCAGTGAAAATAAAAATTGTCCAGGTTTACGTGTTGGGCTCATCGATGGCTTGCTAACCCCGATTGGTTTATTGACCTACCAGGATCTGCATTAACCACAGAATGCTAAGTTTTATTTGCATTTTTTTTAAAACAAAAACAAAACAGTGGTCAGGTCCAGCCCAGTTCCCCTGCCTTGACAGATCTCCCAAAGAAGTTTCCAGAGTTGCAAGATTTTATTTTTATTTATTTTAATTCCATTTATATCCCGCCCTTCTCCGAAGACTCAGGGCGGCTTACAAGCTTAGCAGTAGCCTTCATTCTACGTATATGCCTGCTTATTAGGGCTTTCACACACACCCCAAGCGGCATTATTACAAAGTCAGCTTATTGCCCCCAACAATCTGGGTCCTCATTTTACCTACCTCGGAAGGATGGAAGGCTGAGTCAACCTTGAGCCTGGTGGGACTCGAACCTGCACTAATTGCAGGCAGCTGGTGTTACTTAAGGAGGCATTAGCCCACTGCTCCACCAAGGCTTGAATCTGAACTTTCCCCCCCCAAAAGCACGTCCACCTTCTCTATTCGTGGGATCAGACGACGACGGGTGGACATGCTTTTGGGGGGGAAAGTTCAGATCCATCCCCTGATGTGCTTGTTTTTTGTTTTTCTTTTTTTCAGCAGACCCGGAAAAAGTAATTATGAGACTGTTCTGCTTGCTTCCTGGGCGTGCAAGTAACGCCATTTCCCCCCGTTTGGTAGGAATCCGCAGAGGGGCCTCCCTCATCCTCCTGTTTTCGCCTTCCTGGCAGCCTGGCTTAATTAGATAAAAAAAAAACAAGAGCAAAACTGCTGTAGTGCAAACAAACCTCAGAATGTTGGAAGGCGGTGGAGTTTTCTCTCCTGGCAAAGGGTTTTTTTTTCTTCGTTTTTTTTGTTTGTGCTTGCGTCCGTGTGTGTGTGTGTGTGTGTGTGTGTGTGTGTGTGTGTGTGTGTAGAGACTGCAGAGGTGAGGGATCCTTGGTGCTCTCTGAGCTTCGTTGTTTTCTTGCAGATGTTGCATGACCCAAACTAGGTAACCTCATCAGCGTTAGACATGAAAACGTCTGCAAGCAAACAACCAAGCTCAGAGAACACCAAGGGCCCCTCATTTCAACACTGAACGGCAAATATTCTCCTTTATTGGGACTGCAAAGGTTTTCAACCCGACAGGGTGGAACCAAGCAGGGCAGGGGGGTCCGGCCTCTGATGCTCTGCCAGTGACTGGCTATGTTAACATGTAAACAGGCCTTTCCGGGCAGCCTGGAACCATCCCAGGGTTGCTTAAAGAAAAACAGAGAAAATCCATGCTGCTTGACTGGAAGAGAGCTCTGTTCCTGGGCTTCTGTTTCTACAGGGGCAGCTGAGATCTTATCTACAATTGGAATAATAATAATAATAATAAAGTTGGAAGGGACCTTGGAGCTCATCTAGTCCAACCCCCTGCCCAGGCAGGAAACCCTATACCATTTCGGACAAATGGCTGTGCAGTCTCTTCTTAAAAACTTCCAGTGTTGGAGCATTCACGGCTTCTGGAGGCAGGTTGTTCCACTGGTTAATTGTTCTCACTGTCAGGAAGTTTCTCCTTAGTTCTAGGTTGCTTCTCTTCTCTTCTCTTCTTGGTTAGTTTCTTGTCCTGCCTTCGGGCGCTTTGGAGAATAGCTTGACTCCCTTTTCTTTGTGGCAGCCCCTGAGATCCTGGAAGACTGCTATCATGTCACCCCTCACTCTTCTCTTCGTTAAACTACACATACCCAATTCCAGCAACCGTTTCCTTATATGTTTTAGCCTCCAGTCCCCTGATCCTCTTTGTTGCTCTTCTCTGCCCTCTTTCTAGAGTCTCAACATCTTTTTTATATCGTGGTGACCAAAACTGGATGCAGTATTCCAGGTGTGGCCTTACCAAGGCATTCTCAAGTGGTATTAATACCTCAAGTGATTATTCCAGCTTGGAGTAATTGGAGAAACATTATGGACTAGAAACTTGTGTTTTGAGAAAGAGCCCAAAGCTGAACTTTGCCCTGAAGGAGGAGAATGGCCCTTTATCACGTACTACAACTTTATTTTACCCTGCCACAGATCTAAAGCCTAGCAATAGCTCTGCCCCATAATTTCCTGAGTATTCTCCCTTCTATTTTTAATTTTAAACTGGGGCTGCTATCACACCAATCTTTGAGGAGAGGGGAACATCCAGAAGGTTTCATTCCAGGAACCACTAATGGCTAATGTCTTTAGGAAGCCACCGCAAGAGAAATCTCCTTTCGCCTGATTTTTAATTGCCCTTGCCTCATTACCATTCTCCCTCGGGAAGGGTAGAGAAACAGTCCCAGAGCATGACGTCCAACAGGGAAGCCAAAGCTTAACAGGGCTTGCAATGCAAAGGTTAGCAGGGGAAAAGTCTGCATGCGGCAGCCGAGTCATAAAAGGAAAAATGCAGGAAGAGGAGAAGAGGAGAGGGAGGAGGAGGAGGAAAGGGGGGAGGAGAAGGAGGTGAAGGAGAAAGAGGAGGAGAAAAAGGAAGAGAAAAAGAAGGGGAAGAGAAGGAAGAGGAGGGGGAGGGGAGGAGGAGGAGGAAAAAGAAGAGAGGAAGAGCTAGTGGTCCAGGGCAACTGCCGCTTCCCAGGAGTGCACAAGTCCCTGGATTCACACCGGTCACCATCAGTTCTAACGGGAGAAAGAGAAGGAAGTCACAGCAGGAGGAAGATATTTCTCCAGCCGAGTGGTCAGTTGGGCAGAAAACATTGGTGTTTCAAAAAGGACAAGAGGGAAACCTGTTTTTTTTCTGGAATCACCACCTTTGTCTCCTGCAAGAAGCCCGCTAGACCCCTGGCATATCTGTGGCTAGCAGGTTCCACCATGTTTTTCTGAAGCACCTTTCCTTTGATGCTTGGGATGTGTCTCGCTAGGCCTCATCGCTCTCCTGGAGGACAGACAGTCCCGTTCTGGAGGAGGATGTGGCCAATAAGAAAAACTAAGGCCAAATCAACCAATGGCCAATTAAGGGCTGCTGGTCAGTGACATGGAGGGGAAGGGCAGGCAGGAATCCATCGGTCGCCGCCCTGAATTTACCCCAGATAAAAACAGGGCAAGAGCAGCAAGTTTGCTCACCAAAATAGGATCTTTTAGTATCGACAACACAATATTAAACCCAATGTGAGGACCGGAGGGAAGTATATTCACTTGGCTTCAAGGAAGATCTCCATAGGGATCTATAATTTCAGCCGATCAAATGTGAGAGTCACAGATTTTGAGTCCAGGCCAAAGTCTGAAAGACCAGTGCTCCCATTTCAAACATTAGTTGGACATTACAAATATATTGGAAATTAGAGCTAGTTTGGTCTGGTGACTAAGGCACCAGGCTAGAAAATGGCAGACAGTTCTAGTCCTTCCTTAGACATGGAGGTCAGCTGGATAACTTTGGCCCAATCACTAGACGGTGAGTTCTACACCTTCCTTAGGCATGAAAGTTGGCTGGGTGACTTTGGGTGAATCACCAGAAGATGGTGAGTTCTAGTCCCTCCTCAGGCATGAAAGTTGGCTGGATGACTTTGGGCCAATCACCAGGAGACTGTGAGTTCTAGTCCTGCCTTAGGCACGAAAGCCAGTTGTGTGACTTTGGGCCAATCACCAGGAGACGATGAGTTCTAGTCCTGCCTTAGTCGTGAAAGCCAGCTGAATGACTGTACCATCATTCTCTCTCAACCTATCTCATCTCAAAGGACTGTTATAGGGAAAATCGGTTATTTTTACTACCTTGAGTTATTTATAAAAATAATAAAAGATGGGATGTAAATAATAAAACAAACATAAATCATTGCTATCTGAATCATCAGGGAGCAATTTGTAGGAAAGGAAATGTTTCCAGGTCAGATATGCCTTCCTTATGCAGACCCTTGGGGAGAAAATTGGAAATGAGGCACATTGTCTCAAGCACACTTACCCCTGTGTGTTTGTGAACAAACCATACCAAGGCAAAACAGCTGGAGTTTAAAAGGGTCTTTCCCTCTCTTGCCACGAGAGTTTAATTTCATACCAAAATGAAAGAGAATTATTTAGGCTACAACCCAAATGTGGCTCAAGCAATCTTTATTTTGTGTTTATTGTTTTTTAAATCATTTTAAAATTTTCTTTTTTTTAATACAGGTAACTTAAATGAGGTGATAAAACAAGTTATGTGTTTTCCCCTCGCACCCCCTCCCCCACATTCTTTCAAATCACACATACAGGAGGATCTTTATTATTATTTTTTAAATAATGCTTCTGGGATTCATTTTTGCTGCTACCTAAATGTTCAGCAATGGGGCAAAAAAAAAAACTGACACCCCCCCCAGGTGACAAGTGGGGAAAAAATGGATGAATTGGGGAGGGGCAAGAAGTATATATATATATTCACACACCATACAAAAAAGTAGTACATTTAAATACACACTTAAAAAAAACATTTTAAAAACTTTTTTTTAAAAAATCCCGCTACAGCATCACATACAAAGGAAATTTCACATCTAGGGGAAAGAAAAGAGGAAGTGTAATGACACAATTTGACCAGAGGGGGGGCGGTTGCCCACTTCCCTTAGTTGGCAAGAAAATTCCAGGAAGGGATGCAAATTTTGCGTGACCTCGGAGGGTGGGGAAGGTGAAATGCTGTGCAATTGTCTTAAAATACAAGCAAAAGATGAGATGAAGGGGCTACCCTGGATCTGTGCTAAACACAAGGTTGGGGCGACTAACGTAGAGAAATATAAATGGAGTTATTTGGAAGCAACAACCTGACACCATCTTGCAGGCACCCCAAAATTTGTTCTCACAATCTTATTTGGATGAACTGTCCCCAAAACTTTAATCACCCAAATGTCTTGGATCTATCCAGATGTGTTGCTGCACCTCTCATTGGAGCAGCTGGCCAGCACATTTGGAGAATAACATGTGACTTTCCATTGTCTACAGGACCTTAGTTTTCCTTTTGAGAAGTTTCTGGAATTATCATTAACCTACAAAGGAGAGAAGGCCCTGTCGGTCCTGTCTTCAACCTGACTTCTAACCATAAAATGCTGCAAAAATCGTAGCCAAATTCCAATGCAAAGTTTGACTCCTTCTACCTTCTACCTATTCCCCCCCCCACAAATCTGAAAACCAAATTTAAACTTTTGATAAACTTCTTAAGATAGCCAGAAGAGTTGACTAGTCTCTAATCACAAATCTCCATATTTCATAGATGGTGGAAAGCAAAAAGTAACGGACACAGAACAGCCCATAGTTGGAAGAGGCAAGAGTGTTTCCGAGCTACAAAAATGTTGTGTGCATTTTTCCTCCAAAAGGGGAAAACGGAGAATATCCCAGCTTCAACTTCCCAAGAGGACCCCTTTTTTTGAGAATGCCTCTCTTGGTTTTAGTGGAGCCTTAAGGCACCAACCACTGAAAAAATTATCATTTCAAGACCAGGCGCAAATTTGGCACAAACTAAAGAGACGAGAGGGAAGATAGTGGATTACGGTAATTAATAAGAAAGCGTCTCTCTCTCTCAAAATAATAATAATAATAATTTGCTTCACAGATTTGTTCTGGCTTTGATTAGCCTTTTTTAAAAAGTGGTGGTGGGGGAATTAACATTGGGTACTTAGTAGTGTTACAAACTTCTAGGCCAAGGATGCAAGTAGCTATGGATGGAGAAGTGGATTTCTCTCCTGTACTCCAACATTGCTCCAGTCACCTGAACTATGGAAAAGGTTTGCATAAAGAGATGAGAAATGGTGGATCAGCAAGAGTAAAATGATAAAAGGAGAGGGATCCCTGCCTGGTTTATTTTATTTTTTCCCCCAGTGTGGTGTTTCCCATGTTTTAATGCCTGCAAAATCCACTTGGACAACTTAATGAAAACTCAAAATGAAACAGAAGGCTGAAAAAAGGGGGGGGGGAAGGACACTTTCCAGCTCTTGACAAAAACGTTCGTTGGAAAACGAGTCCTTATCTTTCTCTTCAGTTTGGATCGATGGGTGGGTAAAAAGGTAAAGGTTCCCCCGCACATGCGTGCTAGTCGTTTCTGACTCTAGGGGCCGGTGCTCATCTCCGTTTCAAAGCTGAAGAGCCAGCGCTTGTCCGAGGACGTCTCCGTGGTCATGTGGCGGGCATGACTAGATGCCAGAGGCGCACGGAACGCTGTTACCTTCCCACCGTAGTGGTCCCTATTTTTCTACTTGCATTTTTACGTGCTTTCGAACTGCTAGGTTGGCAGAAGCTGGGACGAGTAACAGGCGCTCACTCTGTTACGCGGCACTCGGGATTTGACCCGCCAAACTGCCAACTTTCTGATCGACAAGCTCAGCGTCCTAACCCACTGAGCCACCACGTTCCTTTCGATGGGTGGGAGGGTGGACCAAAAAGGGCCTTGAATAGAGATGCTTAAAGGAAGAGATGGAAAACTTGTATTTGTTTCATCCCTGATCAATTGTGAAAAATGCAATCCAGCATCTTGAGAGGGGCACGTCACCCATCCATGCCGGTCACAAAGCAAGTCAGGAATTGCCTATTTACTCTTAGAGAGACCTACACCAAAGTTATTGTGACTTTCTCTTCTCATAAGCCTAGTTTATTGTAGGTTGGGGAACCTCATTGGTTGGGGACCTCAAAAGAAATTCATGCGAAATGTGGTTGTCAAAAATGACTTGCCAAAGATCCAGCTATGAGTCATCATTCTATTCTATTTTCAGGCAGAACTGTGAATTCTTTTATAAACATGTGTTTATATTCACATCATGACCCAGAGATGCTTAGGCAAGAACCCTCCATGATAGGTTTTCATAGAAATGGACTTGTCAGATTAAATCCTTATTTCAAAAGTTGGATCTATGGACGATCCCAAGTTATTCTCCACACAGTCTTTTCTTTGAAACTCAAACATCACACATATACACACACATATACACAAACGTACTTGTGGTTGCTAGGTCTGCGAAGAAGGATGGGAACTAATTTCTACTGCCTATGAAAAATTATTGGCTCAGATCATCAATGTCAATCAGCAACAACAACAAAAACCCTAGCATTTAAGTTTCCAGAGATTACTTTTGTGTCCATTAATTAAAAATAAAACACACACACACACAAATTAAAACAAAAATTGGATGAGAACAAGGACTTGGTCTCTGTAACCAGAGAGTGTAGTTTGGACTCCTGTGCATGTATATGCCTTGGCAAAATGGCCTCCGAGAATGGACAGAAAGCCTGGGTCTTTTCATGGAGGATATGGGAGGCAGGATCAAGGATGCAGGCCATTTTGAGGGGCTAAAAAAAAAAGCATTGAAAACTCAGCAGCTACCCAACATGGATGAGGTAAACACAAAAGGGGAACGGGTGAGAATTCTGCCACAGGCAGAACCAAGGGGCCAAAATATTAGGGTTGATTTTTGTGTGCAGTTGGCAAAAAAAAACCAACAACCAGAAATATCACAAAACGGCTTTCTAGCTGTCCAAAGGGGCTCTAGAATGGTAGGTTTTAAATCTTAATTCTCCCCAGCCTAGCTCGTAACATACTTTGTTGGCTCTTTAATTAAAAAAAACCAGGCAAGATCAGATCCCCTTACGTTTAATGCACAGAATTTTTTTTTGAAACCCCCCCCCCTGCATATCTCACATTCATGTTGTACAATGTGAAGAGGAAGCCCTCAAACTGAGAGTATACAATATTTCTTTACCCTGCGTCCCCCCACTCCATATCCCCTTACTCCTCCATTGTTTGAAAATCACCTCCAAAAGTCTCCTGCCCCCCTCCCACCTGCACGAGTCACACCTCTTTAAAGTGCCCGTGACAGAAAACATCCTTGGAAGTGAATAGGGGAGAGATCAGTGGGGTCTTAAAAAGAGGAGATCGGACATATCAAGAATAATTCAGAAATGCTACATATCCAGGAAGGGAAAGAAACACACACAGATAGACATGTGCACACACACAAGCATACACCCTTTCTTTCTTTTTTTGGACCCACCCACCCTCCACCGGGGCCCTCCCTTAGTCTGAAGAATGCACAGCGCTTCCCGTTACACAAAAGTCACCCAAATAAAAAATAATAATAATAATAATAATTTTTTTTTTAAAAAAGGAGGAAGCGTTCGGAGACAACCCTGCCCCCAGTTTCAAACACACACCCTTTTGTCAATGCTCGGGTGGGGAGGAAGCAGCTTTTCAGCCCACGCAAACCTTGGGGTTGGTTTGCCCCTTCCTCTTTGGCCCTCCGATCCCCAACGATAAAATAAAATTAGGAAGTCACAAGGTTAAACTTTTCGTCTCTCTCTCTCTCTCTCTCCATTCAATCCAGGAGTGGTCCGGCTTTTCCTGAACACGTTTTTTTTTTGCTAAGGCAGCCATTGAAGATTCTTCTTTCCGAAATCAAAGGAAGCCCTCCCTAAGAAATGTGTTTGCCATTTTGCTTTCCAAATTGTCTCTCGCTCGCCTGCTTTTGCCCCCCCCAAGCTGTTTCAGTTCTTAAAATAAAAGCAGAACAGGTTTTTTTTTTGAAAATAGAAAATACTGTTCCAAGGCTGGACTGATCCACTTCGGTGCAGCTGAAGACGAGGTCCACGCAACGCAATCCACAGCCATCCAGTCTTGTGTTAGAATCAAGCACCCAAAATCTTTGCTCTCATGGACCAAAAAAAAATTTGTATTATTATTATTATTATTACTAAATGGTCTTTCAATTCTTTTTTTTTCCTCAACACTCCCTTGCCCCACACCCTGCCCACCCCAAAAGATGCCATTTTCCCCTACCCAAGGTTTGTTATTTTTTATGCTACGACAAATTCGGATTTCATGTCCGCTTTGACTTCGGGTTTCCAAACCGAATCTTCGAAGTCTAGATCAAGGCTGCCTTCGCTTGAAACGCTGCTGTTGCTGCTGGTGCGGCCGGATTTTCGATTGGGCAGCCAGTGGTAAGGAGCCCGGGCGTCTCTCCTTGCCTTCCGGCGCAGCCGTTTTTGCTGCATCAAAAGCTGCAGGCGTTCCACTTTGCAACGGGTGGCGCGATTCTCCGTCTGACGCAAGCGGTCGCCTAAAAACGGAGGAACACAAAGAAATGAAGGTTTTTAATGGAAGAGTCAAGATGGAATCAGATCACTCATTCAGCGGTGAAAAAGTGGGTTTTATATTGGGCTCCCGGATACAGATCCACTCCCAAGGATGTTTTTTCACAAAGCAAAGGGACTTTGTTTCTCTTTGAAGACGTTTCGCTTCTTGTCCAAGAAGCTTTTTCAGCTCTGACTGTATAAATCAGGGGTCTTCAAACTTGGCCCTTTTATGACTTGTGGACTTCAACTCCCAGAATTCCTCAGCCAGGCACGCTGGCTGAGGAATTCTGGGACTTGAAGTCCACAAGTCATAAAAGGGCCACGTTTGAAGACCCCTGGTATAAATCCTCCCATTCCCCACCATCCGGTCAAGACCTAAAGAAGCTTCTTGGGTGAGAACCAAAATGTCTTCAAAGAAACACAAGAAAGTCCGGTTGCCTCATGAAAAAGCGTCTTTGGGATAACTATAACCTGGATGACTGAGAATCTCCATAGACCAGGGGTCTTCAAACCTGGCCCTTTTATGACTTGTAGACTTCAGTTGCCAGAATTCCCCAGTCAGCATGCCTGGCTGAGGAATTCTGGGAGTTGAAGTCCACAAGTCATAAAAGGGCCAAGTTTGAAGACCCCTGCCATAGACATACAGATCCACTGTTCCTTTTATCTTGTACCAAGCGGACTGACAAGCAATTAATTGACTAGTCCTTCTCCAAGTCCAGTTAGTCCTTGACTTATAACCATTTGTTTAGTGACTGTTCAAAATTACAACGGCTCTTTGGTTTATGACTTGATCCTCATACGTACGACTATTTAACACCCCCACGGTCACAATCAGAATTCGGGTGTTTGGCAACCAGCATGTATTTTTCTGAGAGTTGCAGCATCCTGGAGTGTGTGTGTGTGTGAGAGAGAGGGGGGGGGAGAGAGAGAGAGAGAGAGATGATCGCTATTTGGGACCTTCTCAGCTGACTTCTGACAAAGTTAATGGGGGAAGCCGGATTTGATTAACGACCGTGTGATTCATTTAACAGCTGTGGCGAAAAAAAAGGTTAACAAAAATGGATGTGACTCACTTAAAGAGTTGCTTTGCTTAGCAATGGAAATTCTGGTTCCAACTATGGTCTTAAGCCGAGGACTAACTGTATGTGTCATCAAGGCAGCGTCAACTCCTACCTAGATCTGATCCAGGGTGACTTGTCCCCAGTCTTGTCTTTCTGGTGCATTCACCCACACTGAACCAAGTTCACTGACCATTATGCAACAAAGAAATGCAACACAACACTCTTAATTTCAGCCATCCCCCCACATTGCCCAAGGAACAGAAACCACACACAGAAAACTAAAAAAAAACTTTTTATTTTGCAAGCCTTCAGGCCTTCTTTTTTCCTATACTCCAGGTGTGTGTCCTTTGGAGGGGAGGGGACACAAAATACTTCCCATCAGTGCTGAATTGTTGTTCTTGAAACAACTCAGCGATGTAGGTTAGCTGTGGGCTTTATCTTCAGCTAAGCCTCCCTTTGACGCACTGACGATGTTAGCTAATTTGGCTGAGGTATCGGTGTAAGCCTTGCCATGTGCAAGTAGGCGGCTGTATAAATTTTCTAAATAAATAAATAAATTTCACCTTCTCCTTCCGACAAACAAGTTGGGGAAGTTAGATCAGCTTAGCCACTGTGTGATTCACTTAACAACTGCAGTGATCTGCTTAACAACCTTTACAAAAAGCGACACGGTGTGACTCGCTTAACTGCCTTGCTTAGTCACTGGCCCCAATTGTGGTTGCAAGTTGAGGAGCACATGCGTCAGCTGCTGAAGGAGAGCTACAAAAGTGAATTTTTGCTTTCATCTCCCCTTTCCAGGTTCATAGGCCTATCTTGGCTGACCACTTCCCTCCTGGATATATTGGACAAACTAAGTTAAAATCAGGCCACTTTCTTTCCCAAGGGCCCGGGTCTGCCATATGAGATCCCCTTCCATGCCCTTAAAGACCTCTCAGCCCCAGGAGGGGCTTTATCTAGGTCGCTGTCTCCATGGCAACAGAGTCAGGATGCTGAAGCAGTAGGTAAACAATGGCGCTGGGCATCTTCCTGGCCTTTTCCCAGGTTTAGATGGCTTCTCCCTTTTAAACATAACCAAAGTCGCTCTGCTCCCAGCTTCCAAGACAGAGAATGCTTTTTGGAAAGAAAATTCATCTTCGTCTTTGCCCGTGGGTGGGTGAACAATTGAACGTTTACACAAATGAGACAAAAGAAAGTGGAAACCACTCAAACAATACTTGGCCTGAAATTCTGCCATTACAGGTAGTCTTCGACTTACAACAGTTCGTTTAGTGACCACTTGAAATTACAATGGCACTAAAAAAAAAGTGACTCCTGGCTGGTTTTTTACACTTAAGACCGCTGCAGCGGTCACGTGAACAAAAAAACAAGACGCTTGGCAACTGACTCATAGTTATGATGGTTGCAGTGCCCCGGGGTCATGTGATCCCCTTTTACGACCTTCTGACAAGCACAGCCACTGGAGAAGGCAGATTCACTTAACAGCCGTGTTGCACACTGAACAACTGTAATGACTCGCGTAACGATTGTGGTAAGGGTCGTAAGACGGGGCAAAACCCACCAGAGAAACATTGGGCTCAGTTATGGTCGTAAGTCAAGGACTACCTGCATTTAAACCTCAGTTTTTGCTTAAGAGCTGAAACCTGAAATCACAGAGCACCATTCCTTTTATTCTACCATTATTTAAACTTTTCATTTCCTACCCCAGAGCGACAATGAGAAAGTCATGTCAAAATAGGCGTCTCTAATGGGGCCCTGGAATCAGGAAAAAGGAGAAAACACGCATGTGAGAGAAAGGCCACGCTAGGCCAGCTTTGCCAGGCCCCAAAGTAGCCAAGCATGTGAAGAATTTAGCTGATCTCATGCCCTGAAGTGCAGAAGGTGACAGGCAAGATAGAAACTGGAGGCGGCATTTATTTTGGAGGAATTCGCCCGAAGAGACCACAAGTAGTGTGCAAACGCCCCTGGAGAGAAATACTTGAGTAGGTGGACAGGCTGATCAATGTGGTGGGGTGTGTGGGGGTGATGGTGGAAGAGAAGAGGGGATTCATTTTCTTCACCGACATCTTAATTGGAGCGTTCCCCCAGTCAGTTTTACGGTGCACAGGAGGATTTGAACTGGGTTCTCCTCAATCTTAACCTGGCCCTGTCATGCAGTGTTCCCAAACTGGGCCACTGTGAGGGGAGGGGAGACTTCAACTCCCAGAATTCTCAGCCACGGCCCATCTGACCAAGGAATTCTGGGAGTTGAAGTCCAAGCATCTGTGAGTTATAATAGTCAGGTTGGGAAAAGCTGTCGCAACCCCAGGCATTGGGAAACCGAGACAACGCTACCGGTCCTTTTTGCTTTGCACAATGAGTAGAGTAACAGCGATATTCAAATAACCAGACTACAAGTGCCCCTGAACTACGATTCCCATCATGCTTTTGAACACTAAAGTAAGGGCCTCCACGCGCAGGTAAGCCGACGGGCACTCAGGTCGAAATCAATCGGTTGAACTGAATTGAATTCAATTCAAATCTTTATTATAGTCAGAGGTCAGCGTAAAGCTGAGCCAATGGATAGAAACCATCCCAAAACAAAGGGGCAGGGGGGGGGAATGGCGTCCTATTTTATTTATTTATTTATTTATTTATTTATTTATTTATTTATTTATTTATTCGGTTTATATACCGCCCTATTCCCAAAGGGCGGTTTACAAGGCAAAATTTAAAAACCATCCAATATAAAATTAAAATAAATTAAATTAAGTCTAGCCACAAAAATTAAATCACAATTTAAAAACATTAAACCCCTCAGTCCAGACCAGATAGCTCAAAGAGCCAGATTTTTAGGTCCCGGCGAAATGAACGAAGGTCGGGGGGGGGGGGCAGTCCGGAGTTCCGTTGGGAGTTGATTCCATAGGGAATCAACTATGAGAGAAGCTGATTCTCCTCTCAGCTTGAAGTAATCCTGACCAGCTGAGATTCTCAGAACTGCTAGGAAACCTTCCCACCAGTCTTCCTGCAGATACATCTCCCCCCACCCCGCAAACAACCTCCCACCACGGGGCCAGACCCATCTCTTTGCCAAATCACTTTGCACAGCCATTCCAAGCATTTTTTTTTACCCTCTGCTCTCTCAAGGGTGCAGGAAAGCATTCCAGGCCTTCTCACACCACTGAGTGCAATCTTTTCCTCTTTTCTTCAGAAGACCCTTTCCCATCCCTGAGCGTGCAAAGCAAATGGAGTAACACACTGATTCTGGTGTGTTCTGCCTATTCCTCTCTCCTTCCTCCCCTTGCAATCTTGCAGGATTTGGGGCGCCCATCCAAAGACCCTGCATTTCTGTAACTGCTCTCGCCAGAGGCCTAATTTAACAACCTCATCACTTAGCGGCAGAAGTTCTGCTGCCAATCGTGGCCGTAAGTCAAGGACTACCTATAGTTTGTTGAAGCAGAACGGGGGAATATTCCTCTCATTTGGCACACACAGTACCTCCCCCCCCAAAAAAAAAAGTCTCTGGATTTGGGATTCCCCAAAGCCTCCATATTGCTGCAGTGCTTAGCCTGATGAAAATAACCACAACTTTGAGCAAATCTCCTCCATCTCACATGAAATGAAAGTGAATCCTCAGGAAGGGAGGTAGGTGGAGGGCGTTTGCCCTCTAGTTATTCCCTAATTATATTCAATACAACAGGGAGGAGGGGGAAATAAATGCAGGACGGGAAGGGATGAAAGATGGCTATATTGGAGGGAGGGAGGGAGGGAGGAAGGAAGGAAGGGAGAAAGGGAGGAAAAAAAGAAGGTCCGGATATCAACAACTCAGGGGGGTCACAATTTCCTCTCTTACCAAGTAAATATCTAATTGGGAAATGATAACTTTCCCCTGTTTGAAAGCAACCTGGGCTCATGACCGGCAGTGAACCCCTTCTTTTTGGCAATCAAAATGATTTCAGATCGACTGAAGGGCATCGCACTCTGCTTATGCTCAAAGATGGCCTCTTTCCTCACGCTTAACTTCCCCTCTGCAGGCCAGAAGCCATGCTCCCATCTATACCAATAAACAGGCCAAAAGAAGGTTTAAAAAACAAAGAACAAGAAAGGGGTCTTTTGACTCCTTAATTCAGGGGTGTCAAACTCAATTTCATTGAGGGCCACATCAGCATTGGGGTTGCCCTCGGGGGGCCGGGTGGGTATGGCCAGGGTGGGCGCAGCCTACTGGGTGGGTGTGGCTAGAGTGCGTATGGCCTACTGGGTGGGCATGGCCAGCTCTACATCGTTTGCATCAAGGGTGCCTATGGGGGCCTGGGCAGGAGTGGGACAGATCTGAGGGTCTCTGGCAGAAGGAGGGTCTCTGGGCCAGGGCCAAGGCAGCGGGGACCATTCCCTCACTGTTTCCAGGATGGCTTTGGGGGCACATGAAACCACTCTGGTCCCCGGGCCTTGTGTTTGACATGTCTGCCTTAATTTGTGTCTATGAAAAATGCAGATTCGCCCCAAGGGCTGCCACCCACACCCACACCCACACCCACACACAAACACACAGACACCCACGGCACAATATAATGGAGCAGGTACAGAGCCCTCCCACCGCTTCCCCAGAACTGGTTTGTCCATTTTTCCCACTTGGCTGTAGACAACTGCCCAAACAGTTTGTGTGTGTGTGTGTGTGTGTGTGTGTGTGTGTGTGTGTGTGTGTGTGTGTGACTGTGTGTGTATTAACAAAGTGCTCAATGCAGCATTTGTGATTTCAAAATCTCCTTTCTCCAGTTCCTCCCTTGCTTCCTTCCGTTCCTTCCCCATTCATTCTGGGGCCTTTTGTTGGGGAAAAGAAAAGAAAAATACGCAGGGGTGTGTGTGTGTGTGTATGTGCACCAGTGTTGCTTTGGGAGGGCGTGGGACAGATAGGAACCAGAAACTAAGCAGCATTCAAGGTGCAAAGGCAGGAACAGCAAAGGAAGCACAACCGCACTTCCTTTGCAGCACCCTTTTAAAATGTGGCTCCCCCCCCTTCTAGTTGCAACCGTTTGCTTTTGGGTTTCAGGCAGGTGGCATCTGCCGGCCCTGGGAGCTGGGCCACCTCGCTTGTTGATTTTTGCTTTTTTTTTTTTAAACTGCCATGTCAAGGAGCGCCTCGGTGGTTGCCAACCTCCCAGGTGTTGGGGTGACGTCGTAGCTCAGCCGGCGTGCGTGTGCAGAGTCGTCTTTGGTGCATGAGAAGGGAAAGGGGGAGGCGGGGAAAGGAAGGCTGTGAATTCCCAGAAAATGGGGGGAGGGAGGGAGGAAGAGAGGAGGAAGTGGAGGCTGCCGGTTCCTTGGGGCGGCCTTGAAAGGCAGACAGACAGCCTCCTCTGTGACAGAGTTCGTAGGCTGGAGTGACCCTGCCAGGGGAACAGCAGAGCAGAGAAACGGACGACACTAAGCCAGGCTCTGACGCAAGCAGGCAGAGGCTCCGGCCTTCGCTGGTTCCCGCTGGTTGCTCAAGCAGGCAGGCGGTTGGGAGGGGATCTCTCCCTTCCCTGACAAAGGGTGAGCCAGGGCAGATAGCCTTAGAAGCCAGCAGAGTTTTGCAATGTCCAGCCCACAGCCAGACTCATGGGGGGCAAAGGAAGGCCCACTGCGGGTTTCTCACCCAACCCCTTCTCACTTTGGGTGAAGGAGCGGGAGACACATTCCTTTTCAGAGCAAAGATTTAAGAGCTCAGCATCCATTTCTCACCTCTTGAATTCAGCCATAATACAGATAGTCCTCGACTTACAATTGGGACCAGAATTTCCATGGCTAAGTCTGACGTTAAGTGAACCCTGCTTGATTTTTATGATCTTTGTTGCCCTGTTTGTTAAGCGAATCACTGCAAGTGCTGAGTGATCCGCATGGTTATTATGCAATTCCGGCTTCCCCGATTGACTTGTGCTTATTGGAAGCTGGTTGGGAAAGTCACAAATGGCGACCACATGACACCCACCCCCCCAGTGCTGCAACTGCCACAAATACATGTTGGTTGCCAAGCAGACAAATTTTGATAATCTGACGGCGGGGATTTTGCAACTGTTCTAAGTCTGAGGACTGGTCATATCACTTTTTTCAGTTGTAATTTTGAACGTTCGTTAAATGAATGGTTGCAAGTCAAGGACTATCTGTAGTGTTAAGCACTTTAAGGTGGGTGGACCAACACCCAGAATTCTTCAGCCAGACTCGTTTGCTGACTGGGGAATTCTGGGAATTGAAGTCTTAAAGTGGCCCAGAGGTTGAGACGTTAAGTCAAGTTCACTGGTCTCTCTGTTATGGTTCATCCTTGCTGGGTCGCTTTTCTAATGTCAGAAAATATTTTTCTTGCTTTGGATAACTACCCAACACCATGCAGCCAAAATGGCTGTAAAACGGTAATGGAGAAGGCCCTTACAAAGCCAAAGAAGAGAGGAATTAACCTATCCTCCAAAGCGCCTGAAGGCAGGAGAAGAAGCAACAGATGGAAACTAATCAAGGAGAGAAGCAACCTAGAACTAAGGACAAACTTCCTGATAGTGAGAAAAATCAACCAGTGGGTGCTCCATCACTGGAAGAGACTGGACAGCCATTTGTCTGAAATGGTGTCCAGCTTGAGCAGGGGGGGGTTAGACTAGAAGACCTCCAAGGTCCCTTCCAAATCTGTTATTCTGAGACCCTGTGCTTTCTGTCATTTTTAGTCTGAGAAAAAGTAAGAATCTACAACCCAAAGCCAAGAACAGGAAGCAAGGAAAGGTCTGCAACTCACTCCCCTTCTCTTTCATCAAAGTCCTTTCTGGCCCCAGGAGAAAATTTATTTTATTTATTTATTAAATTTTTATACCGCCCTTCTCCTGAAGGACTCAGGGCAGTGTACAGGGCAATAAAGAGCTCTTATTGCTCTTTCCCATTCTGCTACATAATTTTTGGCTTCTGCCCCAGAAAAGAGGCTGGTTGTCTTTATCTAAAATGTTATTATTTCAGCTTTGCTACTATGGAGCAGAGAAAACTTGCCCATCGGGGCCTCCTCCTCCCAATTACAGAATAAAAAGTTCTCCTCAACCTAGTTTCTCTCTCCTGCAAACATTTACAAATGTAGACTCCAGTGATTAACATAGTTGAAAAGATATTCGGAATCATGCAACGCTATTTGTTCTTCTTCTGACACGCCACAGATGCTAAAGTTGGATTCTGGAAAAGCCAGGGAGGTTTTGAAATCTGATGCTGGAGAAAGACTCCGGAGAATACAGCCAGGAATCAGATCATCAAACAAATCCATTCAGAATTCACACTCGGAGGCACAAATGACCATGCTCAAATTAGTCTACTATACACGATGCCAAGACCAACGGACGAATAAAGGCCAATAAGAGTCAAAACCAACTTGATGGCACGTAATGAATCCATAGTGTGGTGGGCTAAGGAATTTCAAGCTGCCAAGGTTGAGAAATTCTGTGTTCAGAGCACTCAAACTTATGAATTGTCCACTTTGGATTTTTCAAACCAAGTAGACTCCAAACCTGAATTCTAGGGCTGACAGTAGCTATTGAGATGGATTTAGAAGTGGAAATATTTTGAAGTCACTAATTTCTCCAACTTAAAAGTCCTCTAGATCAGGGGTCCTCAACCTTGGCCACTTTAGGACTTGTGGACTTCAATTCCCAGAATTCCTCAGCCAGCTTTGCTGTGGCAAAAGGTTGAAGACCCCTGCTCTAGATAGCCTGGGATTACAATTCCCATACTTTCTTTCAAACTCAGCCTGACATCAAGGAACCTTAAAGGAGATTTGAATTGCAGAAGCATTAACGACCCTGCCTGTTTCAAACAAATCTGTCTTTATTGTCACTTACTTGCCTCTCTATTCCCAAACTCACGCCATGTCAAGCAAAATAAAAAATGAAAGCCATATTCCACTTTCCAGTGGAAAAGATGCCCACAAACACACAGGAGGAGGAGGAGAAGAGAGGTACGAATGGGGAAAGGACCGTTTTCACACATACAAACACAATGCTCATTGAACAGTGGTGAAGAAAGAGTGGGAATCAAATTGCAGACTTTAATCCAGCTATCATTTCTCCACTAAGCAACAGGCAGTCTATTTACATATGCAAATTCGAAGTTGATAAAATAGTAATTAAAAAGTCTTGAGGGAAGACAAATTTAAGGTCTCCTGGGCAGGCAATGAGTTAATGCCTTCTATGAGCAAAAGCAAATAGATAATCTATTGTTCCATTATGCTTCAGGGTGCCAGTGACCTAGACCTTATTAATCCTGATAAACAGTTAGTAAAGGAGGTTGATGGATGGAATTACCTTAGATAGTTGCAAAAAATTCAGAGGCAGAGCTCAAGGGTGGCTCTAAACCAGCATACTGGCTGGGGAATTCTGGGATTTGAAGTTCACTTATCTTGAAAGGTTGCTGAGGTTGAGAAACACTGCGTTTATTTACTGTCTGAGTTAACGTCACATGTAAGTCACATTTAATTCCTGACTACAAGAACATATCCTAGCAGATTTTTTTAGCAGTGATATAGAAGAAGAATTTTTTTTCCCATTCCTCCACAGGAAATCTAGTTTTGAATTTCCTGGTGGCCTCCTTTCCCAAGAAATAATCAACCCAGGCTGTGATTTTGGACCTCAGCCAAGGCCAATGAGATAAACAGGAGGAAGTGTGGGGCTGTTCTTGAAGGAAAGGAAATGTAGGTCTGATTTCACAGCTCCTTTGTTGCACTTTGGGCTGGAGTGGATTATGGGGTGGAGGTTTTGCACACACCTGCAGGAAAGAGCTGACATTTGGGGCAGGGACCAAAGCAAGACACTCTGACACATATGCCAGAACACCCACCAAGCAAACAAACATAAAACACCTATACTTAAAAGCGACAAACCAATAATATTTCATCAGTCAAGATGACACTCAAACAGTGTTTCTCAATCTCAGAACGTGGGAGATGTCTGGACTTCAACTCCCAGAATTCCTCAGTCAACATGCTGGAATTTTGGGAGTTGACATCCAGACACCTTCAAGTTGCCAAGGTTGAGAAACATTACACAAAAGGCTAGACGAGGCAATCCAGAAAACCAAGACCACGAGGCCAAGACCACAAACTATCCTACCTCACAGGGTTGTATACTGCCACACATACTCGTGAGAGGAAGAAAGTTAATTGCACGTTTGAGAAAAAGACTCGGTTGTGAGAACCATAACATGCAGAGGCGGTTGTTATTTTCCAGGAAGGGAACTGATGTAACACATGTCCAGGAATTCTGAGAATAAGGTCATACCTCTGGAAAAATTACCGTATTTATCGGCGTATAACACGCACCTCATTTTAAAAAGGAAATTTCAGGAAAAAAACTTAAATTTCAAATAAATAACTTTAAAGCAAAATGGGTCATTAACATTATATCGGCGTATAACACGCACACATCATTTGCCCCCTATTTTCAGGAAGAAAAAGTGCGTGTTATACGCCGATAAATACGGTAATCATTAAGTCCACATAGCTCTTATTTTTTGAGCTACAGCTAAAAAAGGGCCTGAAATACAATACCCCCATATTATTTACAATATTCCACTATTGGATAGACAGGCATCCTGTTTGCTGATTTCAGGTAGAGCAGGGGGTCTTCAAACTTGGTTCTTTTATGACATGTGGACACTCCCAGAATTCCTCAGCCAGCGTGCCTGGCTGAGGAATTCTGGGAGTTGAAGTCCACAAGTCATAAAAGGGCCACGTTTGAAGACCCCTGAGATAAGAGCGTGCCTACTGCTTGCTATCATTCTCACAAATGTTCATCATGGCTAAGGCATTCAGCCACTTCCTCATGAATGTATCATGGTGACAGCAAGCTATGGTTTATTGAGTCCCTTCTTTCTTCCTTCAGGGCATCCTGCAACACTGGTAATGACTGGCACTTCCTGGCCTTTTTTAGATTTCCCAAAAACAAACCAACCAACAAGAACAAAAACCCACCCATCCATAAACTTCTTTGGCATTCAGTAAAACAGCAGAAATCAGCAAAAAAAAAATTACATCAGGAGTAAGACTGGTTTGTACAGGGAAAGCCCTCTTTTTCTGCCTTTCAGGCAATTTTTCTGGATGAGTAACAACAAATCATACCAATTCTACCCTGCCTAAGGAATTTAACATACGAATCCAATTAAATCATTCAGGAAAGTTCACTGCAACTTGAAGTTTCTTTGGCAGCCTATTCATCTCAATTGCCCCATGTCACAATGCTGGAAATCCGAACACAAGGGCAAATAGCAAACACAAATAGCCAAAAATTTCCAACTTAAATCATCATTTCTCCAAACCAGGATTTCCCAGACTCTTTTTTTCAACCTTATAGGCACCAAGTTCACCCACCCCCTTTGAGAAAGTTCCAGATTGTTCATCCAGCCCCATTTATTACATGTAAATAAGTTAACAGCAACTACTTTAATGGTGCTGCAAATAACAATGCTGCTAATCCTCAATTTATGACCACAATTGGGATACCAGAACTCTGGTCAATGTGAGGCAGACGTTAAGTGGGTCACGCCCCATTTTACAATCTTTTCTTAACCACAGTTGTTAAGATAATCTGGCTTCTCCCACTGATTTGGCTGGGAAGGTTTAATCTTAATTATAAGCCACCCAGGGTCGCTTTTAAGGGTGAGATGAGTGACATATAAATTTTAAAAAATAAATGGGGATCACATGACCCGGGGCTGCTGCAACCATTCTAAATAGATGCTGGTGGCCAAAATGCCTGAATTTTGATCACAGGATGTCGTGACAGTTGTTAAGTAGGTCACTTTTTTGAGTGCCATCGCAACTCGGAACAGTCGCTAAATGGTCGTAAATTGAGGAGTACTTTAATACTGTAACAAAAACAATCCTGGATATTCCACAGACGCTGCTCTAAACTCTTGCAAAATTAGGACAGTCCCACCCCCCAAACAATAACTGATGCTGCCCAGTGGTGGGATTCGGCTGGTTCGCACCACTTCGCCAGAGCCGGTAGCTAAGTTTTTGTTTGCCACAGGCCCAGAACGGACTTCCGGAAGTGGCATCCCTCACAAAGAACCGGTTGTTCAGGTATTTGAATCCCACCACCGATCCTGCCCCATTTTTGCACACGCCCCTCCCAAGAATAAGCCCCGCCTCCAAGCTCCACCCACCCTAAACACTTTCTGTTCTGCTTAATGACCAGTCTTCACCTCCCTGGATGACTGAGAAAGAGAGGGAAGGGAGAAACAAAGGGGAGGGGGGAAGGGGGAGACCCCAAAATCAAGGTTTGTGGACTCACCAGGGGGCTTGCAAGTGGCTGCTTGGCTCGGGCACTGGACCCCCAAGTGCAAGGGCTGGTTAGCAGCAGCTGCCGTTCTTTCTGAGGTAGTGTGGTTGTTGAGATCCAGGGAAGGGGTGGACAAGGAGCACTGCGTCTGGCACCGCAGCTGGGTCAGCGACTGAGGCATGCCCTGGTAGTGCCGCGTGGCACTCAGGAGGTCGTTGAGGATCTGCAGGATGGTGCCGATGTCTCGGCGCGGCCTCCCGCTGCTGTCTTGGCAGTTGGGGTGCAAAGTGCCTGCAGGATGGAAGAAGCAGCAAAGGTTGTAGCAGCGCATCAAATCTATGGCGGCAGGGGGCGGGGAGGGAACCAGCAGTATTGGTTTATAGCAGGGGTCTTCAAACTTGGCCCTTTTTGTGACTTGTGGACTTCATCTCCCAGAATTCCTCAGCCAGCATGGCTGGCTGAGGAATTCTGGGAGTTGGTCCACAAGTCATAAAAGGGCCAAGTTTGAAGACCCCTGGTTTATAGCAGTGTTTTTCAACCTTAGGCACTTTAAGATGTGTGGACTTCAACTCCCAGAATTCCCCAGCCTGAAGTCCACACATCTTAAAGTGGCTAAGGTTGAAAAACACTGCTATATATTGTAGTGAAGACTTTTTCAAAATGTTTCATCTCTGGTGGCTTTTCTAACAAGCCAAGTTGCTAGTCCTGCTGGGGAAGGATCAGCAAACTTTCTTCTCTCTTAAGGGGCCAGATCCTGCCCCTCCTTCATGTCTGTAGGCACAGCTGCCAGGTCTATGGGCCAAGGAACATGGCAGGCCTTGGGCAGGGTCAACCCTCCAGTAAGGAATCTGCTGATAGGCTGCTTGCATTCAAGAGGCCCCTTGCCCTGGTTGCTCAGATGAGTCTCGGGCTTGATGTCACTCTCCGCCCTCTCCCCCCCCCCCCCCCCGATTTGGCTGACCAGCTTTAATTTACTCACCTCCCGGTCGAAGTTATTATTCAACTTTTTTGTAATAGAAAGCAACACATGCCAATTTTTTTCCTTCTTTAAGCCAAATACTACTTTCACTTATAGCAGAATTTTTTTCTATAGAAGGTTTCTTTTTAAAAAAAACGGGGGGGGGGAAACAATTTTGAAGTCTCCATTTATCATGGATGGACTGCTGAGTGTTTGGGGCTAATGATAACAGCGGCATCTTTTGCAAGCTGAACAGGTCTCCAGCCATCAAGAGACAATGAGTCCCACAGGCTGGGGGTGAAAAGCAAAAACTCATTTAGCTTAAATAAGGACAAACCTGTCAGATGCAGCCGCCGTATTTCCTGGGAGAATATAAACCTAGGCAAGCATTGGAAATTTCATTGGTTTCTTTAACTGATCCAGTGTTTCTCACCCTTGGCGACTTTAAGATGGGTGGACTTCAACTCCCAGAATTCCACAGCCAGAGCCCCTGTGGGACTCTGAAGCTTGCATGTATTAACCATATTTCCTCTTATGGGGGAAGACAAGACAAATGGAACACAGACATACCAGAAAACGTTCCCGAAAATACCCCAGGGGCGTGGTTGACAAAGCTTTCGATCACGGCGCCATGTTTGCGGGTCCGAGAGGCCTGTGTGGGGCTGGTGCTGGGCGAACTTTTACTTCTTGAGGCGCAGTCTACCTGCAAAAGCCAAAGAACAGATGCTAAGCAGGGACAAGGATGGGCTGGAGACTCGTGAGAACCTTTTTCAGACATGAGGTCATGATCACAAAAAGTCTGAAGCCAGCTTTGCTGCTCTCTCAAATGAAAACAGGGATAGGAGAAGATTGGATGCCTTATTTTGAGGCAGCTAGAAAAACAGAACAGAAAACCTGAAGCTCTAAGGCAGGGGCGGGGGTGTCTTCAAACTTGGCCCTTTTATGACTTGTGGACTTCAACTCCCAGAATTCCTCAGCTAGCGTGCCTGGCTGAGGAATTCTGGGAGTTGAAGTCCACAAGTCATAAAAAGGCCAAATTTGAAGATTCCTGCTCTGAGCCTCTTCTTTGGACAAAGGTTTACGGTGGGCTTGTGATGTTCATCCTTAAGGACAAGTCCGCCCTGAGTCACCTGGAGAGTAGCCTGATTTTGCTGTTCCTTGCCAGAAAGACATTTCTATACGCAAAGGTTTGTTTTTCCTTCTCCCTCCGGATTGATATTCCTCTGTACATGGAAGGTCTCAAAAGTTCAATTCCCAAACTCTCATTGAAAAGGATCTAGTAGCAGAGTCATTGGATACGAGATAGGCGGAAAATAAATTTTGTAAAAAAACATAATAATGGGGAAGAGTCTTTCCTGCCTATAGCAGGGGTAGGCAACCTCGGCTCTTTTATGACTCATGGACTTCAACTCAGGAATTCTGGGAGTTGAAGTCCATGAGTCATAAAAGAGCCGAGGTTGCCTACCCCTGGCCTATAGGCTTGGAGAGTTACAACCATCAAATCACTGGAAATTTTTAAGAAGAGACTGACCAATTACCTGTCTTGGGACGGTATAGGCTCTCCTGCTTGAGCAGGGGGCTGGACTAGAAGACCTCCAAGGTCCCTTCCAGCTCTATTCTATTTTAAATTGGCCAACCCAACCCAACCCAATTTGGTGGTGCCTTCCAGATACCTTGGGACAGCATTTCCCAGAATTCTCAGGCAGCCCTCTAAAATGGCTGACTGACTGAGGAATTCTGGGAACCGCAGTTCTAACACACCAGATTCGAGTTTTGAGACTTAGCTAAGCATACAGTTAATAGACCAAGCTGAATAATACACACGATATACGCAACTGACAAAGAGCAATGCCCAGCTATGAATCTGCCTGGATCAATAGGAGGGAGATTATGTCATTAAAAAAATTGTGTGTGTCAAAAAATCTGGATTACAAGGTGATTTCTGAACCAGAAAACGTTTGTAAGAGTAGCCCAAATAAAAAGCTGAAGCTTACAGTGAGCTGAAATACAGGGAGTGAAGGAAGCTTGCTGCTCAGAATCACTTGGTAGTGAGGTGGGCAGCATATAAAATTTTAAAATAATAATAATAAAGCTGCTCCAACTTTCTCCTTGAGATAAAAAATCTAACAAATACAGGAAGACTCTCCCTAATTCTGGCTCCAGTTCCTTCTCTCAGGCATCCCCTGCTCTGCCCTGCAGCCACTAAGGATAAAAAAATAATAACGCTGAGCCTTTTTAAAAAATCCAAAAATCTCAAATGTCCATAGCAGAAATCTCCCCAATGCATGTAGGTATGATTTTTTTTTATTTGCGGGAGAGTGGAAGGAGACCTAATGACCAATTCCACCCGTTGCAAGGATCTGTTTTATTATTTTTACAAATAATTCAAGGTGACAAACATATCCAACACACACCTTCCTCTCCCTATTTTCCCAACAACAACCCTTGAGGTGGGCTCGGCCGAGAGTGAGTGACTGGCCCAAAGTCACCCAGCTATCTTTCATGGCTAAAGCGGGACTAGAACTCACCATCTCCTGGTGATTGGCCCAGTCACCCAGAGAATTTTGAGGCCTAAGGCTGAACTAGAACTCCCAGTCTCCTGGTGAATGGCCCAAAGTCATCTATTTGACTTTCATGCCTAAGGATGAACTAGAACTCTCGGTCTCCTGGTTTCTAGACTGGTGCCTTCAAAAGCTGCCATGGGTCAGGACTCCACACTCAGAGGTCCAGCTTCAGCGTTTTCTGCTCATGCTCAACCCTCATTGGTTTCAACACCCACCCCACAAAGCACCCCATAACTGACCTCTGAACACGAAGACATGATGCTGCCGCTCCCCCCTCCGTTGACCGTCTGTGCGCTGGCACCATGTGAATGGAACATCCCTGCCGTGACGGGGGTCGGGTTAGCGGTGGTACAGTAGAGAGGCATAGTCTGCATTGGTGATGGAGAAGCAGCAGGACTGGGCACAGGGCTTGGTGGGCAAGCGGATGCCGTGGGGAGCCGGGCAAAAGTGGGGGAGGTGGGGCTGCTCCCAGGGAGGGTGCGGCAACTGGAAGCAGCCGGTCCGGCCGCCGGCACCGGCGTGGCGGGTGTGGCGCCTCCAGCTTGTTCTCCGCGGCTGGCGATCACGTGGCGATGCTGGAGCTGCCCGCTGTTTTGCTGAGCTGCCAGCTGCAGCTGGACAAACATCATGTGATCGCCCACCCGAAGGGCGAGGGTCAGGGGGGACCTCCCGGACAGGAAGTCGTTTACCTGGAAAAGAGAACAGCAGGTGGAGTGGTTAGATCAGAGGGCTGATTTTTAAGCCAGGAGTTTCAACTGGGCACAAAGCTATTCCTGGACCACCCCCAAAACGAGTGGTAGATGGAAATTAGTGCTACCTGGTGCAGGATTAAATTAAAATAAACTAATAAGTAAACCTTAAGTTACTGCAGTTACAACACTACACCTGCAAATGCTATAGAAGTAGTCCTTGACTTATGACGGGTCGCTTAGTGATATTTCGAAGTCACCACTGATCTAAAAAATGGGATTTACTACACAAAAGTTCCAAAATTACTGACGATTAGGCCCCCTCCAGTCACACGACCAGACTTTGGGCACATAGCAACACAGCAACACATTTACACCCCTTTGCACTGTCCAGCGGTAACGTAATTGTGTTTTACAACATTTTCCCCAAAATCGACACTTACTTCCAACGTTCAGCAAAACCGCAACCATAGTGAACCACTTAAGGATTGTGGCATTTGCTTTATGACTGCAGCATTCACTTAACTTCCAGAAAAAAAGTTGGAAAATTAAAATATGTCACAGGACCATCCTGTTTTACGACTGTTATTACCTACAACTGTAATGAGAAGACTCCATTGTGGTCGTATGTCAAGGAACACCTGCACCTGAAAACATGCCTTAAGTTTTCTTTCGCCCTTTCTTAGGAGACAAGGGGCTTCAGCACTCTAATGCTTAGCGCGCAGGGGTCTTCAAACTTGGCCCTTTTATGACTTGCGGACTTCAACTCCCAGAATTCCTCAGCCAGCATTGCCTGGCTGAGGAATTCTGGGAGTTGAAGTCCGCAAGTCACAAAAGGGCCAAGTTTGAAGACCCCTGGCTTAGTGGACCTGTGGGAACACTTCTATTATTTGCTATGAAATACAAATGTATTAATTTATTAATTAGTATTATTTTATTATTTCCGGTTGCACTGCTATGGTTAACATAATCATGAAACTAAGAGACTCATCACCCAGTTAAGTTGCTGTTTTGCATCAAGACTTTCCTGCACGCAGCAAGATAGGTGGCAAACAAATTTAATAATTAAAATAAAATATTCCAAGAAAACACAAGAAACCTGTTCAAAGTTGTCTTCCTAGACCAGACATGCTGGCTCAGGAATTCTGGGAGTTGAAGTCCACAGGCCATAAAAGGCCCATAGCTCCCCACCCCTGTACCTAGAGCTTCTTCTCCCAGTCAGCTATTGAGTGCAGAACAAGAGCCAACGTTCAGCTGAGGTAGACTAATTTAAAGACAGACCATAATATATGGGCCTTCAGAACAGGAGAGAGGGCAATGTGGCCTAGCAGATGGAGACTGGCTAGGAAACCTCAGAGCAGTCAATATTTGCTATACCAGGTGGGGCCTGTAGCTAAAGGGTGTTTTTTAAAGAAAAAGAAAAGAAAAAGAAAGAAAGAAGAAAAAAACTAGGCAGGGGCTGGACTGGCAGTCCGCCTTTGATGTCAGAACTGAGGTATTTACAGAAGAGGAGAAGCAAGAAGAAGCCACCTTTAAACCAGGATGGAAGTGTTCATAGTGTGGCTTCCCGAAATCTGGGAAGGGGAAAAGGGCTGACTTGTGCACCGAGGGCTCATGCTGCTGTTGTGTGTTTGTGTGTGTGTGTGTGTGTGTGTGTGTGTGTGTGTGTGTGGTGTGTGTGTGTATCCATTTATCTCTTAGGCACTGCCACCACTGTGTAAAGGGACTGGGAAAGGTATGCCAAACAGAGCTTTGGCACCACCCAGCAGGTCTTGGGGTGCTCCTGATCCCATCTGCAAGCAAGCCTAGAGCAGCTGAGCCACTTAAAAAAAACAAACCCCGACATGCACTAAGCAAGCGGCTAGATCTCATGGAGGGCGCCATACCCCTCAGCAGCACCATGCACACAAGGGATGGAGGACAACAAGGACTGCAGCAAATGATTCACCAGCCCTCGGAAAGTGCCAGATGGCAACCTCCGGCTTCCGAAAACAAAGCACACACCAAGAAAAGGACCTCTCCCGTTGCGTACTCGCTGACGGAGAATCGCCCTTCTGCACAACTCCCGGCTTCCTGTCAATGCACGATCAGCGACAAACACTCCCTCCCCCCCCCCTCCATCTTCCTTCGCCTCTGCAAAAACGTCAGCAAAACGAGAGGCGGCCGGATTATGCGTTATCCATGCCTCCAGCTCAAAACGCCCAAGTTTATTGCAAAAACCTTCTACCACTTCTGCCTTTCTGGCCTTCCTCCTCCCCCCACCCCGCCCCCCAGCCTCACTGCAAAGACGGAAGCGTGGATGGGAGGGAGATTTCTGAGAAACCCGTGGGAACGGCAGCTCGAGGAAAGGTGGGTGCCGTGCATAGCAGAGCATCTACAGGAGGAAGAGGTGGGTGGGGAGGTGAGTTTCGGACACCAGGTAGGAAAAAATTGGGGTGGGGAGGCAGCCCAAGCAACCGAGTAGGACTTTTGGAGAAAAGAAACTCTTTTTTTTTCATGTAAAACAGGGTGGGAGGAAGCTAGAGGAAAAAAAACTAAGTCCTATTCTAGCAAGAGGGCGCCCGAGCATGTGCAGAGGGCGCCCCACCTTGCCAAAAGAGAAGGTGTTGCATACTTTACATGTCTGCTCCTTCCTTTTGTACTATTATCATCATCGCAAGCTGAAAGGTGCGTGCTTTTGGAGATCAGAGGTCTCAAAGCATTTATTTTTCCGGGTTCCAAAACTACTTTACTCGCCCAGCTTTAAAATCCAGCAAGGTTAATCAACAAAGGATCACAGAATTCAGGAAAGTTTTTTTTTCCTTTTGTGATAATTAACCAGGAGTGGAGCCTTCAGTTACGGGGGCACTCTATCCCCAAACACTAACCAGATGCTTAAGAAAAGATGAGGCTTTCCAAAACACATCAAAATGGGTGGAGGGCTTGGGGGATGTCAAGTGAAGCCTGGATCACAAGCAGCACAAAGAGTTTCAGTCTCCTTGTGGGTCTAAAAGCCACTAATGAATGCTAAAGGCCATCCTGGTAGGGTGCAGAATTGCGATGGAAGAAAAAAAACAAACACACAACTCTCCCCTAACTTGGTGCCCTGCAGGAATGCCAGATTATCATGCCCATTGCACTTAGCCAGCACAGTTGATGGAAGTAATAATCTAGTACAATTTGGGGGCGGGGGGGGGGGGGCAGCAGGTTGGGGAAAGTGATTCCCCAATTCTTTCTGAAAATTCAAAACCTTCACATATTTTTTCCTTCTGTGCCACTGATGCTTATCTAAATTTACCACCCTGCGCTCAGAAGGGGGAAGATGGGTTCTAAACAGACTTTGCCAACAGTAAATGGGACCAATGGATTAAAGTGTCAGGGAACAAAGGAAACCCCCCCCCCCAAAAAAAAACAAAGCACCCCCATGGGCTGAAGACAGAATGCAGCCCTCAGAGAAAGGCAGGAAACTGGGGATACCACTCTTGGTCTGGGCCAGCCAGGAGATTCCTGGGCCTTAAACTGCAGGTCCCCAATCCTGGTTACCCTGAAACTGGGAGCATCGCTTAAAACCTGTTTTTTTTTTAAAAAATAAATCTCTGCAGCCTGTTCTTCCATCGCTGATCGCCCAGCCTTTCTTTATACTACCAGTCACGAAATTCCAGATTGGCCGAGTCACAAAAGGCTCCCTTACCAGCAGGCTATCTCTCCCTGCAGTCACGACATCCGCACACACCTCCCCGTGCGCAAAGCACCCGCCCGCCCCCCCCCCACTGGTGGCACCTCAAGACCGCTGGGCACCCACCCAAGACAGCGCCTGCCGCAAGTCGATTGAAAAGCAAAGGGGAAAAAGAGAAGGGGGGTGGGTGGGCTCCTCTAAGGAGAACAAGAGCACCAGCTGCAGAAGAAACCCCCCCCTCCCTCTCCCCATCTTCATACATGCATGCGTGTCGTTTTGATGTGCTTCAGCCTTCTCTTCTCTCCCTCCCACCCTCAGTCCCCGGAATTCCCTCTTCTTGGTGTCTGAATGCAAATCATCCCTTTGTTCTCCCCAGAACATCCAGCACAGATGGTAATTACCATATGCAAAAAAAAAAAAGCCAGCCAGATAGGTTTGATTGACTGGGGGTCCTTGGCTGGGGAGCAGCCCCTTCCCCCCCCCCAGATCTGCTCTCAGCAGCTTCTTTGTCTTGGTTGCCAAATAGCACAGATCTTTTAATTTTAATTTTATTTTTTTTCCAGAAGGGAAGCAGGTCACGACACCGGTTTCCAGGCTGCCTCCTAGCAGCCAGCCTTGCAGGGAGGGCTTGCCAAGGGAAAGGGCCCCTCCCCCACACTACACAAAGGGGGAGAAGGCAGGAAGGGAGGCACAAAGCAGGGTGGAGAGGAGAAGACGGCCACCTTTTGAGAGGTTCGGACTTCCAACTCCCAGAATGAGCTGGCTGGGGAATTCTGGAAGTCCAGACCTCTTAAAAGTTGCCAAGGTTGAAAAACACTTCTCAAGATCCACCCAAATCTGCTTTCTTCTAAGCCAAAGGAGCTTAAAGCTCTGCATCCAATCCAGACGGGATCAAGGAAATCTGTCTGAACCAACCAAGACCGGATTCTCACAATCCCCCCCCACCAGGCAGCAGAGGAACTAAATCCTCGGAGATCTTGCCTCCTGCTTCTGGTTCGAGAGAGCTGGCTGGCCATCTTAAGACCTCCATCTGTTTATTCCCTCCCGGACAGCTCGTGTTTTCCTCCTTCCCATCCCCCCCTTCTGCTCTCCTCCAGATCCCTTTGACGTCAGAGACCAATCTTCGGTTAGCGGAGATCTCCCCGGACACCTCCCTCTCTCTCTCTGTCCCCCCACCTCCTTTGTGGGATGACTCACTCAGCCTCAGCGTCAGCCCCCCCCCAAAAAAGTGGAACACTCCGTGACCAGGCCCTGGCAGTGCCACAGGATTCTTGGCAGTGCCAACATGTCCTTTCTTAAGCTGCTTGCCTCCCCCTCTAGTATATGGGGTGGGTGAGCAGGGACGGAAAAGCTTGGAGGCTCAAAAAGATCACAAAATGGGGAGCCTCTCTGTCCAGGCCAAACAGTAAGTAGCATGGTTTGATTTAGGCAGCCCTTTAAGAGACAGGGGGGGGGGAATCTCCAACGGTATCTATAGACCACCCCCTTGCTCAGTACAGGATCTATTGTGTTTCCCTGAAAATAAGACCGGGGCTTATATTAATTTTTGCTCCAAAAGACGCATTAGGGCCGATTTTCCAGCTGGGTCTTATTTTGGGGGAAACGCAATACTAAAACACTATGGACCCTAAGCTATCTAGCCTGGGCTTTGAACACCTCAGTCAAAAGGGGTGTGCCACGTCAAGAGACCACCTCTCCCAGCGATTGGCAGCACTTAGCTTCAATAAACCGATCCTAACCTCAAAGCTGAACTTTCCTTCTCTGTAGATGTAATTCCTCATTTTCGTGCTGAACAGGTGGGGTGCTAAGAGATTTTTAAAAGGTCCACCTGAGAAGGCTTTAGGCCGCAAGAGCCGAGTTCCAGAAGAGAAAAAACAAAAAACAAAGTACAAATGATAATCACTGAACTGGGAAACACCCTTGAGGTCATCTAGTCTGACCCCCTGCCCAAAGGTCACTGTCGAAGAACAACTCAGGCCTCTTCAGCAAAGGAAAGACAATTCCCTTCAGAGTCAGGCCATACCACATCAAAAACACTGGGAAGTTTTTACTAATGTCAAAAAAAAAATCTACTTCCCTATTGATCAGACTTCTGCCCTATAACCAAAACAGAACAGCTCTTGTTCCTCTCAGGCGTGACAAACTCTTTAAATGTTTGATTCCCACTAGCACTGCACTTTCCCATCTTACTTTGGATACATCCACATACATAACCCTTTCATGCTTTCCTCTCCCACCTTGCCAACATATAGGCAGTCCTCAACTTATGACAACCATTCAAAGTTATGACAGAACTGACAAAAAGGTGATCGGCCATCACACCACTGCAATGTCCCAACAGTCACATAATCAAAATCTAGACGGTTAGCAACTGACATGTATTTACAATGGTTGCAGTGTCCCAGAGGCCGTGTAATCACCATTTGCGACCTTCGCAGATGGCTTCTGACAAGCAAAACCAATGGGGAAGCTGGATTGTCTTAACAGCTGGCTGGGGAATTCTGGGAGTTGAAGTCCAGACATCTTAAAAATGGCTGAGGTTGAGAAACTCTGCTCCAAAGGGACTGAAGGGGTGGGATCTAGCCAAAGAGGAAGAAAATCCAGAGCAAAGCTTCACAGAGTCAGAAAGCAAAGTCCGGCTTCCAAAACCAAGAGATAATTCAGATTAGATTCAATTCCCCCCCACCCACCCATCCCCCCAGTGGCATTCAACCACGCCTGGCCTAAATTAACCCTGGCTTCTTTCCCGGCTGTGGGTGGTGGCATTGTAAACACAGGGTGAGCTGGGCTTGATAATCTCCTTGGCAGCAACGCACACGGCCTCATTTCATAACCAGGAATGCCCTCCGGTGTCAGATGATACAACCCATCCCCCCACCACCCCGGTTCCAGCATCCACAGCCAGAAGAAACAATGGAATTTGTAACACAACCAGGATTATCAGCAGGTTACTGGTTGTTTCTTAGCTGAATAGATGAGGTAAAAAGGAAGAGAGACCCTCTTAATAAGCTCTTCCTCCTTTCCTTCTTATCCACCCTGAGGAATTCTGGGAGTTGAAGTCCACAAAGTTGCCAAGTTTGGAGATGCCTGCTTTAAAGTATCAGCTGTGGATGGAAGGGGGGGCACATTTTTTTTTATAAAGCTGGGCATTTTACCAGAGGCCCTGCTCAGCCTTCCTCAATCTGAAGCCCACCAGATGGCCGAGGGGATCCCTCATCCAGCAAACATCAAACACCCCAGGCCCTTGAAAGGAAGGACATCACACTCATCAAGCAGGACATTCGGCCCTCAAAATTAACAATTCAGAGCAAAACTTTCCAAATTTACAGCTTCCTACGCTGGGTCCTCTAAATACCTGGGGTGGGGGGTGGGGTGGTATTCCAAGTGTCTATTTCCCTTAGAAATGTTGACCCACAAACATCTGTGTACAGGTAGTCCTCAACTTACAACAGTTCATTTAGGGACTGTTTAAAGTTGCAATGGCATTGAAAAATGTGAGTGATGACCGTTTTTCAGTTACGACCTTTGCAGCATTCCCCATGATCAGGTGATCAAAATTCGGGCCCCTTGGCAACTGACTCCTATTTATGACCAAGTCACGTGATCCCCTTTTGCGACCTTCTAACAAGCAGTCAATGGGGAATCCAGGTTCACTTAACAACGGGGTTACTTAACAGTGGCAAGAAAGGTCGTAAAATGGGGCAAAACTCACTCACTTAACAAATGCCTCACTTAACAACAGAAATTTTGAGTTCAGTTGTGGTCTTAAGGACTACCTGTCTTTGTTGGGCAGTGAGGGCCACTGGCTAGGAATAAGAAAGGTACCATCGACTTTTAGCTTTTTTGTGGTGCTTTCCCCCCACCCTGCCCCTTCCAATTTCTTAATAAGCCATGCCAAAAATCTTTTCCAAAGCCCGGAACTGTTACAGATTAATCCACGGACCACTGTGTACGCTCATCTCTCCTCTTCCCTCCTCATCGCTTCTTCCTTTAATCTCTTGCCTTTCAGAAGGGTAACTTCTGGGCAGGGAACACTTCCTGCTTTAATATTAGTGAGGATCATAGACTCGTAAGCGCTGGAAGGGACCTTGGAGGTCTTCTAGTTCAACCTCCTGCTCAAGACGACAGCCACATCAAACCCCTAAAACCCCAATGCCTAAATTGCCCTTCCTTCTCCAAGCAAGACTATCTTAGTCTTGTGGGCACATTCTCGCTCCTGAAAATATCCCAGGGTGTCTGTCTGTGCAAAGAGGAAGGAATGTGCACATAACAAAAGCAATTTAATCAGAGCCAGAGTTATCACAAACAGAAGGCCAGCTAGCAAGTCACTCTTCACTTCATTACTCTTTGGTATCCTTCCCGCCCCCATCCCATATCTCTTTCCTCTCTAGGTCTCCCTATTCCAGGGGTAGACAACCTTGGCTCTTTTATGACTCGTGGACTTCAACTCCCAGAATTCCTGAGCCAGCACGGCTCAGCTTGGAAACCTCTCCCTTTCCCCTCAGCACGGCTGGCTCAGGAATTCTGGGAGTTGAAGTCCACGAGTCATAAAAGAGCCAAGGTTGCTTACCCCTGCCCTCTTCCATCCGACCCTTCCTTTTCTGCATTTTAAGTACCATAAACCTGACTGACTCCCAAACCCATCCTTCCACCCTCCCTTTCTTCTCCTCTGTCAACTGGGTGCAATGTGATCCTCTCTCCCCGCCCCGCCCCCCTCACTCTGCAATCCCTCGACTTCCCTTGCAACTCCATGTTTTGTTTTTAAATTGCAAAAAAGAACAGGAAAGGATATTATGCCGGGTTACAAAAAATTAGAAGTGACGTGCAACAAGGGAAGGGACAGAATGAAGTGAAGGAAAAGTTGGAAAGGAAGAAGAGCGTTTTGTGTTTGCCAAGGGTGGAGGCAAAAGGGAAGGATACAAAACCCTTCAGACAGGGAGGAGAAAATGAACAAACAGCCAATTAAAATGCAAGGACTATGCAAGAATGTCAAGGGGATTCATTTTGAGCAGAGGGTCAAGGAAGTAAATCTTGACTCCTATAATTCTCCTTCCAGGTTGGAGATAGCTAAGAAATACTATTATCTGACTGGAGAAAACCCTATTGTTTGGAGAAGCAAGCTCTTTGGAGAAGCAACTTTTTTTTTTTAAAAAAAAAGACTTCCTTAAAAAAAAAAGGGGGGGGAGGAGGGAACTTAGAGAATAGGTAGGTCCACAAAGTCAAAGTCAGTCTTTCTACATATCAGCTCAGCCAGGCTTCACCAAATGTATCAGTGACAAAGCAAACTATGATACCTTCTCACAATATTCATTCATTGCTGTAATTGATCAGTGGACACAGATCTAGGAGTTAAAAATCAAGACAGATTTGGGGTGTTTTTTTTAAAAAAACAAAACACTTAATGAGTTTAAACAGAAAGTCTAACGAATGAAGATCAGGAAGGATGAGCAAAAGCAATATAGAAGTTAAAAGCAAGAGTTAATTGCTTAAGCCAGGACTTAAAAGTAAAATACAGCTGGTGAGAATGCCAATAAGAGAATTTGCCTATAGATCTGCAAAGGAGAACCAAAACAGAATTAAGAGCACCCTGGGCTACTCAAATAGACTGCACAGGACCCAGCCAAAAACTTAAGCATGGATGAGACAACCAGCTCAATAGGCTGGCTTGCTTAACCAGAGCATCAAAAAAAGGTCTGAAAGGGGTTGACTCTGAAATCAGGTTTTCAGTACATGAAGCCTTAGCTTTTTCTGCCTTACTGAAACTACAACACCCAGAATTCCTCTCTGGCATGCTACCTGGGGAATTCTAGAAAATCTTGGCATACAACGAGGACATCAAGTAGAGCAGAGGTCCCCAACCTTTTGGGCACCAGGGACCGGTGCCATGGAGAAAGTTTTTTCTGTGGACCACAGAGGGTATGGTTTTGTATACTGCCTGCATCCCAAGGATGGAGCTTTGCTTGTTTGCACGGCCCACTTGCTGGCATGCTGCGGACCGGTGCCAGTCCACAGACCGGGCATTGGGGACCCCTGAAGTAGAGGATACATTTTTATTACTATTATAATAAATAAAACTATAGCAGAACTGAAACAATAATACTTAGATAGACGGGAAATAGGCTAAACCAGGGGTAGGCAACCTCGGCTCTTTTATGACTCATGGACTTCAACTCCCAGAATTCTTGAGTCAGCTATGCTGACTCAGGAATTCTGGGAGTCGAAGTCCATGAGTCATAAAAGAGCCAAGGTTGCCTACCCCTGGGCTAAACCCACCAACCTTCCCATGGACTAGAACAGGGGTAGGCAACCTGGGCGCTTTGATGACTCATGGACTTCAACTCCCAGAATTCCTGAGCCAGCCATGCTGAGGGGAAAGGGAGAGGTTTCCAAGCTGAGCCATGCAGGCTCAGGAATTCTGGGAGTTGAAGTCCATGAGTCATAAAAGAGCCGAGGTTGCCTATCCCTGGACTAGAATCTCGATAAGAGATTTTGCTTTGTCTCTGACAAATTCACTATTCAATCCTGATGTCCTTCCAATGTTTTGCTTTGTGGCCTAAGGTGCCAAACCACTTGGACTCCTGGGAATTATAGCCCAAACTTCTACAGCAGTGTGTCTCAACTTCAGCCACTGGAATTCTGGGAGTTGAAGTCCACATATCTCAAAGTGGCTGAGGTTGAGAAATCTCAAGCTACAGGATCCCTCTGCAGTGGACCCATAGTGACTGACAGTGCTGTATCCACTATAATTCTCCATCTTTTTTTGTCCGCACATCTCTTTCTCTTAAAGATGGAAGAACTGGACCAAACAAAGTTTTTAAAAGAGCACACATAATTTATTCGTATCTACCTGAGTCGCATCTTACCTGAGTTTCAGTTAAACTTTCTAATGCTTGCATCACCGACTGTTCTGGCCTGGATGCTTGAGACTGTTGAAAAGAGAAGAGGAAGTTAGGTTCTGAATTTCCTGCCCCTAGAATGACCTTGGCCTGAAACCATGGTTAGCAAAAGGCTAAAATTTACCATCAAGCCAGCTTCCACCGTGGGTACCAAAGTCAGCTTGCTCCCTTCTCCGACCCCCAAATCTTGCAGCTTGCCTGAATTCAGACGACTGAAAGAGAAAAGCAAGGAATGGGAATAAATAAATAAATAAATAAATAAATAAATAAATAAATAAATAAATTAAAAGCCGAGACTTGGTTTACAATGTCAGAAAGAGCCACGAATGATTACAAAACACTTCCTCAAACATTTTAACTGTTTGCAACTTTTACAAAGACAGGAACAGCAGCATAGGGTTTCTTAAGGAGGTTGTGATTTAAAAAAAATAATCATAAGAGGGCTGCCGTTGCTTTTTATTGTTATTAAAATGGTTCCTGTGACAAAATTAGTTCTAATTTATAATTTATAGTTTTTTTTTTCTTTCGTCTCCCACTAAACAACCCGTCTCAGCCCAGGCGTTCCACTTTCCGCTCCTTATGTAAACATAATATCCTAAGTCTCTCTCTCTCTCTTTTCTCTCTGCTGCCCCCAGGAGAGAGAAGGGCTGTGATTCTGCAGGCAACTCTCCAAAGGCAAAACATCCCTTGCTTTTCTTACCGTTCCAGACAATTGAACTGACAGATCTGGGAAGATAAAGAAGGTTAAAAGGGGGGGGGGCGGAGAGCAGATAAAGAATCCCATCAGCAGCTGTTGAATATTTTTGGTGGGGTGGGGTGGAGGGTCCGGAAGAAAGAGAAGCTGGGTGAATTTTGTTTGTTTTCCCCAGTCTGATTCTCAAAAAAGAAAAGAGAAAAAAAAGGATGGGAGAAGGTAGTTTTGGGAACAGATCAATTGATAAAACCAGCTCCCCCCCCCCCACCTCATCCTTTACCATGTCAGAATATTCTAAGCTGGTACGGAATACCTAGAACTTCTTAATTGCCAGAAGGGCTGGGAGACAAAATGACATTTTGTTTTGTTTTAAAGCTAGGGTTGGTAGGTTTTAAATCCTCTTTCAGTTTACCTTAAGCTCAGAGGCTGGGAAGATGCATAAGGGAGCAAAAGAGGGGATAGACTTTGGGGTTAATTTGGGGGGCCCTGTGCAGCATGAGGGTTGACTGTACAATGGCAGAGAGAGCTGTTTTGCATCTTAAGGACTGATCCGTTCTGCATTCTCTAACAAAGCTAAGGGGGGATTTAGTTAAACAAAGAGAGTGGCTCAGGCACTCCAGATAGCCCCGTTTCCCCCCCCCACCCCTCAAAAAAACCCAAACCTTTCCTCTCTTGCCCCTCACAAAGGACATTCAAGGCAGCCCCAGCTAGCCTTCCCTTGCACCTCCAAGGTTTCTCCAGAGCTCTTTTGGGGGAAATTTTTTTTAAAGCAGTTAAAAGGTCTGTGTAAGTGGTGGCCTGCATCTGTGTGCATGCAAGCGTGAATGTGTGTGTGTGTGTGCCTGCGCGTGCATGTGTGTGTAGGCGTACATTTCTCTCTATGCACTTGCACGCTACCCAAATTCAACCTTCAGAACAAAGGACACCTCCAAGGGAAGGCAGGCAGAGACAGAAAGGGAATCTGAAGCCAATAAAGCTTTTGGGGGGGTGGGCTGTGTGTGTGTGTGGGGGGGGGGAAACGCTTGAAGAGGCTTGTCTTTATCTTGCTAGTCTTCTTCTCTCTTCATCTTAAGCAAAGCTGCCAGGACCAATTCTGACCCTGAGATCAGATCAATAGATATTTACATTTCTTCCACCAGCAGGGAAAAAGAGTGGGGTAAGGGGGGGGGGATTGCATCAGCATGTTATTTATGGGGAGGGGCTACACTCTGCTCTTTACAAAAGCTTTCAGAGTTTTACAAGGGAATAAATGAGGAATAAGGTATTTTGCAGAAAGAAATCTGCAAGAGGTTCAAGCTATATTTTTCTCTTCTAAGTACTCCATATAGGCTCCCTCTGGCTATTTTATGGTATGCCTGAATGTCAAAAATGAATCCCACTGTGCGCGCTCTCTCTCTCTCTGTCTCTGTCTCTCTCTCTCTGTATGTATATGTGTGTGTAGTGTATGTGTGTATGTATATATATATATATATATATATATATATATATATATATATATATATATATATATATATATATATATATATATATATATATATATATACACACATATACATATACATATACACACACATATATATATATGTATGTATGTATACACTCCCTTCTGTAGAGATGCATGGATTCTTATCTAAACAGTATTCCACAATCAGCACATTTGCAATATTTCTTTCAAAAAAGACGGTATATAATTACAGGCATGCACAAAGATTTCTGCAGGCATTCCCACACAATACCCAAGAAAGTTCAAGACAGTTGCCCAGTAGCCTAGAGACTCTACACTTTCTTCTTTCTCCATACACTTCGGGAAGTTTTTCCTCACTCCTTAGGAAGAAGGCTGCAGCCCAAAGAAATCTTAATACCCAGAAAAATTCCAAGCAGTTCCCGAATTTGCCTTATCTGAACTCGAGGAGACTCCCCCCCCCAGAGGTTCAAAGCAGCAATAGAACTGCTTTTAATTAAAGGTCTCCCCCAATTCAAAAAAAAAAGAAACAAATGGGTTAAATTCTAACTTCCCACTATCTTCTGCCCCCCCACCACCACCCCAGGTCTTTATTTCGAAACGGGGTGGGGGTAGGAAATGGATGAAAGATTCGACACACACACAGACAGACATCCACAATCACACAAGAGTAAATACCTTTCTTTATGTAAGAGAGCCAGGCGTTCCTTGGGGACTTTAAGCCTCTGAGACAGCCTCCTCTTCAGACCTTCCACCGTCTCTTCCACGGGGACAGAGAGCTCATACCGGGCCCCGGTGGTCGTGTGAATGAAAACATTCATAGGAGGGTCACTCTGCACAGTGTCGCAGGCTGGGGGCCCCCGGCTGCAGCTCCTGGGGGTGGGTTGGTGGTCCATTCGATTCACCTGGGGGGGTGGGGGTGGAAAGGGGGGGCGGAGGCAGAGAGATGAGGCCTCGAAGAAGCTGGTAAGACAGGCTGCCCCGCAAACAAAGGAGTGCCTTTTCGCCCAGCCCCCCCCCCGCCGCCGCCGCGTTTGCACGACCCTGGAGCGACTCCGTCTCCTCTCTTCCTCCCCCCCACTTCCCTCGCCCGGGCGCAAATTCAAGTCCAACCAAACGTCTTCGGATCTTTTCCAGAAAAAGTTCTGCTCCGCCAGCCACCCGTGCGCAGAGATCGCGGAGAAGAGGGAAAGGGGCGTCTTTTTGTCCTTTCACGACCCCCCCCCTTCCGTCAGAAAGATACCCGCAACTCACTTATTATTTTTCCCCCACCCTCTCCCCTCTCCCCGCGGATTACACGCATCCTTAAAGGAGAGGGGGGGGAAGGAGAGCGTTTGGGAACAGATCAATTAATCCTCAGATCCCCGCCACACACACAGACACACGCTCATTCCATCCCAAACCCCCCCACCCCAAATAATACTATCTCTCTGCCTTCTTACGGAAACGCAGCAGGGAAGGTTAAAAAAACAAAAAAAAACACAAAAAAATCTGAAAAACCCAAGAAAGGGAGGAAGAAGAAGAAAGAAGAAAAAAGGGGAAAAAAAGTCGGGTTGGGTTGCTACAGCTGGCTTCCACCCCCCCTACACACACACACACACACACACACCTGGGGGCTCGAACCCGTGGCCAAACGCGCGCACACCCGAGCAGCGAAGCAGCCCGGCTCCCGCCGCCGCCGCTGCCGCCGCTCTCGAAGTCTGGCGTGAAAGTAACCAGTGCCGGGAAGAGACAGCGGAGGAGGAGAGATGAAAGAGGGAGGGGTGGGGGAGGGGGAGGGGAAAAAAAGTTAGAATGTATCGACGTTCTAAATGGGCGGGGTTACTCTCCCCCTCCCCATTCATTCTTTTCTCTCTCTCTCTCTCTCTCTCTCTCGCTCGCTCGCTCGCTCGCGGCCAGCCCCGCCGCGAGCCAATCGGAGCTCTCCTCCCGCTGAAGACGCCAGGGCGGCCGACCAATGGCTGTCGCTTCGCGCCTCTCCCCCCCCCCACGTGTGGAAGGAGACCGGATGCTTCGCCTCGCCCCGCCCACCCCCGATTCCCTCCTCCCCCCCCCCGCGCCTTCGCCCGCCCCGCCAGCGATCAAGCAATAGTGGGCGGGGCTTCGGGCGCCAGAATGGAGTTTTTTTTTCCTCCGCCCACGCGCTTCTGCCAAGCCAGCCCCCGTATTTCCTCGCCCTTCCCCCCCCACTCCTCTCTCTCTCTCTTTTTTTTTTTTTAAAGGGCCATTCATGATGTATTAGTTCTACAACAAAGAGCTTTTATTAAAACCAAAAACAAAAAAGAAGTGATACGGCGTGCGGGAGTTTTATTCGAGACGGAGAGATGCACCGACGGCGAGAAACGGAGGGGTCGCAATTGTAAAAGGGAGGGTGGGGGGTGGTGGTGGTGGGGGGTGAGGATGCAATTAAAAGAGGCAGGAGGGTTTATTCCAGGGGTCTTCTTCAAACTTGGCCCTTTTATGACTTGTGGACTTCAACTCCCAGAATTCCTCAGCCAGCATGGCTGGCTGAGGAATTCTGGGAGTTGAAGTCCACAAGTCATAAAAGGGCCAAGTTTGAAGACCCCCTGCAATGGAACAATCAAGAATGTGGATAACCTTTTATTACTACCGCTGAAAAAGCTACCTATAAATTATTTCTGTTCATGTAAAGTCAGATGTGCAATTTGAGGGACAATTTCCTGACCCTGTGCGACTTTTGTACCAGAGGTAATCTTGGCCAATATTCTTTATTCTGTTTTTGGCAAAATAAAGGGTAAAAGCATGGCTGGCTGAGGAATTCTGGGAGTTGAAGTCCACAAGTCATAAAAGGGCCAAGTTTGAAGACCCCTGGTTTATTCAAACGTCACGATTCGGCTTTTTTAAAAAAATATTATTATTATTATTATTGTGTTTCAGGGGGGAAAAAACGGTGTTTTTTTTATTTTGGAAGAAACGCTGCGATAGCTTTACGTTTAATTATCGAGGAAGGGTTTTCATTCGGGATTGAATCTTCTTGCAACTGAAACCAACGCTGGGCTACATGCGCTTCTTCCTCGGGAAGTAACTTCTACTGTTCCCAGGGGCTTACTCAGAAGTAAAAAAAAAATGACCGGTCCTATTTTATGTTTCCTATCTCCACTAGAAGCCGATGGGACAAGCTTTTAAACTGGAACAGAACCAGCCAAATAACTGAGTGTGCAATTGTTGCCTCACTGGGGGGGGGTTTGGAACAAGAGGGGCAGACACTTTAGTTAGCGTGTTGTTATTAACGATATAATTAATAAAGCCCCGGAGGATTTCAATTGATCAGAGTCTCATGAAATGCAATTTTAGAAGAAGGATGAGAAACACAATCTCTGGCATTCCTGTTCCATTGAGATGTATTTCTTTTGATAACTAGAAATTCTTCACATCTGAGAGGCATAATTTATAGAGTAGAATACTTTGTATAGTATAGGTCAGGGGTCTTCAAACTTGGCCTTTTGATGACTTGTGGACTTCCACGCTGGCTGAGGAATTCTGGGAGTTGAAGTCCACAAGTCATAAAAGGGCCACGTTTGAAGACCCCCTGTCCTTATATATATATATGCAAGGAGTATAAATCCTTCCATTCCCCACCATCCAGTCAGAGCTGAAGAAGCTTCTTGGATGAGAAGCGAAACGTCTTCAAAGAGAAAAAAGAAAATCCAGTTGCCTCGAAAAAGCATCTTTGGGACAACCATGTCCTGGATGACTCAGAATCTCCACAGACACCTCCCCCATCTTACTGGGAAAAAAAGGAAAAAAATGAATAGGCCTTACCACTGTCCAGATTGGCCACCATAAAACCTATAAACCTGAGTTTCGATAGAGGTTTCTCAGCGTGTCACGAATCACAAGATAACCCTTCTCTTAATCCCCTAATACACATACCCCCCCTCCTTTCCTGCACCCCCAAACTGTTTGCTCAGGTGGTGAACAAGAGCCGGAAATCTAAAAATCTAAATTCCCTTTGGAGAAGGCAGGAAACAGGCAAAAAGGGCTAATGTATGTTAGGCTTCTTTAGCACCAGCAAAAGTTAAAAATCCCAATTGTTTGGAGAAAAGAGTTCAATTATGATATTGCTCTTCGGTGTCACAAACAGGAAGAGAAGGAGGAGGAGGAGGAGGAGGAGGAGGAGGAGGAGGAGGAGGAGGAGGAGGAGAAGAAGAAGAAGAAGAAGAAGAAGAAGAAGAAGAAGAAGAAGAAGAAGAAGAAGAAGAAGAAGAAGAAGAAGAAGAAGAAGAAGAAGAAGATCATCACCGGTGCCTTAATCAGTCTCCAGATGTGTCAGGATTAAAACTCTCCAAATTCTTTCCAGGAATTCTTGGAATTGTATTCCCTCTGCATCTATAAGAGGCCAGGTTGAAAAAAAGCATCTTGAAGACGTCTGGCCCATTTACTAGTCTTGCATCTCAGACTTCAGATAGTCCCCGAGAACTGAAGAAGCTTCTTGGATAAGAAGGGAAATGTTTTCAAGGGAAAAAACAACAAGAAAGTCCAGTCACCTTTTGGAAAAGCACTTTTGAGAAAACCCTGACCTGGATGACTGAGAATCTCCACAGACAGATAGTCCTCAACTTATGACCACAGTTGGGAGCAGAATTGCAGGTGTTAAAGGCGGTTGTTCAAAGCGAATCACGATTGGCTTGACTACCGTTTTTGCACAATTCTTAAGCCAATCGCCGCAGTTGTTAAGTGAATCATTTGGTCATTGAGCAAATCCAGCTTCCCCCGTTGACTTTGCTTGTCGGAAGCCGGCTGGGAAGGTTGCAAATGGGGATCATGTGACCCTGGGACCCTGCAACCGTCATACAGACATGCCAGTTGCCAAGCACCCGAATTTTGCTCACGTGGCCCTGAGGATGCTGAAACAGTTCTAAGTGCAAGGGCTGGCCGTTCATCCTTTTTTTCCAGTGCTGTTGTGACTTTTAATTGGTCACAAAATGAATGGTTGCAAATCGAGGACTAGCTGTAATTAGAACACTTAACCCTAAAAGGCTGGCAATGAAAAATGGAAAACAGCTCGACTTACAACCCTTTGTTTAAGTGAGCGTTCAAAGTTAAGGCACTGAAAAAAGTGACTTATGACCGGTCCTCACACTTACAACCAACTCAGCATTCTCCTCTCCCCAAGGCATGTGATTAAAATTGGGTGCTTGGCAATCAGGATGTATTTACAACAGTTGTAGTGTCCTCTGTGTGTATGTGTGTGTTGTGTTGTGTTGTGTGTGACGTGACCACCATTTGCCACCTTCCCAGCTGGCTTCAATGGGGGGAAGCTGGATTGACTTAATTTTTTTATTTTTTTATTTTTTTTAAATTTTTATTACATTTATATCCCGCCCTTCTCCAAAGACTCAGGGCGGCTTACAAGCTTAGCTGACTGGTTGATTCGCTTAACAACTGCAGTGATTTGCTTAACCACCATGATAAAAATTGGTTGGAAAACTGTAAAATTGGGCATGACTCGTTTAACAACTGCCTTGCTTAACAAGAGAAATTCTGGCCTCAATTGTGGTCATAAGCTGAGGACTACCTGTAAAAGTTGAAGAGGACAGTCAGCAGCAAGGGAGATGGACTCAGCTGCAGTAATGATACGGGCACTATTGGAAGACCTGGAAGACCATGGCTGGCTGGGGGAATTCTGGGAGTTGAAGTCCACACATCTTAAAAGTGGCCACGGTTGAGAAACACTGACAGAATATAATGCTTTGGCAGGCTGAGAAAGAGATGGGCCACAATCATCCAAAGTTCAGCTTGTTTCAGATACTACAGGCTAGGCTTCCTTTGATTCTGAATCAGCATATTGGGCAGACGGCCACCTGTGCTTTCAACAAACCATAGTCAAACAAACTATCATATGCTCTCCACCTTTCCAGATCTTCATGTCCTTGCAAGGGGGCCATCAAGAGCCATGGTTTACCTAAAAAAAGAAAGGGATCTCCTGCTTGAGCAGGGGGTTGGACTAGAGGACCTTCGAGGTCCCTTCCAACTTCATGCTCTAATTGCTCATGCCGTTCCTTAGCTTGCAAGGCTTGAGCCTTGGCTCCTGACCTTGGGGAGCAAAAGGGGGGGGGGAGGGGAAGCAGGAACCAGCCAGAAAACTCCCTGCCAAGCCTGGTAGCCAGCAGGGCAACACCCCAGCTTCCTTCTGACCAGTCCAGTCTCCTCATTTGGGCCTTGTGCCAATCATATTCACAGGACATACCTAAGTGGGTTGGTCACTCCATATAGGGGAAGTGATTTACCATCCTGGTTCTCACTTCCCTTTAGAACAAAGATGCAAATGTAAACACCAGGTTAAAAAAAATTATTATCAAACTTATTTGCCGCCCATCTCGCACTTCGAAACAACTTTAAGTGACTCTCAGCAACGGGCTCTGACTTTAAAAAGTGCCCAGGGCCCCCACCGAATCGAAATTCCTTCTCTTTCTCTCTTCTGTATACAAAAAAAAGAGCGTGCAATGGACAAACCCCAGACAAAAACCGACTTCTTGCTCATAGCACGTATCCCCTCGCTCTGGCGAGATTTTAATTTAATTTTAATTTATTATCATTTCTATACCGCCCTTCTCCCGAAGGACTCAGGGCGGTGTACAGGGCAAGAATAAAACACAGAAATTTACAAAAATTAAAAAATAATTAAATGCATGCCCGATTAAAATACAATTGATACATAATAAAAACCCCAATAAGAATGATAAAAAACCCCACCAATCCCCCCTCAGGCCAGGCCGGCTTGCTCGAACAAGTATGTTTTCAGATCGCGGCGAAAGGAGCGCAGATCGGGCGCCGTCCGGAGCTCAACCGGTAACTGGTTCCATAGCTCCGGGGCGCCCACAGAGAAGGATCTCCCCCTGGGGGCCACCAGACGGCATTCTCTGACCGGTGGCCGGTACAGGTAGAGATACAGGTAGTTCTCCACTTACGACCATTCCTTTAGGGAATTCAAATTTATGTCACTGAAAAAAAAATTACTTATAACGAGTCCTCACACTTATGGCCATGAATCAAAATTCACATCCACTTTTTGCCCATAGGGTTTAAAAAAAAGTGTGGAAAAAAATGGCCTGGCTTTATTGTTATTCCAGCTTCCATTTTCTGGGGTGTCATGGAGGGTAAATAAGGCATGGATATAGAGAACCCAGGATACTGGCTGGATACTCACATCCACAAAAAGTTAGCCACGATGAATTCTAACCAAACTTAAGATGGGGTGAAAATGCAGCTGCCTGGTCCTAAGTTAACCAGTTAAGCCTCTTAGCATATTCTGGTTTGCTGTGTTCCGACTTAGGACAACCTATGAGCAGAAAATGAATTACAATCATTTGTAAAACATGCCGGATAGCTTACTACAGTGTTTCTCAACCTTGGCAGTTTGTTGTGTAGATTTCAGCTCCCAGAAGTCTGGCAGTCCAAGTCCACCCATCTTCAAGATGCCATGGTTAAGAAAGACTGGCTTTGTATGAGGCATGAATCTAGGCTGTTATTCAACAGGCCATGATTTAACAGATCATGCCTTAACCCATTGTTCTGGCATGTTGTATTATTAAATGTGATAGCAATTTATATCAGTGAGCAAAAGGCTATCAGAAAAACATGAAGCGGCCATGAGTTCTTGGTCATTGGCCATACAGCTGATTTATGATTTGGAAAGTTTTTATTATCTGCCATGTGACAGGTCTGAAGACTAACCCACAACCCCAGACTGAACTGAATCACTGGGTAATTGTGTGGAAGTTATCAGGCAAGCTTCTTTGAGCCTATTGCTAAACGTATATTTAGATTAAAATAGGAACATGCAGACTTTGGGCCTTCTCTGGACTGAATCGAGAATTAGAGTAGACTACTTTCAGGTAGAGATGGTGACTTACTCTCGAGAAAAAAAAGGGGGGGGGAAGATGCTCACAAAGTTAAAACAAGAAACCAGGGAAGCCATAGCCTTGATTCCTATTTTAAAGCGAGTCATATTGTGGTTTGTTCAGTTCCTGCTTAAGAGTGATGTGCGAACTAGATCACCTCTGAGAGATTTTATCAGGCAAAGACTTTCTAATCTAGACGAGTCATCACGTGGTTAAAAACAACGTTCTTGTGGAGGTTAAAAGCTAAAGGAGAAAAAAAGTAACAACGGAATAAGCTTTTATGGATTATAGACCACTTCAAATTATCTTGAAAGACTTGGGCTGTGTGGAGAATAAGAGCAGAAGAGGTCAGAAAGAAAGAATGCAGGGATACAGAGAGAAATGATTATGTATAGATGGCAGGATCCTTGGTGCTCTCTGAGCTTGGTTGTTTTCTTGCAGACAGTTCATTACCCAACTAGGTAACATCATCAATGCTGGTAACTATTAGCAAGGATGATGTTACCTACTTGGGTAATGAAACGTTTGCAAGAAAACAAGCAAGCTCAGACAGCACCAAGAATGCCACAGTTCAGCCCTGAAATACAAATATTTTCTCCTATCAGTATGTACTGTATAGAGACAATTACCATTCTTCCAAGAATTTATCAGTCATTTCTTCCAGTTTATCTTTAGGCCAACACAGTTCTGGTTTCCCTGACTATTCTTACTACTTTGGGGATGCAATGAAAGCTTAAGCTGGGTCTTTTGTCTTTCAAGGGGACTAGGAACTGAGGCCTAGAATGAGCATCTAAGGCACCGATTCTACTTTTATTGTAAAAAGCAAATAGGGGCAGTGTTTGTTCAGCTTGGGAACTTTTAAGAAGCGCGGACGTCAACTCCCAGAATCCCCCGGCCACCACATTGGATAGGATGTAAAGACAGGTTGCAAACCTAGAGCAGTGTTTCTCAAACCTTGGCAGCTTTTAAGAGGTGTGGACGTCAACTCCCAGAATTCCCCAGAATGCCCAGCTACCCAGCCAATTCCCCATGGCTAGAGAATTCTGGGAATTGGAAGTCCCCCATCTCTTAAAAGTTGCCAAGATTGAGAAACGTTGTTAGAGGGTTTGGGCCTGCTTCCCACCTTAATCTGACTATATAGATCATGTTCTGTATTTATGTGGCCGCTTAAAGTGTGGAAGCCAAAAGGGGGTATTATCAAGAATGAGTCAGCAAAGCAAGAGCGCCCTCTGCTGGGAGAAACTCAAATAGTTGGGGAACAATAGGGCTGAGAAAAAGATCTAAGGAGGAGAATGGTTTGAGAGGTCTCTCTCTCTCTCTCTCTCTCTCTCTCTCTCTCTCTCTCTCTCTCTCTCTCTCTCTCTCTCTCTCTCTCTCCCCTCCCCTAATTTACAGTTTCTGGAGAGACAGAAATATTCTGTTTCTCTGCTCCTGTGCAAAGAGCATTCAGCTGACCAATCTTAGGTGAAAACAACCAAAGCTCTTGTTCAGGGGTCTTCAAACTTGGCCCTTTTATGACTTGCGGACTTCAACTCCCAGAATTCCTCAGCCAGTGTGTCTGGCTGAGGAATTCTGGGAGTTGAAGTCCACAAGTCATGAAAGGGCCATGTTTGAAGACCCCTGCTCTTGTTTATAGCATCCTCTAGCTCTGGAAAGTTACAGGTAGTCCTCGACTTACAACTATCACTTTAGCCACCATTCAAAGTTCCAAACCACTGGAAAAAAAGTGCCTTCGGACGGGTCCTCATGCTTACTACAACCATCACAGCATCCCCACAATTATGTGATCAAAATTTGGGAGTTTGGCAACCGGTATATATTTACAACATGAACTCATGTTATCACTATTTGCAACCTTCCCAGCTGGGTTTCCAACAAGGAAACTCAATAGGTCAGGGATCTTCAAACTTGGCCCTTTTACGACTTGTGGACTTCAACTCCCAGAATCCGCATGCCTGGCTGAGGAATTCTGGGAGTTGAAGTCCACAAGTCGTAAAAGGGCCAAGTTTGAAGACCTCTGCAATAGGGGAAGCTGGATTTGCTTAATGACTCGCTTGATTCACTTAACAACTGCAAGGATTCACTTAATAACTGTGGGGGGAAGGTTGTAAACGGGGTGTGACACATTTAAGAACCGCCATGTTTAGCAATCTAAATTCTGGTCCGAATTGGGGTCATAGGTTAAGGATTTCCTGTACCTGTGGCTTAGCCACCACCATCTTTGATTTTGTGAGCCTCCCCCCCCAAATTAGCCCTGGAAGGAGCAGCAGGCAGAAAGGAAGAGGGTGTGTGTGATTAAAATGACACCCCCAAGGCCAAAGGGTCAATAACAAGTAAATATTATTCCTCCTTCATTTGCATGGTAGGCAATGTTAGTCCCCCGGAAGAGAGGCACCCCCAAATTTTGCCACAACTTAGGGCAATCAAAGGTTGTGTGTCTTTTTTCACTGTTTGGGATGCCCCAAAGCTTTCTGCCTCCAAACTGACATCGTAAAAGTTTGAACCGGTCAGGAAAGGAACAGGATTCAGCGTGTCTGGGTGTGTGGAGGGCGTATTAATTGCAGCTGACTTTAATTCAACATAATCTGTAGTGGAGGAGATTCCCATTCCCTCCCCTTCCTTTTGAAGCAGGACCTTCCATGTGTCACCCGAAGGTCCCCAGTGGGAGCACTCACTCCTGTTTTTAAAGGAAAGTGGAAAGATTCCCAGGTCAAAATGTCAAAGGCACGCATGCCGTTCCCCTGGCCTGCAAAACTAGATTGGAAATTTTCCAGCCCCACTGCATTTTTTCCAAGTGAGATGGGGTGGATAGGGCTGCAAGCTCACACCCCTTCCGCACCAATAACTTAAGCCTGCAAGCTGAAGCTACAATTTATTCTCAAACCAAGGGGAAAAAAATGCTCTCTGGACCACAGAACACTAAGCGGGTGGGTGGGTAGATTTATATTCCCTCCCCATGCCATCCTCCAGAGACGAAATAGAGGCAGAGGTGTCAAAGCAAAGGCATAAAAAGAGAAAAACAAAAGCTTTGCCATTTGCAAATCTGTAGGGCTATTCCTGTTTTCTCTCTCTCTCTCTCTCTCTCTCTTTAATTAAAAGGAGCAACATTAACATTCAGGAGTTTTCAGGGTCCATCCATCAATGTGTTCTGGGGGATGCTGGCAAATTCAGCTCCACAAACCCAGACCTGCAAACTCAAGATGCAGAAACACTGTTTACAGAGTGAGACTGAAGATGCTGGCACAAGAAATAATTCAAGAGATCCAAGTTTCCCTCTGCCTTACCGAATCCACAATTCTTTGAGTGTGTGTGTGTGTGGGGGGAAAATAGTTTTATTTTGTTTTTTTAAACTGGTCTCTGCAACCTCCTCTGAACAAAGAGGGTGGTAGGATCTGGAAACTGGAAGATGACTTTGCAACGCATCTCCTCCCAGTCCTCAATGGAGAGCAGTTTTTTTCTTTTTCCCCACCACTGCCCATGGAGGAGATCTTGGCCCTCCTTACAGTAAGGAAGCACTTTCTGCATGGAAACCTCCCCTTTTCCACCGGGGCATTGCAAATGCTGCTGAAGCAATATTTGAAGTGGGCAGAGAAGGGCTCAGGACTTGGGTGACTCAGGCCGGCAGCTTTGATGGCCTGAAATTCCTTCCTTTCCACCCCCCCCCCCTCCCCAAGCCTCTGCCAATGCACAGGGCGTTGCGCGTGGCCGAGTTTAATTTTCTGAATGCTTCAGTGACACATCTTTGGATCACCCACCTTCCCACTTCAGCAGCCTCCTCTTCCCAGTGCCAAACAATGCCTTCAATCTCCACCCCGGCTTCGGGAACTGGAGAGCTGGGGGTCCTCCCCTCCCCCCCCTCCCTTCCTTCAGGAAGGCAAAATCATCCCAGGTTTCCCAAGGACACCCAAGTGGGTGGCCAGCAAAGCGGTTTTACTCGAAGGAGAAAGGAGAGGAAAGTTTGCTGTAGGTCCAGCGCAGAGGCAGAGAGGAATGGAAGGCCATCCCAAGGGGGGGAGGGTTTAAAGAGGGGGGGAGGAGGAGGAGGAGGAGGAGGAGAAGAGCAGCCCTTTGCTAAAAGATGGCTTCTCTGCTCACAGGTCTTCTACTGAACCTCACGAATGAAGGCAAATATAAAAGTCCCAGGATAATGTTGCAGGATCCAATCTGGCTGGGTTACCCAGACCGGGAGATGTTAGCTTTCCAGAGCTTCACACATTCAGGAGACAGAGAGAGGAAGAGGGAGAGGGAGAGGGAGAGGGAGAGGGAGAGGGAGAGGGAGAGGGGAGAGAGAGAGAGAGAGAGAGAGAGAGAGAGAGAGAGAGAGAGAGAGAGAGAGAGAGAGAAGTTTCTTTGAGGAGTGGACTCCAGCATGAGTCCAAAACCTCAGAAGACTCAACCTCTGATCCTGGGGATGGATCCAGATGGGGGATCCTGAATCATCTGAACCTGTTCCGATCCGCAAAGCTATTTCTTTCCGGCTCCTGGATTGGGGAGAATAAAGTAACCGTGCTCTTCCTGAGCATATTCAGAGTACACAGTCTCTCATCATAGAGTAAATAAAGGCGAACTGCTTGCACGCATCCAGGTTTCCAGGTCAGAAGGCATGAGGGAGAATATAGCAGTGTGTGTGTGTGTGTGTGTGTGTGTGTGTATTAATCTATTTGCCTAGAAGGAGGCCTCGGACTCTGGTCACCCACGCTGTACTCCCACCATATCATGGAGTTTCTGGGAAGCCTGAAAACCGAGTGGGGGGGAGACAGAGAGAGAGAGAGAGAGAGAGAGCTGGGATAGGAGAGCGTGGATCAGTTTTTCCTGCAGGAGGCTGGGGTGGGGAGGGAGAGAAACAAGGATGAATGGAAAAGGTCCTGACAATGCAACAAAGGAAAAGGGGGACAGGGTGGGCGCCAGACACGGGGATTAAGTCAAATCCTGCCGACGTGGGCAAAAATCAGTGGGAGGTGGAAGGGCTGCCCCACCTCTCCAAAGGGAGGGTGCTTGGGTTTACTTTGGGCAGAAAAAGCAGCTGGATAAAATGAATGGGATTCCCTCGAAAGGAGACACAGATTTCCTCCAGCAGACATCACCTCCTGGTTAATCCATGTCTGTTTTCCCATCTGTGTTATCTTGCCTTTCTCTCTAGGAAAGGGGGGGGAAACCATAGGACATTTTATTTCTTCTTCTCTGGACCGTCTAAATGTCCTGACTTCCAGCTTCCTCTCCAAAATCAGGACCAGGGAGTTTTGTAAAAAAAAAAAAAGTATCTAGTTCTTGCGATATTCAGAAATGGATTGGTAAGGGTAGGAAAAGTTAAGGCGCTATCCAAGCCATAAGCCAAAAGACTCCTGGTCCTTAAAAGCAGGCTAAAAGTCTGTGGAGATTCTCAGTCATCCATATCATGGTTGTCCCAAAAGGTGTTTTGTTGTGTTTTGTTTTTTGCCCCCCAAAAACTAACTGGACTTTCTTGGTTTTTTCCCCCCCTTGAAAATGTTTCACTTCTCATCCAAGAAGCTTCTTCAATTCTAACTAGAGCAGTTTTTTTCTAGTTTTTCCTTCCTTCCCCCAGGAAATTGATTATTCCGGGAAGGCTCCTAACCCCTCATAGATGTTCCCAGGCCAACACAAGAGAGAATCCAGGCACTAAGAAAGAAATAAATCCATATGGACTTAAATGCCAAAAATCTCCTCTCCCGGTGTGGCTGATTCTTTTAAATAAAAAGCACAGAACATCTTTTTCCTAATTATTTCTTTGTTGTCAACTAAAACCATAAAAGTTTGGTTCAGAGAGAGCATCTGGCTTGTTGAGAAAAATGCCTTTTTCCCATAAAGGCTTGAGAGAACACACAAAGCTTTGTTCACTGTCAAACGCGCCCATCCTCCTTCCTATCGCCCTCCGCAATCCCACATCTGTTTAATGTCCGCAGGGATTCCAGGCCATTGTACTGATTATTATTTTTTTTGTTCCCTGAGAAAGTGGGGGGATCTTTCTTGGATTAGAAAAAGAGTGAAAAACAGCATAAAAATTATTTCTGTTTCCCCTCGCCTACAAAACGTGAAGACCTAATTCTATATTAATTCGGTGGGAATAAGTCCCAGAATGGGGTCACATCCTGATACAGTCCCCCCACCTCGGCTTGCGATGCTACGCTTGCTTAATTTGGATTTGATCCTCCCCAGAACAATAAACTGGATCTAACTCTCCAAGCAGTTGCCACCCTAAGATACAAAGGTTAGCAATGACCGATTTTTCCCCCCTACCTGCTTCTTCCAGCAACCACCCAATTTATTATTTCGACAAACTCGATCTCTCTCGATCTAAGCAGTGCCAGCACGTCTTCAGCAGGACAAACAGATCTACTCAATAGGAAATGGCAGCACTCCAACGTAAGGTGCCTCCAATACAAGCTGTCGCTTAAAAAACTCGGGGAAAGTAGTTTTAGATGGGTCTACTCACTGCTCAGCTCTTACTGAGTTAAGTGGGAATTACTCCGAAGTAAGAAAGAAAGAACGCAACTCGGCCAGAGAGCCAAAAAAAAAAAGATCTACCGTACCAAAGAAGGATCGCCCAGGTGATTCCGACCCGATCTCTTTGCTTCCCACAGGGGACCTGGCCCCGCGTCTCCCCAGCGTAACGTGGGAACCCAAGCCCGGTTGACACCCCCCCCCCAATACACGGGATTCGCCTTCCCAGCACCGAGAGCCTCCATGGGTCTCTTTTGGCAACTCCCGAGACGCTTCAAAGGGACTCACCGAAGCCGACAGACGCCTCTCCGCCGGACCGATCCCGAATCAAAAGAAAACCGGGATTTTTCACAAGCTGAATAATCGACAATCCGAAATGTCCTCTCCGCAGGAACAAAACAAAACAAAACGGGGGGTGGGTGGGTGGCTGTATCCTCGCTCCGGGCAGACGGGAAGCTCCTGAAGCGCCGGCAAAGATCCGTAAACGGGAGGAGGCGAGAGCAAATCCAACCCGCGTCTGTGATGGTCGTGGGAAAGCGGCGGCGGCAGGAAGGGAGGGAAGGGCGGGCGGGCGAGGATCTCTCGTTTTGCAAGCAGCAGCAGCAGCAGCAGCAGCAGCCGCCGCCGCCTGCGTTGCCCGGCTGGCCAAAGGTGTCCGCCTGCCAGCCCCGGTGGCTTTTTTAATGTTCAGGGAGGCGCTCCAAAAAGTTTTTTTTTTCTTCTTCCCTTCTACAGGCGCGCGCGCCCGCGCGCCCGCGCGCACGGAGAGTCACACGGGGCTGGGTGGGGCTTGCGAAGGAGGGGGAGGCGGAGGGGAGGAGGAGGAGAGGGGAGGGGGGGAGGAAAAGAAGAGAAAAAAAAGAAAAGAGCCAACTCCGAGAAGAAGAAGAAGGAGGAGGCGGGGGGAGGAGGAGGCAGCGCGGCTTCCCGAAGGCTGCAAAGTCAGCAGTGGGATTTGCCCGGTGACGTCACGCCGCCAACCTCGCCCGCCGGCTGCGGCCCCGGCGCTCGCCGACGCCCAACCGAGGCGCGAGGCGGCTCTCGCCCGTGCAGGCTGTCAATTCACCCGGGCACGGTTGTGGCCCCCCCCCCATCGCCTCTTCCTCCCCGCTCCACCCCTTTGCAGCTCCGACCCCGCCGGGGCTTTTGCGGGACGGCCAGCCAACCTTGGGTTTCCCCCCCCCCCCGAGCCCTTTTAGGGTCGCAAAGCGAGGCTTGGAGACTTAAGGGCGGGAAGGGATAAAGTGCACGATCGCCCCGGGCACGATTGTGGGACACAATCGCCTCTCTTCTCCTTCCCCCCCCCCCACTTTGCAGCTCCGACCGCCGGGGCTTTTGCGGGACGGTCAGCCAACCTTGGGCTTTCCCCCCCCCAGCTCTTTTAGGGTCGCAAAGCGAGGCTTGGAGACTTAAGGGCGGGAAGGGATAAAGTGCACGATTGCCCCGGGCACGATTGTGGAACCCGATCGCCTCTCTTCTCCTCCTCCCCCCCCCACACCCACCCCCCACTTTGCAGCTCCGACCGCCGGGGCTTTTGCGGGACGGTCAGCCAACCTTGGCTTTCCCCCGAGCCCTTTTAGGGTCGCAAAGCGAGGCTTGGAGACTTAAGGGCAGGAAGGGATAAAGTGCATGATCACCCCGGGCACGATTGTGGGACCCGATCGCCGGCACGATTGTGGAACCCGATCGCCTCTCTTCTCCTCCTCCCCCCCCCACACCCACCCCCCACTTTGCAGCTCGGACCGCCGGGGCTTTTGCGGAACGGCCAGCCAGCCCTGGCTTTCCCTGACCCCCTTAAGGTCGTAAAGCGAGGCTTGGAGACTAGGGCCGGGAGGGGCGAGCCGAGCAGCCCCGGGACACGATTTCAATCTCGCTGTTCCGTGGGCAAGGCTTTTGAAGACCTCGGGCGGCGTTCACACGACGCGCTGAACCCGGTCGACTGCAGACGCGTTTGCGAAATAGGGCTGTTGCGCGCTTAGTTCGTGGCTTGGCTTGGCTGGGCAAGCCTGCCAAGGATAGTAGACGGCGTGCTTCCCCAAAGGAGTTAATGGAGTAACTAGATGTAGGGAGTGGGTTTAGTGGAGGCAGCCAGGGACGATGAGAGGAGATCAGTGTCTCAGTAAAGGGCGATGAATGGGTAAAATCTATGACTGGAGCTACTGTATTTTTGAGATGACAGTCTTGCCAATTGCTCGAATGAATGGAAGGGGGCCAGTTCAGCACATCTTTTCAAAAATCTTCAGGCTGTATCCTGAAGGGTCCCATCCCTCCACTTGGTTTATTTCCTAAACCTAAACCATGATCAGTTGAGTTCACACACAGTGTTGAGCCCAAACCACATTTTCTTTCAACCACTAGCTGGGCTCTGAGGGAGATGGGTGGTTTAATAATAATAAACCTTTATTGTCAAAGTACAACATGTGTACATTGAGATTAGCTGAGCCTCCCCCCGTGCTCTCTCCCCCCAACACACAGTGACAACAAACCCTCCATCCCACCACACTATGTGAACCAACTACACCACACACCGGCCTCCCAAGTCAATTCTGCATAAGATTATGTCCCATTCAAAAGCCTAACAGCCCACGGATAAAAGCTATTTTTCAACCTGTTGGTACGGCTGGCTATATTCCTATATCTCCTACCGGATGGTAGGACAGTAAAGAGATACCGTCCAGGGTGTGAGTCATCCCTGAGAATCTTCCTCACTCTTCCAAGGCAATGAGCCCTGGCGATGTCATCCAGTGGTGTCAGGGAACAGCCCACAATGTCTTGTGCTGTGCTCACTACCCTCTGTAATACTTTCCTATCCGCGGCTGTCAGACCAGCATACCAAACCACAATACCATACGAGAGGACGCTCTCTATAGTAGACTGGTAAAAGAGGGTCATTAGCCGTTGTTCTACCCTGTTCTTCCGCAAGACCCTAAGAAAGTGAAGCCTCTTTTGGGCCTTTCTAGCCACCTGAGTTGTGTTAACTTTCCAGGTCAGATCTTCACAGAGGTAGACTCCCAGAAATTTAAAGGAGGAAACTCTCTCTACACAGTTCTCTCCGATGTGAAGTGGGGCAGGTTCCTCCTTTTTTCTCCGGAAGTCTAACACCATCTCTTTCGTCTTGCCGATGTTTAGGTGCAAGTTGTTGTTACTACACCATATGGATAGTTTTTGTACCTCCGCCCTATATGCTGTCTCATCCCCACCTGTAATAAGACCCACCACAGTTGTATCATCTGTGAACTTGATTATCGCAGTGGATGGGTCAGATGATACACAATCATAAGTGTATAAAGAGTACAGGTACCGGCACGCCACACAGCCCTGTGGCGTGCCGGTGCAAAGCTTCAGGGGGGTGGACAAAGCAGAGCCGACCCTCACTGTTTGTAACTGATCCTTAAGAAAGTCTTGAATCCAATTGCAGATGGCGGGGGAGAATTTCAAGTCAGTCAGCTTCTTGATGAGAAATAATAGTGATAGGAAATATAAACAAACAAATTGTGGGAGGACAGCACTCCTCCTCAGAGAAAGAAATATTTTGGGGAATATTATAAAGGCAGGATATTATATTTCCCCAAAGGATCTTAAAGGCAGAAAAAGGTGGCCCGTTTTTTTTCTTAATAGCCCCAGGCAGAAACCAGGTCTGTAGAAATGCAGGTCTGATAATCCTATTCAGAAAGGTTGGAGCCAGGAAGCTAGAAGCTGATGAGATTAGAAAGACAAAGACCCCTAAAATCTACATACCTACCATCAGAATACCAAAAGGATGCACTGAGCCTCAGGTCAAAGTTCATGCCACAGGAACAGGAAACAATCTCAAAAGCCCAAGGAGGTACAAAAAGCCACCACTCCCAGCAACATGTGGTCAGCTGCTCCAGAGCTTCCTGTCTTGTGGTTCTGCTCTTCAATAAACTACAACCTTCTTTTTAAAGCAGTCTCCATTTTGTTTATTCCGGGCTTGGACTGAACCCTGATGAAGATTTTTCTTTCAACAAAATAAAATCAGGACCATATTGATTGGAAGCATGTGGAAAAGGCCTTCATCCTGCAATGGATATAGACGATGGCTAAAATGATAAAATAAAATAAAAATCCAGATCATCATTAGAGGAAAATTAAGAGTTTGCAGGGTATATTTGCTGACCTTAGTGGAGATGAGGGGCATCTATGGGAGGGAGACAAAAAAAAGTTAACATGGCAGTCACCTTCATGGCTGCCATCTTGACCCCATGGACATTTCTAGATAGAAGGCAAAGAATTATTTAAATGTGACTGGGAAGTAACCATTATCAACTCTTATTTCCATTTGTTTTTATTTAACTTCTTGCAAATGCTTTTATGGTTCCCAGAAGGCAACATATACGTATACAACAATACACTAACCAATTAAAAAGTATATCAAACATATCAGACCATAAAAATGCAATAACTGGGATAACATTATAAATAAGACCCCCAAGGAATTTCATTGTGTAGAGTACTCAGGTATCAATTTTCATTCAAATGTATACAGATAGTCCTTGACATATGATATAATGGAGCCTGCCCATCACAGTCATAAATGGTGTATGGTCATGAATGGTGATTGTAAAATGAGTCGGTCGCATGACCAAACCCAATTTTACAACCTTTTTTCCAACAGTTAAGTGAACGCCACAGTCATTAAGCGAGCCCATAATTCGCTATGGGCATGACTTTGCAGAAAACTGGAAGTAAAGAAAACTGCCATTTTTCAGCAAAACCATCATAAAATGTGGTCATGTGACTGCAGGACGCCACAAACATAAATGCAACCATAATACGAATCACATATCCACAGAGGGGGCCCAACCGCCAGAACTTCAGATCCAAGTTATAAGTAGACCCAAGATAGGGCTGTCATAACCTCAAACAGACCCTAAATGACCGATTATAAATTGAGGACTATCTATATTTAAAAACACAAAAAATCTGAAATATTAAAAAGTGAGGATGTGAATCCTAACATCTAGGACAGACATGTCAAACACAAGGCCCGGGGGCCGGATCCGGCCCGCGAAGTGGTTTCATGTGGCCCGCGAAGCCATCCTGGAAACAGTGAGGGAACGGCCCCCACTGCCTTGGCCCTGGCCCAGAGACCCTCCTTCTGCCACAGACCCTCAGATCTGTCCCACTCCTGCCCAGGCCCCCATAGGCACCCTTGACGCGAACGATGTAGAGCTGGCCACGCCCACCCAGTAGGCCATACGCACTCTAGCCACGCCCACCCAATAGGCCACGCCCACCCTGGCCATACCCACCCGGCCCCCTGAGGGCAATCGCAATGCTGATGCGGCCCTCAATGAAATTGAGTTTGACACCCCTGATCTAGGAGAAGGCCACAATTCAAATGCAAATGAAATGAAATTTAATATTCTGTTGGCCTCATTTCTTGAGCCTGTCCCTTATGACAAAGGTCTTGGCCCAGAAATACTGCAAATTGCGGTTTGGTGCCATTTTTCCCAGTAGTTTTCCTTGTTTCCTATTTTAATGTTATTATTCTTCAAATATAACCAAAATAGTAACTTATTATGACACAACAGTGATCGTACAAACTTTTTTTATATACACAAGGAAGAAAAGAGATTCACATAATATTAACATAGAATTAATTCTGTCCTTTACCATGTAACTTAACCTAATTCATAAAGAAATATAGTACAGGCAGTCCTCAATTTATGACTACATGATGCATCCTTATGAGCTGACTTTCCATTGCTATTCAAGACAGTTTTTAAGTCCGACACATGCCGGCAGAGGAGGCATGCTACGGGTCCCGCAGTAGTAACTGTCGTTAAGTGAATTGTTCAAAGTGATTGTTCAAAGTTACAACAGCACTGAAAAATGTGACGTATGACACATTTTTCATACTTACGACCTTTGCAGCATCCCCAGGATCGCGTGGTCAAAATTCAGATGCTTAGCAACTGGTTCATATTTATGACCGTGGCTGTGTCCCAAAGTCACATGATCCCCTTTTGCAACCTTCTCACATGCAAAGTCAATGGGGAAGCCAGATTCACTTAGCAACCAATTTAAGAACTGCAGTGATTCACTTAACAATTGTGGTACGAAAGGTTGTAAAATGGGGCAAAACTCACTTAACAGATTTCTCATTTAGCGACATAAATTTTGGGCTCCACTGTAGTTGTACGTTGAGGACGACCTGTACTAGAACAAACTGAAAGCCCGCCATAGCAATGGGCTGCTGGCTTGAACCCAAAACATGGGTTAACTCAACCGGCAAATTAACTATGTTGTCCAAACATAATGACTGTTTAATTGTTACAGGTTACAGTTTTACAGACAGTCCTTGAGTTACGACCACAAGTGAGACTAGAATTTAAATTGCTAAGCAAGGCAGCTGTTAAGGGAGTCACGCCCAATTTTACAACTTTTTGTCACAGTTGTTAAGCAAATCATTGCAGTTGCTCAGGGAATCCCAGAGTCGTTAAGCGAATCCGGGTTCCCCCATTGCTTTTACTGGCATTAACAAATGTCTCATTTAACGACAGAAATTTTGGGCTCCGTTGTGGTCATAAGTCGAGGACTACCTGCGTTATGTTCCACCAAGAGAGATCTGATCAAGCTCGAGAAACAGCTTCATGGCAGGATCCATCCTCAACTCCCTCTGCTCCCTTCGGCCTTCTGACATGGCCTTGTGGCCGGTGACTCAGCTGGCAAAGGTCAGCTTTCTCTCCCTTTTTTCTTTGCTTTGGATTCACCCAACACTTGGGCAGGGCTCCAAAAGAACCAGCGGAATATTCCAAAAACGTTTGGGTGGGGTGGCGCATTGCAAACAGCAGTGTTTGGACAAGGATGTCTTGTGCCTTTTAAACCCAGACGAATTGCCGCCTGCTGCTGCTGCTGCTGCTAACTGAAAAAGAGCAACACAGACAGACACACACACACACATACACACACACACACACACACAAAGACACAATCACAAAGGGTTTTACAATGCCGCCTTTGCCTACAGGTAGTCCTCGGCTTACGACCGCCATTGAGCCCAAACTTTATGTTGCTAAGTGAAACATTTATTCAGTACGTTTTGCCCCATTTTATGACTTTTCTCGCTACAATTGTTAAGGGAACCGCTGCAGTTGTTAATTTAGTAAAATGGCTGTTAAGTGAATACCTGGTTTCTGCTGGTCAGTAGGTCGCAAAAGGGGATCACGTGACCCCAGACTGCTGCAACCGTCATAAATACGAGTCAGTTGCCAAGCATCCAAATTTTGATCACGCAACCATGGGGATGCTGCAACGGTCGTAAGTGAACAAGGGCCTTAGGTTCCTTTTCTCAGCACCGTTGTAACTTTGAATGGTCACTAAATGAATTATTGTAAGTCGAGGGTATTTGCACCTCGATACTTGGGCTGTGCCCCTAATCCAGCCCTCCTGAGGCCCTGTGAATGGAGGGTGGGCAAGTTGAGGAAGGCCATAGGAAAGTTACAAAAATGTGGTTGCGCTTGCTGTGAGATGCAGCTGAGCAAGTCAACCCTTGGACAGGCCAGGCTGGAACACAATGATTGGGGATTACAGTTAGTCCTCGACTTACAACAGTTTGTTTAGTGACCATTTGAAGCGACAACAGCACTGAAAAAAATGAGTCGTCCTCGCACTTATGACTGTTGCAGCATCCCAGCAGATCAGAATTCAGGTGCTTGGCAACTGGCAGGTATATAGAACGGTTGCAGTGCCCCAGGGTCACGTGATCCCCGTTTTTGACCATCCCAGCCAACTCTGTCCAAATGTGGTCATCAGACAGGAACTACATGAAGGTACCAAAAAAAAATTACAAAAAGTATAAGCAATTGTTTAAAAAAAAAATCAGAAAGCCAGCTTGCCATTGACTTTTTGTTTGGGAGAAGACAGTAAGAAAGGTTACAAATTCTGATCATGTGACTGTAGAAGCTGCGAGTGCTTGTTAATTGTGAGCGGGTTGCAAGGCACCCGAATTTTGTTCACATGATGCTGTAATGGTCAGAATTTCGAGTACTGGGCATGTGTCTCTTCATTCGGCACTGTGGTAACTTCAAACGGTCACTGAATGAATGGCCATAACTCGAGGACCACATGCATTGAGGCATCACCTGCACATCAAGTATTTAAACCTTTGACATTAGAGAGAAAAATAGCTGAAAAGCTAGGCCTCTAATACCGTTTACAGGTAGTCCTCGACTTACAACAGTTTAGTGACCATCTGAAGTTACAACAGCACTGAAAAAAGTGACTTATGACCGGCTTTCACACCTATGACCATTACAGCATCCTCATGGTCACATGATCAAAATTCAGACGCTCGGCAACGGACTCATATTTACGATGCTTGCAGTGTCCCGGGGTCACGTGATCCCCATTTGTGACCATTTGACAAAGTCAACCGGGAAGCCAGATTCACTTAACAACCGCGTGACTGACTTAACAACTGCGGTGATTCTCTTAACGACTCTGGCAAGAAAAAGTCGTAAAACGGGGCAAAACTCACTTAAAAACTATCTTGCTTAGCAACGGAAATTTGGCGCTCAATTGTGGTCATACGTCAAGGACTACCTGTACTATTAGCTGAACAGACAGTGGTTACACCAGGGGTAGTCAACCTTGGCTCTTTTATGACTCATGGACTTCTACTCCAACCATGCTGGCTCAGGAATTCTGGGAGTTGAAGTCCACGAGCCAAGGTTGCCTACCCCTGGGTTACACAATGGTGAGGGAACAGCTCTCTGTGTATGCTCAGAGGCCCTGATGCAATCTGTTTGTGCTTTTTAAAAGAAGGCCACATATGGGAAGCAATTGAGACACGAGATAGTATCTCGATTACATTAAATGTCAGGATTGGATGGAGATCTCTCTTCTTACTGGAACTCTGAGGGCTAAACCAGTCTTAGTCACTGGAGAAGCTCCACAGGGAATGCTAATAGCTTTTTCGCACGCTGGGCTATGACTAAGAGCTTCCTGTCCCTTTTTCATGGTGACTTTGACTAGATCAGGGGTAGGCAACCTTGGCGTTTTTTATGACTCGTGGACTTCAACTCCCAGGATTCCTGAGCCAGCATGGCTCAGCTTGGAAACCTCCCCCTTTCCCCTCAGCATGGCCGGCTCAGGAATTCTGGGAGTTGAAGTCCACGAGTTATAAAAGAGCCAAGGTTGACTACCCCTGAACCTTGATCAGATTCATACTGCCTTGGCTGCCTCCTGCTATGAGTCGGCACAGTATCATAAAATACATGTAATTAATTATGGAGACTCTGGTCATAATGGACACAACTCCTGTGTCCTTTTTGACCATTCCTGACAAGACACTGAAGCCATCCATCACTAGGACTCCCCGGCTCTTAAATTCACCCAATTGCTCAAGACACCTCACGGCCAATACAGGTAGTCCTCAACTTTTGATCACAATTGGGACCAGAATTTCCCTTGCTAGCCGGTTGTTAAGTGAGTCACACCCAATTTGATTACTTTTTTTTTTACTAAGTGAAGTTGTTAAATGAATCACTTCAGTTGTTCACTGAATCCGGCTTCCCCACTGAAGTCGCTTGTCAGAAGCCAGCTGGGAAGGTCACAAACGGTGATCACGAAACCCTGGGATGTCCGAAAGGTGCTTTTTCAAAGGGCGACTGGACTTTGTTTTTCCTTGAAGATGTTTTGCTCCTCGTCAAAGAAGCTTCTTCAGTTCTGACTGAATGGTGGAGAATGGAAAGTTTTACATTCCTTGCAGTCATCTGGTTGTTAAGCACTCCCTCTGAGGATTGTTGAGGCCACTTGGAGGTTTTATCTGTGCCCTCAGGGCCACCTGAATCAGAGTGCAAATGGATGTGGCAGCTTCTTGGAGCTGCTGAAAGGACTGTGTCGTAAAACAGGACATAGGTGATGTCGTATCCCTCCCCCTACCCCCCCACCCCAGTTGAGAGAGGGCTGTTCAATCTTAAGGTAGATGGCCTCTTTGTCCCTTCTTTCAAACCAGAGGTCCTCTCTATCCAGAATGCGGACTTTGCTGTCCTCAAAAGAGGGACCTGCCTTAGCAGGGGGTTGGACTAGATGACCTCCAAGGTCCCTTCCAACTACTACTACTACTTCTTCTTCTTCTTTTTCTTCTTCTTCTTCTTCTTCTTCTTCTTCTTCTTCTTCTTCTTCTTCTTCTTCTTCTTCTTATTATTATTATTATTATTATTATTATTATTATTATTATTATTAATTATTAATTATTATTATTATTATTATTATTATTATTATTATTATTATTTTGCCACCTCTAAGTGCACTGATCCAGTCGTTAAATGAAGCTGGCTTCCCCATTGATTTTGCTCGTCGCAAAAGGTGATCCCATGAGTGCAGATGCTGCAGCCACCAGAGGTCCATGCCAGTTGCCAAGCCTTCCAGTTTTGATCACATGACCACGGGGCTGTCTCAATGGTTGTGTGAAAAACAGTCCCTTTATTCCCCAGTGCTGTTGTAACTTCAAACTGTCACTAAACGAGCTGTGGTAAGTCAAGGAGCACCTGTAGTATGTAATCTAAAAGGGAGGTTTTTTTTTAAAAAAAAAATCTCCCTCTCACCCCCTTTCCCCACTGCGCCGCAAGTAAACAATTTTGGTCTCACCCACGGAGGTGACACGGCCCTGCCCACGTCACCTCTTCGGCAGTCCGCTGTCACCCTTCCTAGAAGAGGAGAATTGTTCCTGCAAAAGTACGTAACATGAAGGCACAGATCCGTGGGCGTGAGTAAGAAATAGACTCGCCTCTCTGCTTTGGTTCCAAAGTAGTAGGTGGCAACACAATTTTGGCTCTGAGTAATCTCCCAGAATTAAGCAGAGTCAGACCTGGTTGGATATGGATGAGACACCACTAAGAAATCCCAGGGGATAATTTTAGAAGGAGGCAAAGAGAAGCCACACGTGCATCATTAGCAAAAAAACAAAAAAACAAAAACAAAACGACAACAACAAACCCGGTATAGAGATTACCATGACAATTGTCATTATTGTCGTTGTCATGAGTTGAATTTGACCTAAGGCCATCGCTAAGCATCCCCAATTTGTATTTTTAAAGACTGGAGCTCAGATCCCTTTCTGCTACAGTGGTTTTGATTGATTATGTGACATGAAAATCGTTGTTGACTCCTAGTGACCACATACAGGTAGTCCTCACTTAACGACCAGTCCCTTAGTGAACGTTCGCAGTCACACAGACTCCTAAAAAAGGAACTTGCGACCCAGCTATGGAGTTCCAAAGGACACACACACACACACACACACACACACACACACACACATTTTCCCTATGGTCACATGATCACATTTTGGGCACTTGGCAACCAGCTTGCATTTATGGCTGTTTGTATTGTCCCACAGCCACCTGGCTGAATTTTGGCATTTTGGGCCAGTTTCCAGCATTTACGTCCGGTTTCCAGCAACAACAGCCTATTGGATAAAATGGATTCATTTAAGGACCACTACATTCGCTTAATGACTGCCACAAAAAGGGTTGTAAAATCAGGAGTGGTCACATAGTAATCTACTTAACAACTGCCTTGAGTTACGACCATAAATCCAGGCCGGATTAGAGTTGTAAATTGAGGACTACTTGTGAATAGGTTTCTCCAGGATGATCCCACCCCTTCAATAGAAGAGCCAATCAGGTGTAGCGGGAAAGATGACTGGACTAGGAGGGGGAAATCTAGTTCTACCAACCCCCTCCTCCCCAGCCATGGAAGCTGACTGGCTGAATTTGGGTCAGTCCCTCCCTCTTAGCTAAGAAGTGTAGTGGGGGAAGGGATGGACTAGGAGTGGGGAGATCTGCGTTCTAATCCTACTTCATTTCCAGAAGCTGATTGGCTGGGACCCGCCCACTCCTTCTAAGAGCCAATGAGGTGTAGCGGGGAAGGGATTGGATTAAGGGTGGGGAGATCTAGTTCTACCTCAGCCATTTAGAAACTCCCTGGATAACTTTGGGCTGTACCCCATCTTTTCACCGAGTCTACCAACAGGGTTGTTTTTATGGAGAAAATAGGAGTAAGCAGCATGTTCACTGAGCTCCTGAACAAAAGGTGGGGCAAAAATCTAAACAGCCCACAGAGTAACAGACTTCAGCAAAACAGCCGCTTCCCTTGCTTGTACCGATGATCTTTAACATGTCTGTGCAACAACAATGCATCCTATCTCAGCCCTGCCCAGCCCTGCCCTGCTTTTACCTCTGCAGCAAGGATCAGACCACAGTACCCATCTGTCCAAACCAGGGTGGCTGGCTGATGGGAGCTGGACCCCAGCATCATCTTAGAACTGTGTTTCTCAACCTTGGCAGTTTGAAGATGGGAGGACTTCAGCTCCCAGAATTCCCCAGTCAGCTAAACTGACTGGAGAATTCTGGGAGTTGAAGTCCATACATCTTCAAACTGCCAAGGTTGAGAAACACTGATCTAGATTCTAGAAGAAGGCTTCTCATTTGCCAAGTCGGTTCCAAAGACATGCAGGTGAGAGAGAAGGCGATGCCAGCCACAGCCCCAAACCTTGCATCTGAAGGCAGGAGAAGAAGCCACAGATGGAAACTAATCAAGGAGAGAAGCAACCTAGAACTTAAGGAGGAATTGCCTGACAGTGAGAATAATTAACCAGTGGAACGACTTGCCTCCAGAAGTTGTGGGTGCTCCAACACTGGAAGTTTTTAAGAAGAGATTGGACAACCATTTGTCTGAAATGGTATAGGGCAGGGGTCAGCAACCTGAAACAGTGAAAGAGCCACTCGGAACCGGTTCCCTCACAAAAGGAAAAACTGGGAGCCGCAAAAAATGTGTGTGCATGCACGTACATGCACGCGTGTGAAGAACAGGGTTTGACTGAAGATTGGAGCCAAGGCGAGATATGCACCTACCCTGCATATTTGAATTGATTGGTTGAACTTTTTTAGTCCCACTTTTTTTTTTTTGGACTGCACATGGCAGAGGACTGGGAGCCGCAGGAGACGGCTGAAAGAGCCGCATGCGGCTCCGGAGGCGTGGGTTGCAGACCTGTGGTATAGGGCAAGGGTAGGCAACCTTGGCTCTTTTATGACTCGTGGACTTCAACTCCCAGAATTCCTGAGCCAGCCACGCTGAGGGGAAAGGGAAAGGTTTCCAAGCTGAGCCATGCTGGCTCAGGAATTCTGGGAGTTGAGGTCCACGAGTCATAAAAGAGCCAAGGTTGCCTACCCCTGGCCTAGGCCACTTTATGACTGGTGGACTTCAACTCCCAGAATTCCTGAGCCACCCATGCTGAGGTTTCCATGCTGAGCCATGCTGGTTCAGGAATTCTGGGAGTTGAAGTCCACGAGTCACAAAAGAGCCAAGGTTGCCTACCCCTGGTATAGGGTTTCCTGCCTGAGCAAGGGGTTGGACTAGAAGACCTCCAAGGTCCCTTCCAACTCTGTTATACTGTATTTCTGCAACCCAATCACCCAAGAGTTGTGAGTTCCGATGGTCTTCACAACAAGAAAACGTAGCGGTTCCACTCCTCCAAGGAGGAAAATGAGGGAGGCAGAGGAGATTTACATGCAAAGCAATCCACCTGCTAGTCCAAATTTGGCATTTTGGGACAAAGCTTATCTTGGCTTTTATCTCACAGGTGCTTCCCCCCCCCCCCAAAAGGCAACTGAACTTCCTTGGTGTTTTTTTTTTCTTTGAAAACATCTCCCTTCTCATCCAAGAAGCTTCTTCAGTTCTAGAATCCATTATTTCGCATGTTCTAGAACTGAAGACCCGAACAAGCTTCTTGGATGGGAAGTGAAATGTTTTCAAAGAAAAAATAATAATAAGGAAACATCCAACCGTGGACCTGGGCGATTGAGAATTTCCTTATCCTTTTGCAGTGGCAGGTTGGGGACCTTCCGATTCGTGCAAAAAACCCCAAATAAATAAACCCGGTTTGGTTTTATAAGCCAGGTGTCCCTTGCTCTTGAGAGTGGTTGTCTTGGGAGCCCAAGACAAGCTGCCATCCTCACTCACCTGGAGGAGAGAAAGTTGGCAAAGGGTTTGCAAGGTGCAAAGCATTCCTGCCTGCTTACTTTTATCACCAAAGGAGCCAGGCGTGGGTGAACGTCATTGCTCAGGCATCCTTCCTCTCCGTGGGGCCTGCTGATACCCCACCCTGAGTCCTGACCTCTGCTCCCCCAACAGCTATTGCTAGCTTGATGACTCCCACGATCCTTTCCCTCTTTGGACTGCCGCTTAGAGGCCTTTCCAGCGTTTCCAAGTCTCCCACTCGCTGGTTTGCGAAAGCCAACAGCAGCGCACCCTGATTTGCAGCACACCTCCAGCAATTCCTGGGCTGGGCTGAGTTTCACCTACGCCTGCCAGCTCAGCGCGACCACGCTGGCCTCGGGATGACAGAGGCCCCAGGCAACAGGCAGCTGGAGAACCAGGCTGTGTTCTTCGGCACCGGCAACTCTTGGGCAAAAAAAACAAAAACAAAAAAACCTCACATAAAGTTACTCGTGATTCTCAGCTGGAATGTATATAGAATAGAGCTGGAAGGGACCTTGGAGGTCTTCTAGTCCAGCCCCCTGCTCAAGCAGGAGAAACTACGCCGTCTCAGACAGGTGAATGTCCAGTCTCTTCTTGAAAATCTCCAGTGATGGAGTGCCCACGATTTCTGGAAGCAAAGCTGTTCCACTGGTTGATTGTCCTCACTGTCTCACATTCTCCAGCTTTTCTGATGTTCTCAGATTACGACGTCTATGGAGATTCTCCATCGTCCCGGTCACAGTTTGTCCCAAAGTTGCTTTTTCAGGAGGCAACTGGACTTTCTTGTTTTTCTTTGAAGACATTTCGCTTCTCGTCCAAGAAGCTTCTTCAGTTCTGAATAGATGGTGGGGAATGGAAGGATTTATATCAGACCAGGAGCAGATCCGTTTGGGATCTCGATCCCGTACAGCTCTTGGGCCTTCGGTTCTTCCATGCAAATACCTCCAAGCAGTGGTGGGATTCAAATATGTGAACAACCGGTTCTCTGTCCGGGTGCGGCTTCTGGAAGTCCATTCTGGGCCTGGGCAATAAAAAAATTCTGCCTAAGTAGTGCGAACCGGCTGAATCCCATCGCTGCCTCCAAGCAATTTTCTTCAGCTAGTTCACCGCCCGCCAATATCTTGTCTGAAATGACCTTGTCGGGACTGCCATCCTTTCGCTCCCTTGCATTGCTTTGCTAGATGCCAGTCTGCGGTGAACTATGGGAGGGAGGGAGCTGGGGGGAAAAGAGGGGAAAGCCGAAATTAAGCTCTGTGCTGTCAGCTCACCACCCCAAGGCCACAAGCTGGGAAATGGAATGCAATGGCTCGTGATCCGGCCCGCCTTGGAGGAATACCGCAAATGCTGAAATCTGGTGATGATCCTTATTGCAAGATTCCAAAATGGGAGAGGAGAGAGATGATGGGAGAGATGCTTGACTTTGCTCTCTAAGAAGGTCACAAATGGTGATTACATGACTCCAGGTTGCTGCAACCATCATCTGTACATGCCAGTTGGCAACCCCCAAAGTTTGATTACATGACCATGGTCAGGGGTAGGCCACCTTGGCTCTTTTATGACTCGTGGACTTCAACTCCCAGAATTCCTGAGCCAGCTTGGAAACCTCTCCCTTTCCCCTCAGCATGGCTGGTTCAGGAATTCTGGGAGTTGAAGTCCACGAGTCATAAAAGAGCCAAGGTTGCCTACCCCTGACCATGGGGAATGCTGTGAAAACTGTTCATAAGTCACTTTTTTTCAGTGCTGTTGTAACTTTGAACAGTCATTAGACGAATGGTTGTAAGTCGAGGACTACCAAATAATAAGCAAACATTGACCCATTTATTTGTTTGTTTGTTTGTTTGTTTGTTTGTTTATTTATTTAAAGCACTTTTCCTGGAGAGGGCGGTGGGGAGAAGACATCAAAAAGACACGATTTTATATGTTTTTAAGTTTCAATGACCCAATTTCTGGTGGAAGTCTGTTCCAAAGAACTGGAGCCAGGTGGGGAAAAAAAAATCTTGACCACACAGTAGCTATTCTAAGTAGAATCTAACTATATTTCCTCCACCCTGTTCTCCTGCCAAGCTTAACCACTTGACCGATTTTTCCATTCAGCATCAAAGAATGTTTAAGTCCACCTCGGAACGGATCCTAAATTTCGTCTACCAGAGCTTGAAAATGGCCGTTCGGTCCCTGTGGCTGTGCAAAATTCACGGGCAACGTCTGTGAGGAGTTAGTCCCTGCAGGACTACCACCCACATGCCCTCAACTGGACTTGGAGCTTGGATGGGCCATGAAAAGCAAGAATGGGAGGAGGAAGTGCTTCGCTGGACCAGCGGACCCCGAGTCTCCCTTGGGGTCTGCTTGATATCCTCGAGATTCCTCCTCAAACCCAACCACCAAGCCGGGTAAATTCTGCTCAACTGATTGCCGGCTTGTCTTTGCGGAAAGCTCCCTGCCTTCCTTCCTCCCGTCACAACTCAAAAAGCAAAAGATTAAATCCCCGCATCGCATTCCCGTCTTAATTCCACCCAGCGTGCCACGAAACCTCGCAGCTAGCAATGCTGTGTGCCAGGGTTTCTAGACTGGCGGCAGATGGGTTTTGTCTGCCTAGCTCTGCCTGTTTGGCCTGAAATGAACAGAAATGGCAGGTGTTCCTGGCTGCACCATTCTCCAGATACGCACTTCACATACATGCAAAACAAGAAACAAAAAACAAACAACAACAACAACCCCCAAGCCGCCCTCCTCTTTCCTGGCATCGCTCCTTTGCTCTGAACCAACGTGGGATCCCAGCACCCAAAGATCATCAGATTTTGAGCTTGTGGTTCTCTGCTTGTAGCTCACAGCCCTAGCGTCCCACTCTTCTCCGCTGAAGACTTGAATCTACGTTCTGGATGAATGGCAGAAATAAAGCAGATGGCAATTACCCAGTGCCACAGAGGCTAAGGCCCAGCGAGATTATCTCCGCAGAACCTGAATTGCTAGCTCAAGGCATTCCTTTTGATCAAAGCTTAGAATTTGGGGCACGGCAATCAAAGAAGATCTCTACCCAGTTTGTATCTGTTGAGGAAAACCAATAAGGGCACCGATTGTAAGCGTTTTTCTTTTTTTTCTTTTTAAGGGTAAACTTTGCAGGAGAAGGAGTAGCAGGAAGAAAATCAGAATTCGCCGAGGAGTCACAGGTTATTTGAGGTTAAGGCAAAGAGAGACTTTGGATTGCATTATCTGAGCCATCTAATTCCGACGCTGATCTTTGGCCCTGCACATTAAAATAAACCTTGGCTTACTTGAGTCATTAGAACTCGGGAGAATGGCTCAGAAGAGGCAGATGGCAGATTTACTACAAGTGGATTTTTCGGAGGGAAACCGGAACCCCTTTCGTACGTTGAGTTTTTCAAGGAACTGATTTAATTCCGTCACGTATTTTTATGCTGTAAGTGGAGCGGGTTTGACTTGCAATGAGATACAGGTAGTCCTTGACTTACAACAGCCCATTTAGTGATCATTCACAGTCCACCTAGTGACCGTTTTTCACACTTATGACCACTGCAGCATCCTCCATGGACAACTGACTCACATTTATGATGGTTGCAGTGTTCCAGGGGTCATGTAATCCCCTTTTGCAACCTTCTCACATGCAAAGTCAATGGGGAAGCCAGATTTACTTAACAACCAATTTAAGAACTGCAGTGATTCACTTAACAAATGTGGCAAGAAAAGTCGTAAAATGGGGCAAAACTCAGCAAATTTCTCATTTAGTGACATAAATTTTGGGCTCCACTGCAGTCGTAAGTTGAGGACTACCTGTACTTTAACAAACTGAAAGGCTGCCATAGCAATGGGCTGCTAGCTTGAACCCAGAACATGGGTTAACTCAACCGGCAAATTAACTATGTTGCCCAAACATAATGACTGTTTAACTGTTACGGGTTACACAGTTTTACAGACAGTCCTTGAGTTACGACCCCAAGTGAGACTAGAATTTAAATTGCTAAGCGAGGAAGCTGTTAAGGGAGTCACACCCAATTTTACTACTTTTTGCCACAGTTGTTAAGCAAATCATTCCAGTTGTTCAGGGAATCTCAGAGTCGTTAAGCGAATCCGGGTTCCCCCATTGCTTTTACTGATGGGAAAACAGCTGGGAAGGTCACAAATGGAAATCATATGATCCTGGGACACTACAACAGTTGTAAATACAAGCCAGTTTCCAAGAGCCCACATTTTGATCATGTGGCCCTGGGGATGCTGCAACTGTGGTTATAAGTGCGATGACCGATTGTAGCCAAATGAAAAGTTGTAAGTCGAGGACTACCTTGATACTCATTCAGTCAGAAATAAGCCCAGGTTTCGGTTAAACATGTTCTATAGTGTTGCCATTCTTCTTAAAAGAAATAAATAAAGTGGGCTTTGGGTCCTTGCTTTAGGCTTCAGTTTGTTTTGTTTGTTTTGTTTTAATTCCATTTATATCCCGCCCTTCTCAAAGAGGGGGCGGGGTGGCTTCATGTCAAAGTGAACCACTTAGGGCTGCACAGAAAGACAATGCTCAAAGGACATTCCACACCACCCCAAATTAGCTCAGATTTATCACACATGAGGAGGAGGAGGAGGAGGAGGAAGGGGAGGAGGAAAAGAGGAGAAGGAAGAGGAGGTGGAGGAGAAGGAGGAAGAAGAGGAGGTGGTGGTGGTAGAGGAGGAGGAAAAGGAGGTGGTGGTGGAGGAAGTGGTGTGGTGGAGGAGGAGGAGGAAGAGGTGGTGGAGGAGGAAGAAGAGGAGGTGGTGTGGTAGAGGAAGAGGAGGTAGAGGAGGGGAGGAGGAGGAGGAGGAAGAAGAGGTGGTGGTGGTAAAGGAGGAGGAGGAAAAGAAGGTGGAGGAGAAGGAGGAGGAAGAGGAGGGGTGGTGGTAGAGGAGAAGGAGGAAGAGGTGGAGGAGAAGGAGGAGGAAGAGGAGGGGTGGTGGTAAAGGAGGAGGAGGAAGAGGTGGAGGAGGAAGAGGAGGTGGTGGTGATGGAGGAGGAGGAAGAGGAGGAGGAGGTGGTGGTGATGGAGGAGGAGGAAGAGGAGGAGGAAGTGGTGGTGATGGAGGAGGAGGAAGGGGAGGAAGTGGTGGTGATGGAGGAGGAGGAAGTGGTGGTGGAGGAGGAGGAAGAGGAGGAGGAGGAAGAGGAGGTGGTGGTGATGGAGGAGGAAGTGGTGGTGATGGAGGAGGAGGAAGAAGGGGAGGAAGTGGTGATGATGGAGGAGGAAGAGGAGGAGGAGGAAGAGGAGGTGGTGGTGATGGAGGAGGAAGTGGTGATGATGGAGGAGGAGGAAGAGGAGGAGCAGGAGGAGGGGAGGAGGAGGTGTTGGTGGTGGAGGAGGAGATGAAGAAAAGGAGGAGCAGGGGGAGGGGGAGGAGGGGGAGGGGGAGGAGGAAGAAGAGGAGGAGGAAGAGGGTTACCCCTAACCAAGCTTAAATAGTTGTGCCAAGGCTTGTAAACCAGCTTCATAAACTAGCTAGTCGAGCAGGTTGTGTGTACATACCTAATGCCAGTCCTTGGGGCATTTTTTCTCTCACTTTTTGCGAGGGCTGACCTGATAGCAGTCTTCCAGTATTTGAGGGACTGCCACAAAGAAGAAGGGGGGGGGGTCAACCTATTCTCCAAAGCTAAGCGGGGACAGAACCAACCTGGAACAAAGGAGAAATTCCCTCACAGCGAGGACAGTTAACCAGTGGAACGACTTGCATCCAGAAGTTGGGGGCGCTCCATCCCTGGAGGCTTTTAAGAAGAGACTGGACAGCCCCTTGCCTGGAATAGTATAGATCTCCTGCTGGAGCAGGGGGTTGGACTGGAGGACCTCCAAGGTCCCTTCCCACTCTGCTATTCTGTTCATTAGGCCTGGCCCCATAGCATCGCCAAGAGTCAGACCCAACTGAATGCATCATTATCAATTTTATTTGATTTCCCCAGCCAAGCTTGGGGAACTGACCCATGGCAGGGAGGGAGGGAGGGAGTCCTCTAACTCTCCCGTCTCCTTCGGCCAAACCTGGCAGGGTGGGTGGTGCGGGAGGGCTGGGTTTCCAGGTGACTCAAACTGGCCTGCACACCCTTCAAATATGCTCAAGGGTTCAGCCCTGGGAAGGAAACTATCCAGAGGGCCTTCAGGATGAGTCGCGGCTGAAGGTCAGTCAGCCTCTTGGTCGCCTCGCTCTGAGTCAGAAGGGCTGGTGGGTGGTGCTCCTCCCCCAAAGGCGTGGCCTGGCAGTGATGCGATGGGGCTGTCACACAGAGCACAGGACCACACTCACAGCCTAGGCATTCCCACGCCAAGGCAAGGCGTGCCAGTGTCCCAGTTGGTACCCAGCCAGAAATGCAACACTGGTCCTGTCATCCACCCAGCCCGGAGGAGGTGGGAAATTGCACCCGGGTGCATCAGTCCACAGAGCACGCCTGCAGCCAGTTGTGTGTGTGTGTGTGTGTGTGTGTGTGTGTGTGAGAGAGTTAATTTTCTCTGAAGATGGGATTGGAAAGACGCACACATACCAGGTACAAGAAAGGGAATTAAAATCCTGGGATGAGGAATACCAGCCGGGCACCCCATTTTTCACAGACATAATTTTCGATCGTAGCCCCTCTGCCCTTTTGCACTTCATGAAGGCCCAACGTCCAACACGGATGTTTAAGCATGCGTGACTCCAAATAAAACCAACTGATTTAAGAAAGAAAGAAAGAAAGAAAGAAAGAAAGAAAGAAAGAAAGAAAGAAAGAAAGAAAGAAAGAAAGAAAGAAAGAAAGAAAGAAAGAAAGAAAGAAAGAAAGAAAGAAAGAAAGAAAGAAAGAAAGAAAGAAAGAAAGAAAGAGAAAGAAAGAAGAAAGAAAACACTATTTTTGAAATACATGATTTCAATAGCCAGGAAATTTTGCAGAAGGGCCGAGTTCCGTTCCTCTGACTTTTAGATTGCTGCATTTTTCTGTTGTTGTCTGAAAGATTCCTGTGTGCTCTAAGCACCAGGTTCACGATATAAAATAAAGATAAAAATGTTGAGACTCTAGAATTAAAGTGTGCAGAGAAGAGCCACAAAGGTGATTAGCTAAATCACCTTTGTGTTTTAGCTGGAGGCTAAAACATGCAACCCCTTCATGGATTACTGCCTTGTCGTGGCAAAGGGGCTTGCGTAATTCAATGAAGCTATGAGCTATGCCGTGCAGGGCCACCCAAGATGGACAGGTCATAGCAGAGTGTTTTGACAAAACGTGATCCACTGGAGAAGGAAATGGCAACCCACTCCAGTATCTTTGCCATGAAAACCCCATGGACAGTACCAAAAGGCAATACGATATGACGTTGGAAGATGAGCCCCTCAGGTCGGAAGGCATCCAATATGCTACTGGGGAAGAGCAGAGGGCTAGTACTAGTAGCGCCAGAAAGAATGAAGCGACTGGGCCAAAGCCGAAAGGACGCTCAGCTGTGGATGTGTCTGGTGGTGAAAGGAAAGTCCGATGCTGTAAAGATTTTTTCTCCATAGGAACCTGGAATGTAAGATCCATGAATCAAGGCAAGCTGGACGTGGTCAAACAAGAGATGACAAGACTGAACATCGACATCTTAGGTATCAGCGAACTAAAATGGACAGGAATGGGTGAATTTAATTCAGATGACCATCAAGTATACTACTGCGGGCAAGAATCCCTCAGAAGAAATGGAGTAGCCTGCATAGTGAATAAAAGAGTAGGAAAAGCAATACTGGGATACAATCCTCAAAATGACAGAATGATCTCAGTTCGAATCCAAGGCAAACCATTCAATATCACAGTAGTCCAAGTCTATGCCCCAACCACCAGTGCTGAAGAGGATGAAATTGACCGGTTCTATGAAGCCCTACAGCACCTTATAGAACTAACACCCACAAATGATGTCCTTATCATTATGGGGGATTGGAATGCTAAAGTAGGAAGCCAAAAGATAACTGGAATAACAGGCAAGTTTGGCCTTGGAGTACAAAATGAAGCAGGGCACAGGCTGATAGAATTTTGTCAAGAGAATACGATGGTGATAGCAAACACTCTTTTCCAACAACCCAAGAGACGGCTCTACACATGGACATCACCAGACGGTCAACACAGACATCAGATTGACTATATGCTCTGCAGCCAAAGATGGAGAAGCTCTATACAGTCAGTAAAAACAAGACCAGGAGCTGATTGTGGCTCAGACCATGAGCTTCTCATTGCAAAGTTTAGGCTTAAACTGAAGAAAGTAGGGAAAAGCACTAAGCCGCTCAGGTATGAATTAAATCATATCCCTGTTGAATATACAGTAGAGGTGACAAATAGATTTAATGAATTAGATCTGATAGACAGAGTGCCTGAAGAACTATGGACAGAGGTTCACAACATTGTACAACAGGTAGCAACCAAAACCATCCCAAAGAAAAAGAAATGCAAGAAAGCAAAATGGCTGTCTGAGGAAGCTTTGCAAATAGCTGAGGAAAGGAGGAAAGTGAAAGGCAAGGGAGAAAAAGAAAGATACTACCAATTGAATGCAGAATTCCAGAGAATAGCTAGAAGAGATAAGAATGCCTTCTTAAATGAACAGTGCAAAGAAATAGAAGAAAACAATAGAATAGGGAGGACCAGAGATCTTTTCAAGAAAATTGGAGAGATGAAGGGAACGTTTCATGCAAAAATGGGCATGATAAAGGACCAAAATGGCAGGGACCTAACAGAGGCAGAAGAGATTAAGAAGAGGTGGCAAAATTACACAGAAGAACTATACAAGAATGAGCTTAACATCCCTGATAATCTCAATGAGGTGGTCACTGACCTCGAGCCAGACATCCTAGAATGTGAAGTGGGCCTTAGAAAAGCTGAGCAACAACAAAGCTAGTTGAGGTGACAATATTCCAGCTGAACCATTCAAAATCTTAAAAGACAATGCAGTAAAAGTGCTACACTCAATTTGCCAGCAAATTTGGAAAACTCAACAGTGGCCACAGGATTGGAAAAGATCAGTTTACATTCCAATTCCAAAGAAAGGCAGTGCCAAAGAATGTTCAAACTATCGCACCATTGCACTCATTTCTCATGCTAGTAAAGTTATGCTTAAAATCCTACAAGCTAGACTCCAGCAGTATGTGGATCGAGAACTACCAGAAGTACAGGCAGGATTTCGAAGAGGCAGAGGAACTAGAGATCAAATTGCCAACATACGCTGGCTCATGGAGAAAGCTAGAGAGTTCCAGAAAAACATCTACTTCTGCCTTTGATTGTGTGGATCATAACAAACTGTGGCAAGTTCTTAAAGAGATGGGTGTACCAGACCATCTTATTTGTCTCTTGAGAAACCTATATGTGGGCCAAGAAGCAACAGTGAGAACTGGACACGGAACCACTGATTGGTTCAAAATTGGGAAAGGAGTCCGGCAAGGCTGTATACTGTCACCCTGCCTATTTAACTTATATGCAGAGCACATCATGAGAAAGGCAGGGCTAGATGAATCAAAAGTTGGAATTAAGATTGCCGGAAGAAATATCAACAACCTAAGATATGCAGATGATACCACTCTAATGGCAGAAAGTGAAGAAGAACTAAAGAGCCTCTTGTTGCGGGTGAAGAGGAGAGTGCAAAACTTGGGTTGAAACTTAACATTAATAAAACCAAGATCATGGCATCCGGCCCTCTCAATTCCTGGCAAATAGATGGGGAAGAAATGGAGGTAGTGACAGATTTTATTTTCCTGGGCTCCAAGATCACTGCAGATGGGGACTGTAGTCAAGAAATTAAAAGACGCTTGCTCCTGGGGAGGAAAGCCATGGCAAATCTAGACAGCACACTAAAAAGCAGAGACATCACCCTGTCAACAAAAGTGTGAATAGTCAAGGCTATGGTCTTCCCAGTTGCAATGTATGGCAGTGAAAGTTGGACCATAAGAAAGGCTAAGCGCCAAAGAATTGAGGCCTTTGAACTGTGGTGCTGGAGAAGACTCCTGCGAGTCCCTTGGACTGCAAGGCGATCAAACCGGTCAGTCCTAGAGGAGATCAACCCTGACTGCTCTTTAGAAGGCCAGATCCTGAAGCTAAAACTCAAATCCTTTGGCCACCTAATGAGAAGGAAGGACTCACTGGAGAAGAGCCTAATGCTGGGAAAGGTCGAGGGCAATAGAAGAAGGGGACGACAGAGAATGAGGTGGCTGGATGGAGTCACTGAAGCAGTAGGCGTGAGCTGAAATGGACTCCAGAAGATGGTAGAGGACAGGAAGGCCTGGAGGAACGTTGTCCATAGGGTTGCGATGGGTCGGACACGACTTCGCAACTAACAACAACAACAAAAAAACATGCAAAGAACACTTGCAGGAATTGGGTATGTCTAATCTAGTGAAAAGAAGGACTAGGGTTGATATGATACCAGTTTTCCAATATCTAAGGGGCTGCCACAAAGAAGCAGTGTGTGTGTGTGTGTGATTGTGTGTGTTTGTGTATGTGTGTTTGTGTGTGTTTTAATCTATTTTCCAAAGCACCAGAAGGCAAGACAAGGAACAACGGATGGAAACTAGTCAAGGAGAGAAGCAACCTAGAACTAAGAAGGAATTTCCTGTCAGCAAGAACACTTAATCAGTGGAATGGCTTACTCCAGAAGTTGAGGGTGCTCCAACACTGGAAGTTTTTTAAGAGACTGGACAGCCATTTGTCTGGAATGGTATAGGGTCTCCTGCCTGAGCAGGGGGTTGGACTAGATGACCTCCAAGCTTCCTTTCAATTAAATATCATATGGTCATTGAGAGTTAACAACAACTTCATGGCACATCAATCAATCAATCAATCAATCAATCAATCAATCAATCAATCAACAGGCAGTACAAATAGTCCTCAATTTACAACTATAATGGAGCCTGCCCATCACGGTCATAAATCGTGATGGTTGTAAATCGGATCACTCATGTGAATGACTGGATTTTATGAGCTTGGGGGGGGGTTCATTAACTGAATGCTGCAGTTGTGAAGCAAACCAGTGGCTCACTATGGGACGGTTTGGCCAAGACATAGAAATAGTTGCGGGTTTTCAGCAAGACTGTTGTAAAATGTGGTCACCTGACTGTGGAACACTGCAAATGGCCATAAATTCAGGCCAACTGACCAACAGCCAACATGCAATCGTCCTAAGCTACTGGTCATACAGTAAGTTGAGGAGTACTTGTATTTCTTAATTTTATTTGCTCATTTTAGCAGGTTTCCTTCTAAGGATGGCTTATTAGAAATTGAACACTCGTGTCTTTCAACATTTGGGTGCTTAGTAAAGAACAGGAAGATGATAGACAGGGCGAATTGTATGGACAATAAAGAGATCTCCTATTTTCCCCTCTTCCTGTATTAAAACATAGGAATATATAAAAGAACAGGTGAAAAAGATGTCTAGCAAAGGAATTCATCTGTACACAAGGTATTTTCAACTAGAATCCCACATGACTATGCTGCCTGCATTTCTTTTTCCCCTCCCCCTCCCCCTCTTTCCTTCCTCCTCCTCCTCCTCCTCCTCCTCCTGCAGAATGGGTGTAGATCTTTTACATCTGGCTGGGAATTATGGGAGTGATATTCCATCCATCTGGAAAGACGCAGACCAAAGGGCTGATTGAAACGTTTGCACCTTCCCTCTGACAGAATGGGTCCTCCCAGCTCTGCTTAATTGCCACCCACTAATGGGATTCTTGGCTGCCACCCTGTCTCTGCCAGTCTCTCTCTCTCTCTCTCTTGGCTTCTTCTCCGCTCTCCGTTCCCCCGTGCCTCTGCATGACTGGCGAGGCCACAAGCTCTTCTTCAGAATCATGGTTATCATGAGGGCAGCATTACAGAATGAGCCAAGCAGCTCTGGCAGGAGCAAAGGGATGCCTCAGGGACCTGTCAGCGTCCCATCCAAGGCCAGAGCGGGGCCAGTGCTGGATTCCTCTAACCACTGGGCCACCCTTCCTGAATGCCCGAAGACTAGCCAGAAGGGCGGGGATGATTTTTTGTGGATCACACACCAAACGGGGAGGAACGGCCGCCAGTAGTAGGTACAACATGGCTGGCTTGGAAAATGATTCAGGTAGATTACTTGCAAAGTGTAATCTGGAAACAGGTCTACTCAGAAGCAAGTGTCAGTGGGCTCAGCCAGGTTTCCTCCCGGCTCAATGGGCCCAAAGCTGAAAATAACTCAGAGTATAATGCCCTCTGTGTTCAGAAGAAGGGGAAAGAGATCCGTTGGCTTACACCCTGGGAAACCATGACTAAGATTTCAAAGGGGGCCACCCTGGTTAGATTTTTCTTCTCCAATGTAAGAGATTCGCTTGACATCTTTCTTTAAAAAATAGCAACCAGCCTTCTTGTTAAATGATTGTGGATGGCCGGGAGGACAATAACAACAACAACAATAACAACAACAACTGTGGCAAAGGCAAGGAAGGGTAGTACCGATAGTAATAGGTGCCTTGGGTGCAATCCCAAAACAACTGGAGCACCACTTGAACACCACTGGCATTGACAAATTCGCCATTAGTCAATTGCAAAAGGCGGCCTTACTGGGAACTGCTTCCATCCTGTGACGATATCTGTAATACCATCAAACATCCACATCTGCCTATCCCAGGTCCTTGGTAAGGACTCGATAGGTAGACAAAAATGCCAAATCCAGTCTGAACATCTGGCTGACTGTGCGATGACCAATAAAAAACAACAACAACAACAACAACAATAATATAAACATCCCCTGGATTTCATTGAGCAAACCTTCATAAGGCATCACCCTTCCCCAGTTTAACTTGCTTTGGGAAGGAAATCATTGCAATGGGTGCCGTTTTTTCAGTGGGGGTTGGCCTTCATTTTCAAATAGTTTATACAAATCAGGAGGTATCAACACCATATATATATATATATATATATATATATATATATATATATATATATATATATATGTCAACTCTAGGGGCCGGTACTCATCTCCGTTTCAAAGCCGAAGAGCCAGCGCTTGTCCGAGGACGTCTCCGTGGTCATGTGGCCGGCATGACTAGACGCCAAAGGCACACGGAACGCTGTTACCTTCCCACCGTAGTGGTCCCTATTTTTCTACTTCCATTTTTACGTGCTTTCGAACTGCTAGGTTGGCAGAAGCTGGGACGAGTAACAGGTGCTCACTCTGCTACGCGGCACTCGTATATATATACATTTATACATACATACATATATATATGTATATATATACATACACACACACACACACACACACACATATAAAATTTGGACAGGACATTAAAATGTGCTTAATTTACAGAAGTAGCAAACTTTTCCCTGAGTTTTTTTACGCTGCCCATTTCTGTCTGGCTCAAAACTTCTGTTGCTCTTTTCATTCCTAGATACTTTTATTCCTTGCTCCTTGGCAAGAGGTGAGAAACATCTGGATGAGTGTTTCTCAACTTTGGCAGCTTGAAGATGTGGGGACCAACTCCCAGAATTTCCTAGCCAGCCATGCTGGGAATTGGAGTCCCCACATCTTCAAGTTGCCAAGGTTGAGAAACATTGTTCTGGATTAATCACAGCCTATCCATGTTGGGTGTTATGGAGACACGTCTTATTATGGCTATAGTATCCATGCTTGTCAAAACCTGTCGGGCCCTGTCCTCAACTAACTCAGGTTAATACTTCTAATAGGTAGGCCTCCACTGGAATGAACTGACAGGAGCATAAAAGAATAAAATGAGATAGATAAAGTAATAGAAAATGAAGAAGCTAAATTGCTCTGGGACTTTAGAAATCAAGCAGCCAGAAAATTTTTCCCCTTATTGCTTGCTTGCTTATTTGCTTGTTTGTTTGTTTCTCTCTCTGTCCTATCTATATCTATATCTATCTGTCTGTCTGTCTGTCTGTCTATCATCTATCTATCTATCTATCTATCTATCTATCTATCTATCTATCTATCTATCTATCTATCATCTATCTACCGTATCTATCTATCTATCTAATTTTTGCTGCCCATCTCACTGTCAAGTGACTCTGGGTGGCTGACATCATTATAAAAGCAATTACAAAAATTAAAGGCATTAAACATTAACATAAACAGAGATACATTGTTCAATCGCTAAGCTGTGTCCAGCTCTTCACAATCCCACAGCACGCCATCCCCAACCTGTCCTTCACTGTCTCCCAGAGTTAAACAGAGATAAAACCCAAAATACAGGTAGTCCTCAACCTACAACCACAATCAATTCGTGTTGCAAAGGTTGCTAAGTGACTCGCATTCGGCTTTACAATCCCTTTTGCCATTATTGTTATGCAAATTCCTGCAGTCGCTAAGTGAGTCACAAGGTTGTTAAGCAAATCTAGCATCCCCCATTGAGTTTGCTTGGGGCGGTTGGCTGGGAAAGTCACAAGTGGGGGTCACCTGGACCTGAGATGTTGCATCTCTTGTAAGTACGTGCTGGTTGCTAAGCACTCAAATTCAGATCATAGGACCGCTAGGATGCTTTAAGTGCGAGGACTAGCCATAAGGCACTTTTTTCACGGCTGTTGTAACTTTGAACGGTTGGGAAACAAATGGGTGTAAGTTGAGAACTATCTGCACAGCAGGGGGGGGGATCTTCTTCCTACCAGTTGATTCGCTGTACTTCTGCTGACTGCAATTCGATCTTGACCCTCTCAAGGCTGACTCAGCCTTCCATCCTTGTGAGGCCAGTAAAATGAAGATCCGTATGGTTGGGGGATCAATAGGCTGACCCTGTAAACCGCTCAGAGAGGGCTGTAAAGCACTGTGAAGCGGTATAAAAGTCTTAAGTGTGATTGCTATTCCATAGTCCACTAACCACCTCCAGGGTGGAAGGCCTCCATCAGGGGTCCCAGGTTAAACTGCAGAACCAGGTTTTGGGGTCCTTTCAAAAGGTCAGCCAGGTGGGTGCAGATCTCACCTCAAGGGGTAGGAGGTTCCAGCGCAGGGCTCCTCAAACTTGTCCACTTTAAGACTTGTGGACTTCAACTCCCAGAATTCCTCAGCCAGCTGGCTGGGGAATTCTGGGAGTTGAAGTCCACAAGTCTTAAAGTGGCCATGGTTGAGGAGCCCTGTTCCAGAGGGTGGGAGCCACAGCAGAAAAGGCTCTTCTCCTGGACCCCACCAGCCAGAATTAGTCGACTGATGGGGTCCACAGCAGGCCGCATCTGTCAAACAAGGGAGGAGGGCCAATCCTATTGGGATTAGTTAGTCCAGGGGTAGGCAACCTTGGCTTTTTTATGACCTGTGGACTTCAACTCCCAGAATTCCTGAGCCAGCCATGCTGAGGGGAAAGGGAGAGGTTTCCAAGCTGAGCCATGCTGGCTCAGGAATTCTGGGAGTTGAAGTCCATGAGTCATACAAAGAGCCAAGGTTGCCTACCCCTGAACTTTCTTTCTTACAGATAGTTCTCAACTTACAACCACAATTGAGTCCAAAATTTCTGAGGCAATTGTTAAATGATTCCCCCCCCATTTTACAACCTTTCTTGCCACGGTTGTTAAGTGAATCCCTGCAGTTGTGAAGTTAATAAGAGGGTTGCTAAGTGAATCTGGCTTCCCCACTGACTTTGCTCAAATACAAATAGTCCTCAACTTACAACACTTTGTTTAGTGACCATTCTAAGTTACTAAAAATGATTTATGACCATGTTTCACACCTACGATGGTTGCAGCACCCCCATGGTCACGTGATCAAAATTCAGATGCTTGGCAAATGATTCATATTTATGACGGTTGCAGAGTCTCGGGGTCACATGATCCCCTTTGGTGTCCTTCTGACAAGCAAAATCAATGGGGAAGCCAGATTCACTTAACAACCAGGTTACTAACTTAACAACTGCAGTGATTCACGACTTAACAACTGTGGCAAGAAAGATCGTAAAATTAGGCAAAACTCACTTAACAAATGTTTCACTTAACAACATAAATTTTGGGCTCAGTTGTGGTCGTAAGTCGAGGACTACATAAAGATGTTTAACGTTACATATATTTGACATTTGGGGTTTGTTTGGGTTTTTTTCCTTTTTTTTCTTTTTCTTCGTTAATGCTGGATGTCTAGCACTGATGATGTTACCTAGTTTGGGTCATGAAACGTCTGAGGGCACCTCATGTCAACCCTGAGCTGCAAATATTCTCTTTTACTAACGCTGGCTGTTCTTTTTCTCTTTTGTGTTTCACTCTTATCGATAAGCGAAAATAAAGACAAAAAAGAAGAAACAGGATGCTGCATTTGGGCCTTTGGAGAGAAGTTGAGAAGGAGGACACGGGACCAGGAGACCTGAGGTTGCCAAGGGAACCAGTTGCTAATCCCAGCATTTCCATGATCGTGTTTGCCACTGCTTACTCATTGGAGTATTTGGGGCAGTTTGTCATAGAGTGTCTCATTTTTGCCAAATTTGGCTATCTTTCCTGCTGACACCTGATTCACCTCTGTGTGAGCGATGAAGCCATGGGTGTATCATATCTGTGACAATCCAACATCTTGCACTCTTGGTCTTCCTTTGCTTTTAAACATTTCCAGACCTGGATACAGGAAAAGTCTAACCAGATAATTCTCAAGCAGGGCAACTTTAAGAGGTGGTGGACTTCAAGTCCCAGAATTCCCCAGCCAGCTGGGCTGAGCTGGGCTGGTTGGGGAATTCTGGGAGCTGAAGTCCACAATTGCTGGCTGGGGAATTCAGTCCGCAAATCCTAAAACTGTCAGGCAAGTTGGTTGGGTTATCAAGTCCTTGGCTGCCTCTGGCCAACATCCCAACATTGGTTATTCTTGAGCATGTTTTTGGAGCCTTTTACCAAACTGTTTGTTATCGTTGGCCAAAGAAACATTGCAAAACAGTGGCTGTTTGTCTCATGTCTAAATTATTTGGTTTGCAAAACATCAGCCACTAACACCCAGTGAGGCATACCTTATGTAAAATATGCTAGCTCAAAAAAAAAGACATTTTCAGTGGTGATTTGAGTTTACAGAATTCTTTTAGTACAGTGTTAGATTCCTGAGGCTTTCTCTTGTCCTACTTTTTTTTAAAAAAAAAATTAGCTACTAATCAATACAGGTTATCCTTGTTTAGTGATTGCCTCAGATAGTGACAGTTCAATTATGAAGGTGATGAAAATAAGGAAGGCTTATTGTTTTTTTTGAGGGGGCAGAGTGGCCACTGGCCCTTCAAATCTGTATCCTAAGTATTTTTTGGGGGGAGGGATCTATCATAACTTTGAACGGTCGCTAGGCAACTGAGTCAAGGATTACCTATGAGTAGTCCTCCACTTATGACCAAGTGAGCCCAAAATTTCCATTGTAGAGCAAGACAGCTATTGAGTTGCGTCCCATTTTACCTTTTTAGCTGCAGTTATTAAGCAAATCACTGCACTTGTTAAACGAATCATGCAGTCGTTAAGCGAATCTGGATTCCCTCACTAGAGCTGACGGGGAAGGTTACCTAGTGCTGGGAGAGTGCAACCCGTCGTAAGTATGAGCCACTTGCCAAGCGGCCTAATTTTGATCCTCTGACCATGGGGAGGCCGCCACAGTCGTTAAGTGTGAAAAAACAAGTCATAAATCACTTTTTTTTCAGCACTGTTGTCACTAAACAAGTGGTCGTAAGTGAAGGACTGCCTGTATATTGGATGTTGGCTACAGCGATTATTTGAATAAAAATATTGAGGGACGGGTCGTGAATACACTGGAAATCAAGGTAAGACGAGGGTTCGTGACAAATTTGCCAAAAGCTGAGGAGAGGCCAGCTTCACAATCTTAAAGCGTCATCGACAATCTTGTTTTCCTGTTCGATATATCGCAGCTGCTGGCGATGGGGCGACGGAGAGGGCAAAGCTGTGAGCCACCGGGAAACCATCCCTATTTCTATCATTAGCGACGTTTAGCTAAATGGGCAACACGTGTAGCTGTGAGTCATGAGGCGGTTTCTGCCAGTGACCGAGGAAGGAAAAAACAAGCTGGCTGCTTCCTTATTAAAAAAAAAAAAACCTCTGAGCAATAAATCTCTGGAACTCACTTCCTCAGGGTATTTGCCGATGCGAGATTCCAACTCCCACCCCCTCCCAGAGGATGGGATGATTGGACGTGGAAAGCCTCTTCTGGAGCGCTGATGCCTATCAGTCTTGGTTGAGAGAAAGCTGTAGGAAGTTGGGAGGGGAACAATTTGGGGGGTGGGTGGGGGTTAAGAGCACTTGTCTTGGAAAAGACTGGGGTGGGGGTCACCCTCGCCTTGAGTGGGGAAGGGACAAAGAGATCCAACGAGAACCGAACCGATAGAAGGGAATATTTATTGCTCAGGATTGGACTGTGGGGTCCTTGGTGCTCTCTGAGTTTGGCGCTATATCGTTCTAATACTGATGAGGATACCTAGTTGGGTCATGAAGCGTCTGCAAGAAAGCAACCAAGCTCAGAGAGCACTAAGGACCCCACAGTCCTCCTCCTCCTCCTCCTCCTCCTCCTCCTCCTCCTCCTCCTCCTCCTCTTCTTCTAGCACTGATGATGTCATCTAGTTGGGCCATGAAACGTCTACAAGAAAACAATCAGGCTTAGAGAGCACCAAGCACCCCACAGTCGTCGTCGTCCTCCTCCTCCTCCTCCTCCTCCTCCTCGTCCTCCTCCTCCTCCTCCTCTCTGCAAGCTCCCCTCCCTTCTAGCCCTGATGATGCTAGCTAGTTGGGTCTTGAAACCTCTGCAAAAAAGTAACCAAGCAGCAAAGGGCGGCAAAGACCTCAAACAAAACTGTCCTCAGAAACCTTCCAAACAGCCCTGGCAATGGGTCCGTTCCACCGGTAGCTCAAGCTGACCTTCAGGCCAAGTTGAAAGCAAGATGATGGTGATCTTCTGCTCAAGGACGATGTGTCCAGGAGGAAGCTGAATCCTCCCACGGAGAGACATGGGGCTGATCTTGTTTGGCTGACTTCTAAGAATGACCAAGCTGTCCAGAGTTTGTGGAAACGGGTGATGTCAAGGTCGTGACCTGAACCTTCTCCGTGGAGGTGACCTTTCTCTCACTGAATCACAGAGCTTTGCAACAACAGCTGGCCCAACGTCAAGGCAGGTGATTCATGGATCCTGCTGATTCCTCTTGCACCAAGACTTTTCTCTTCTTCCTTCAGATCCTTCTAAACGTTGATGCCAGGGATCAAACGCTGGCACCTCCTGCTCCCGAGGCAAGAACAATGCCACTAAGCTGTGCTACAAAAGCTGCCTCATAGGCAGAGAGCCACAGGTCCATTGCTCTCGTTACGAGCTACTCAGGTTGACAGCAAATCATTCCCAGGTTGGCGTCACTTGGGAAGGAGACTGGACTCCTAAGCAGAGTCTTTCCCAGATTCCACCAAACTCCACCCATCCTCTTTGATCTCTTTCCAAACCTTACCTGGCCCACTGAAGACCTACAGAGTTTTGATTATCAAGAAGTTGGAAGGGAGCTTGTAGGTCTTCTAGTCCAGAGGCCCCCAACCTTGGCAACTTTTAACACTTGTGGACTTCAACTCCCAGAATTCCTCAGCCAGCTTGGCTGGCTGACAAATTCTGGGAGTTGAAGTCCACAAGTCTTAAAGTTGCCAAGGTTGGAGACCCCTGTTCTAGTCCAAACCCATGCTCAAGCAGGAGACCCTGTACCATTTCAGACAAATGGTTGTCCAGTCTCATCTTAAAAAACTCCAGTGATGGAGCACCCACAATTTCTGGAGGCAGGTTGTTCCACTGATTAATTGTTGTCACTGTCAGGAAATTTCTCCTTAGTTCTAGGTTGCTTCTCTCCTCAGTTAGTTTCCATCCATTGCTTCTTGCTCTACCTTCAGGTGCTTGAGAGAATAGGATGACCCCCTCTTCTTTGTGGCAGCTTTTTAGACATTGGGAGACTGCTATCACACCACCCTTAGACCAGAGGTCCCCAACCTTTTGGGCACCAGGGGCCGGTTCCGTGGAGAAAGGTTTTTTCGTGGACTGGAGAGTGCCTGGTTTTGTGTGCTGCCTGCGTACCACGGATGGGGCTTTGCTTGTTTGTGCCGACCGGTTGCTGGCAGGCCGTGGCCTGGTACTGGTCCACGGACTGGGGGTTGGGGACCCCCACCCTAGACCTTCTTTTCATTAAACCAGATACATTCCTGTCTGTCTGAGACTGCACTACATATTCTTGATAGCCTGCTTCCCCAAAAGCAATCTTTTATTTTTTTTAGGATGCTTGATGTTACAAATGGACTCTCACCCTTTTGGAATGAGAATTAATAGCAGATTTCAAGCTCTAAAGATCCAACAAACCAGCCTGGGAACCACCTGTCCCTCCCCATCTCATTGGAACGCCATTCCTCCATCATGGCCTGGGTCATTTCTAAATCTAGTGTCTAGGAAGAAATCCTAAACCTGGCCAGTTCAGGGTGAGAAGGGCCATCCTATCCTCGAAGAATCCTGGACATTCATTCCTCAATGTACTTTCTTCAGAGGGCAGGACAAGGAACAACAGATGGAAAGGAGAGACGCAACCTGGAATTAAGGAGAAACTTCCTAACAGTGAGGACAATTAACCAGTGGAACAGCTTGCCAGCAGAAGTTGTGGGTGCTTCATCACTGGAGGTTTTTAAGAAGAGACTGGACAGTCACTTGTCTGAAATGGTATAGGATCTCCTACTTGAGCAGGGGGCTGGACTAGAAGACCTCCAAGGTCCCTTCCAACTCCTTTCTGATTCTGAGGCGGGGCTGTGCCAACTCAGAAACCCAGTTACAGGTAGTCCTTAACTTACGACCACAATTGAGGCCAGAATTTCCATTGCTAAGCAAGGCGGCTGTTAAGTGAGTTGAGCCCGATTTTACGACCTTTTTGCCACCGTTGTTAAGTGGATCACTGCAGTTGTTAAGTGAATTGTTCAGTGAATTGTTCAGCGAATCCGGATCCCCCCCCCAGTGACTTTGCTTGTTGGAAGCCGCCTGGAAAGGTCGTAAATGGGGATCACAAAGTCTCAGGATGCTGCAACTGTCATAAATACATGCCGGTTGCCAACTTCTGGTCACAGGTGCGTGGGGATAGTCTGACAGTCATAAGTGCGAGGACTGGCTGCAAGTCATTTTTTGTTGTAACTTCGAAGTGTCAATAAACAAATGGTTGTAAGTTGAGGCTACCTGTACTTTGGGGACAGGATGCATTCAAGATCTGACCCCATTACTGAGGGATAGTTATCTTCACCCAACTTGATCAACCTTAGGAGAGGAACAAGGAGCTTCAGGTTAAAAAAAGATGGTGGATCAAAGCAGAGGATAATCATCCCAGTTCCTGATAAGCTGCTGCAGCCTTCAAACCACGCCTACAACACCCTGCCAGGGATGATGTCAACACAGATGCCCCAGCCGGAAGTAATGGAGAGTTTATATACCTGAAAGGTTGACCTCTGACTCAGTTAGTGGAACTGTGTGGGCTGCTTGATCCACCCAGCTCTGTTTGCGATTGGTGGCTGACCGGGTAAAGTACATAATGCACAACCCTGGCCCTTGTTGTGTGAAACCTGCTTTTGGTTGGTCATCCCTTGAAGAGTGCGGGTGTGCAGGTGTGTAAGTTGGGTGGAAGCACTTAAAAAGGACACCTGCCCAGGTGGCTTCTTAAGTCTGGGAACTTCTATCGCAGGGGCAGGCAGCTATGGCAACTCTAGGGCTTGTGGACTTCAATTCCCAGAATTCCTGAGCCACAGGTCATAAAGGTCATAAAACAAAGATGATTAGGGGACTGAGGGCTAAAACATATAAGGAACGGTTGCTGGAATTGGGTATGTCCAGTTTAATGAAGAGAAGGACGGGGGGAGGGGGCACAGGATAGCAGTCTTCCAGTATCTCAGGGGCTGCCCCAAAGAAGAGGGAGTCAAGCTATTCTCCAAAGCACCAGAAGGGAGAACAAGAAGCAAAGGTCAGAAATTAATCAAGGAGAGAAGCAACCTAGAACTAAGGAGAAATTTCCTGACAGAACCATTAACCAGTGGATCAACCTGCCTCCAGAAGCTGTGAATGCTCCAACCCTGGAAGTTTTTAAGAAGAGACTGGACAGCCATTTGCCTGAAACAGTATAGGGTTTCCTGCCTGAGCAGGGGGGGGTTGGACTAGATGACCTCCAAGGTCCCTTCCAACTTTGTTATTATTATCAAAGGTGCCATAGTTATCCACCCTTGTTCTACCTGATGCTGCAGTTGGCAACTCTCTCCCTCCCAGGTGGGTATCCCGGCTTCAATCTATGGCTGCAACAGTCTGGTGTGGTTTGGCCTGTTTTCAAGGTGTCGCGTTTTGATCCCGTGCTTGTGGCCTTGCAATTTTGATTATTTTTTTTTAAAAAAAAATCCTTACCTCACCCAGGAATCATGGCTTTCATCTATTCCAAGGGAGGGGAACGATGGCCCTTTTATGACTTGTGGACTTCAACTGCCTCCAGAAGTGGTGAATGCTCCAACACTGGATGTTTTTAAGAAGAGACTGGACAGCCATTTGCCTGAAATGGTATAGGGTTTCCTGCCTGAGCAGGGGGTTGGACTAGATGACCTCCAAGATCCCTTCCCACTTCTTCTTCTTCTTTTTTATTTTTATTATTTTTATTTTATTATTATTATTATTATTATTATTATTATTATTATTATTATTATTATTATTATTATTATTATTATTATTATTATTATTATTATTATTATTATTCCCAGAAATCCTGAGCCAGCCCTAGTTGTCCACCTCTGATCTCTTCCTTCAAGGTGTTGAGCCAAATCAGAGTTATTTGTTACTTCTGGATTCTGGAATTAATTCTGGAAGCAAACTTGCTTTCTCGATAAAATTGATTTGTAACCTCCAACGCAGTTATTCCTGGACAAATGTGGAGCCACAAAATTTTGAACTGTAGCTCTGCCCTTTTCTGTGATCTGATTGGTTAACATAAAGATCAAAATTCTGAGATAAATAAAACTTCAAAAGCTTAATCTTTGTTTATAGGTAGTCTTTGACTTACAACAGTTTATTTAGTGACCCTTCAAAGTCACAACAGCACTGGAAAAAGTGACTTACGACCATTTTTCACACTTAAGACTGTTGCAGCATCCTCATGGTCACGTGATCAAAATTTGGATGCGTGGCAGCTGACTCATATTTGTGACTACTGCAGTGTCCCAGGAGTCATGTGATCCCCTTTTGTGACCTTCTGACAAGCAACGTCAATGGGGAAGCCAAATTCACTTAACAGCCGTGTTACTGATTTAATAAGTGTAGTGATTCACTTAACCACCGAGGCAAAAAAAGGTCGTAAAATGGGGCAAAACTCATTTAACAGATGTCTCGCTTAGCAACAGAAATTTTGAGCTCAGTTGTGGTCATGCTGAAGATTACCTGCATTTTTTTTTTCTTCCAGGACTTTATTTGTTTATATTTATTTATTGAATTTATTTGCCGCCCAACCCAGCTCTGGGCGACTTTTCTTATCTGTAGGAAATACACATATATATTTTGGGAATTAAAGTCCGTAAACTTACAAGTTCTCAGAGCTGAGAAACACTGCTGGACGCCATCTGAAACGATGGTCCTCGTGGGGACTTCCACTGCAGCTCAAGCGTCCTACAAAATAGTCCTTAGTGTATGATTGCAGCTGAGCCTGGAGATTATGGTCACATGTCCTGACAGCCATAAAGCAGGTCACCACGTGATTGGATCCGATTTTATGACCTTTTTGCCCTAATAAGCAGGCATATACATAGAATGAAGGCTATTGCTAAAGCACATTGGTTTGTGCTTAAATTGTAAGCCGCCCTGAGTCTTCGGAGAAGGGCGGGATATAAATGGGATTAAAATAAATAAATAAAATAAAATAAACAAATATGGCCGTGAAGGTGGCACTCGTAAAGTGAATCCATTGTTCGCTATGGGCTGGTTTTTCCTGGAAACCAGAAGTAAATACAAAAGTCTTGTAAATTTGGGTCACATGAGCGCAGGGCGCTGCAAATGCCTGGTGCTGAGCACCCTAAATGCAGCCAGGTGACCCGTGCGGTGTGTGGGGTGTGTATGTGTGTGCCTGAAGTAGCATTGCTGGGTCCATTCTAGCTTCAAATGATCATTAAAGTCATAAGTTGAGGACTAACTGTACTTCAGAGTCACTTCGTTGTTGCCTGTCAACGGAAACAGGAGTCCACAGGCTGAGAAGATGGTCTTCTGCTAGAGAGGCTGAAGTTCACCTATTTATCTCACGTTCAGGTGAACTGGCTGAATATCACCTCTCTGCCTACATGCTGAATTATCCTTTCCCTGCCTTGTCTCAGAATAATGTGCTGCCCACACAAATAGGGCAATGGGTGGCCATTAGCTTGGAAGCGTAATTATAGAGCTAATTCACAGATGCTAACGAAGCCCGAATCAGCTGCAGCTCTGAGCCTGGATACTTGGTAGACCCTCTACACGCCAGAGCAGTCTACCTGAAGTTCAACCCCTGCTGCAGAGTTTGGGTTCTGTTTTAACCAGGAGCTTCTGGGACAATTTTCTCAACCTCAACGGCTTTTAAGATGTGTAGACCACAACTCCCAAATCCCTCAGCCAGCATTTGTGGACTACAATTCCCAGAATTCCCTAGCCAGCGTTGGGAGTTGGTAAAATGGGCACCGGTTTTCTCCCCTCCCTTCCTCTCTCTGCTCTCTGCCAACTTTGTCCAAGGTGGGCTGATGCTCTGAATCAACCTGCTTCAGTTCAGTACTCGCCACTACTTGCCAGGGCATTCCTGTAAACGTGCTTGCTGAGCATTATGGGAGCTGTAGTGCAACCCCCTCGAGCAGGCAACCCCTGCTATTAGGAAAGAGGGAAAAGATTTGGACCCATCATTCCCCATCTACACTTTCTGCTCCTAAAAAAAGATCCGGAGGTTGTGCTCAGTTTTGGACAGGGATTTCCAAACTTGGCAACTTTAAGACTTCAACTCCCAGAATTCCGAGAGTGGGTCAGGGACGGCTTGTAATGGAGCATGAATGAATGTCACCAAGGCCCCCTGCTCTGAAAACACAAGTTCTCGACTTACAACCATTCATTTAGCAACTGTTCGAAGGTATAACAGCACTGAAAAAAGTGACTTATGATCATTTTTCATACTTACATGTGTTGCAGCAACCCCGTGGCCACGCGATCAAAATTTGGATGGTTGGCAACTGTCTCACATTTATGACGGTCGCTGCATCCCGGGGTTTGGTGAGATTCTAACAAGCAAAGTCAATGGGGAAGCCAGATTCACTTAACACTCGTGTTTCTAACTTAACAGCTGCAGTGGTTCACTTAACAACTGTGGCAAGAAAGGTTGTAAAATGGGGCAACACTCATTTAACAACTGTCTCACTTAGCAGCAGAAAGGTTGGTTTCAGATAGGGTCCTATTTCGAGGATTATCTGTAGTTTGCCCACCTTTTTCTGGCTGTGGCCTCCATCACTGCTTAATAGAAACCATGAGTTCAGAAGAGTGAGGATCAGGGCTTCTGCTAAACCTGGCGGCTGTCAGGCGTAAGGAACCAGGATTGTCTGTTGAATTTAAGGACAGAAAATGTATTATTAAAGCCTATAGTAGAATTTAGTGTTTGCTTAACGATTGGGGCATTCACTTAACGATGGCTATATTTGTTCAATAGCTATGGTGATTCACTTAACGACTGCTGCAAAAAAAGCATCCAAAAATCAGAACCGTCATGGGATGGCCCACTTTAAAACCATCCCAACTTAGGACAGGCTCCATGGCGGTTGTAAATTGAGGATCACCTGCATTGTAGGCGTTTACTTTTTGTAGGGGTCTGCAGTTTTTGTTTTAATTGGTCGCTGCTCTACGTCAGGGCTTTTCAACCAGTGGTACGGGTACCACCTGTGGTACATTGGCACCTGGCAGGTGGTACGCGACCATCCTAGAAAAGTGGTAGCGGGGGAGGGGAAGGAGCTGAACCGGTGGCAGCACCGCACAAGCCTGAGCGAGAGACGGCTGGAGCTGCAGGGCTGTCGGGGCTCAGCGAAAGCGCCAGGATCAGTGCCAGGCTCCAGCTGGGCGCTTCTGATGAGCCCAGAAGAAGCGCCCATCAGCTGGAATGTTGCAGCATCTCCAGGGTCTTGTGATTTACATTCAGATCCTTGGCAACTGATTCATATTTATGACGGTCACAGTGTCCCAGGGTCATGTGAAGTGACCAAAACCTGCTGCAACCACCCAGCAGACAGGGGGGGGGAAATAAAAACCAAACACCCCCCACCCCACCCCCACTGCCAATCCTCAAAAGAAATGCTCACAACAATGAAAACCTCAGACAGAAGGAAGAGCGCCCCCGGGCACATCAAAGTGACTTTGACCACATGTGGTGGCGTCTCCTAAATGAAAGGGTTTTGTTTTCTTTGAAAGCATGGCAGACAACATATCTCTATTTTTATTACAGGTGGTCCTCGGCTTATGGCCACAATTGAGGCCCAAATTTCTGTTGCTAAGCGAGACAGTTGTGGTGTTTTCTCTCAGTTCATGACCTTTCTTGCTACAGGTTAAGTCAATCGCTGCAGTTGTTAAGTTAGTAACACGATTGTCACTTTGCTCCTCAGAAGGTCACAAAAGGGGATCATGTGACCCTGGGACACTCCAGCCGTCATAAATACGAGTCAGTTGCCAAGAGGCTAAGTTTTGATCATGTGACCCTAGGGATGCCACAATGGTCCTAAGAGTGAAAAACCGTCATAAAGTCACATTTTTCAGCGCCGTTGCAACTTAAGAGAGTCACTCAATGAATGGTTGTAAGCAGTGGTGGGATTCAAATATGTGAACCACCAGTTTAATAATAATAATAATAATAATAATAATGATGATGATGATGATGATGATGGTGATGATGATGATGATGATGTTGGAAGGAATCTTGGAGGTCATCTAGTACAACCCCCTGCTCAGGCAGGAAACCCTATACCATTTCAGACAAATGGCTGTCCAGTCTCTACTTAAAAACTTCCAGTGTTGGAGCATTCACAGCTTCTGGAGGCAGGTTGTTCCACTGGTTAATTGTTCTAACTGTCAGGAAGTTTCTCCTTAGTTCTAGGTTGCTTCTCTCTCTGTGTGGATGCCGCTTCCGGACGTCCATTCTGGGCCTGGGCAACAAAAAATTAGCTACCGGTTCTGCCGAAGCGGTGCGCGTCACCGCCGGCGGAATCCCACCAGTTGAGGTCTATCTGTATATTGCAAGCTGCTCAGAGTCTCACTAAACAGCCAGATGGGCAATATATAACTTTAATAATTGATAATAAACTAAACGAATAAAGGAGAAGTGCTGGAGGAGGGGGAGAGTTAGCCAGGTCGAGCAATGTCTCTGGAGAAAAAGAAAACGATTTTGCAATTGGCCTCTTCCACCTGCCTCTCCCCTTTCTAATCAGCCTGGCCTGGAGCTAAACCAGGGGGAGGAGGGAAATTTTCATCCCCAGCCCTGCAGTGGGGAGGCTTGCCAAAACAAGCAGGCTTGGAAGGGCAAGGAGCCAAGGAAGCAGAGGGAGAGCATCAGTGGGTGGGTGGCTAATTGGGTGGGGCGATCTGGGAAACCTCCTCCACCCCCCCACCCCCCAAGATAGAAATAACGACATCCTATTTAGGTGGTATGAGCAGGAGGGGCACAGGGAGAGGAGGAGGAGGAGGAGGAGCCGTGTGAACTTTCTAAAGCTTTTTTCCCACTGGGCAAGTTGGATGGACTTCAACTCCCAGAATTCTCCAGCCAACAGGTACTGAGCACTGGGACCATTTGCCTTCCTAGCACACCCCCCCACTCCCCTCCCCATTTTCCTGAGGCAATTATGGCCTTTTGGATAAGTTTGTTGCGGGAACTAGATTGGGGGTCTTCAAACTTGGCAACTTTAAGACTTGTGGATTTCAACTCCTAGAATTCCTCAGCCAGCCCTGGCTGGCTGAGGAATTCTGGGAGTTGAAGTCCACAAAAGTTGCCAAGTTTGAAGACCCCTGAACTAGATCATGGTGGGTTAAGAATGAGCCTTTAACAGCACCATAGTGCCTTACATCCATCCATGCAAGACTTATTCAATAAACCATGAATATGAGGTTTATATGTGCAGCCTGGTTGTGGCTGTTTCATAGCCCTCTCCACCAGGCTTTCTCACTTTCCCTTTTCCTCGGCCCCTTCTGACTGCAGTTAGTCCTTGACTTACAACCAAAATTGGCCCCAAAATTTCTCTTGCTAAGTGGGGACAATTGTTAAGTGAGTGAGTTTAGCCACCTTTGTTAACACAGTTACAAGTTGAATCGTTGCAGTTGTTAAGTTAGCAACAAGGTGGTTAAGTGAATCTGGCTTCCCCATTTCACCTTGTTTGCCAGAAGGTCACAAAAGTTGATCACATAAGCCTGGGACGCTGCAACCGTCATAAATAGGAACAAGTTGCCAAGCATCTGAATTTTGATCAGGTGACGCTGGGGAGGCTGCAAGTGCGAAAGGCTGTAAGTGCGAAAAAAGGTCATAAGTCACTTTTATCAGTGGCGTTGCAACTTTGAATGGTTGTATGTCGAGGACCCGTATTGTTGGAAAATCAAAAGTTGGTGGTGGGGGCTGTTTCGGGCATTGCCCTCATCCAACTGGCACCCCTTCAGCAATGGATGTTAGTTTATTCTCCATTCCTGGCTAACCTGTTTCCCTTTCCATTATGCAGCATTGCAGGCTGACTCCGCCCACTGCCAGGAGTTCGATCCTGACCGGCTCAAGGTTGACTCAGCCTTCCATCCTTCCGAAGTCGGCAAAATGAGGACCCCTATTTTTTTTTGGGGGGGGGGGCGCAATACGCTGAGTCTGCAACCCGCTCTGTAAAGCACTATGAAGGGGTACATAAATTAAGTCCTATTGCTATTTTCCATCCCATTCCTGGATTTGAGGCTGCCTGGAGACTGGCCTGTGTCGGCCTTGCCCCCGCTGGCTGCCCATCTGCGGGCGGCAGTGGGGGCAGAGAACAATGGAGGTGGCAGGACATCCTGGGGGGAAGTGGGGGAACAAGGAGGCATTGATCTGGAAAAACGCTTGTTGTCGCCTGGGGTGGATTCCTAGCAGGAAGAGCGGTCAACACGGGGAGTGGAAGAATGCATCCCTTTGTGCCCTGACGGTCTGCATTTACAAGGAACTTGCTTTGTTTTCTTGTTCCTGTCCAAACAGCATCCGCCTTCCCTTCTCTCCTCCTGTCCGGCAGCTGGAAACACACATAAAGCCGCCTTATTTATGCTCACCGGGTGATAAGGCAGGCGGAGTCCGGTTAGTGCATTTATGTAAGCCTATCTAGTCTGGTTTATAAACCGGGATTTAAGATTTAGCAACGAAGGCAGTGCTTCCCAAACTTTTTCCTTCCTTCCTTCCTTCCTCCAAGCTGCTTGCTTATTTGTTTGTTTGGATCCCACCTTTATTATGTTTACAAATAACTCCAGGTGGCAAACATGCGCCAACACACCTTCCTCCACCTGTTTTCCCCAGCACAACAACCCTGTGATGTGGGTTGGAGGGAAGGGGACCGGCTTAAAAAAAAAATCACCCACCTGGCTTCAAGAACCAGTCATAAATCCTTTCAGCGTGGCCCAGTGTTGGAATAACCATGATCTCTGTTCCTATACATGTAGCTGGCTAGTACTTTTCTGGCTAGTACTTTTCTACCATGGAAAGTCTTCAGTGAACCATGTGTAAGGAAGTAAGCCATAAACCCAGAAAACAAAGAAACCTAGGAGAGAGGCCATTTGGCTACAGCCAGATAAGGGCATAATCACAGTATTCCTCCACACCATTGGCTATTCCATTTAAGGCAAATTCTGACGCCTCCTGCAAATGATTGGTCATTACTGTATTTGAATCTACCTCTAACACCTATGTCCTTTTAGGATAGTTTAGAAGAACACATGTGTAACCATGATTGGTCTATTTGAATAACAATAAAATGTGATTGGTTGCTTTTGCTATAAATAAACAAGGTCCACTGCTCCTCGTGGTCCAGTGTTCAGTGTGCATCCCAGGAGCAGCGGGGCCCTTCCCCCGAGAGATCTCTGTGTCCTTCTTTCATGGGCGCCAACCCTGGGCAGGAGCAGCCTCTGCCCAGCTTCACCAGCAGCTAATTTCTCAACCCGGCTGCACAAGCAGCAGGTTCCCAGCAGCCCAGTTTTATGATCTTTTTTGCCACGGTTGTTAAGTGAACCACTGCAGTTGTTAAGTGAATCATCTGGTCACTTGAGTGAATCTGGCTTCCCTTATAGACGTTGCTTGTCAGAAGTGACTGGGAAGAGAGCAAACAGTCAACCCAGGACCCAGGGATGCTGCAACCATCATGAACACATGCTGGTTGGCAAGTGCCTGGATCTTGTTCACATATCTGTGGGAAAGTTGTGAACGGTTGTAAGTATGAGGACCAGTCGTCACTTTTTCAGTGCCACTGTAACTTCAAACAGTCCCTGAATAAATGCTTGTAAGTTGAGAACTAGGTTACAGCCCCCTGCCAGATTTTGGCATACTCCCTTTTTTCCCCAGCCTTGCTTTCCCACAACTGAAAGATATAAGTCTGAACTGTGAGATGGGTGGCAAACAAATTTGGTAGGTAGACTGATAGATAGATAGATAGATAGATAGATAGATAGATAGATAGATAGATAGATAGATAGATAGATAGATAGATGAAAGGAAAGAAAAAAGAAAGAAAAAAGAAAGGAAGGAAGGAAAGAGAGGGAGGGAGGAAGAAAGAAAGAAGGAAGGAAGGAAAGAAAGGGAGGAAGGAAGGAAAGGAAGGGGGGAGGAAGAAAGAAGGAAAGAAAAAAAGGAGGAAGAAAGAAAGAAAAAGAAATAAGGAAGGGAAGGAAGGAAGGAAGGAAAGAAGGAAGGAAGAAGGAAAGAAAGGGAGGGAGGGAGGGAGGGAGGAAGAAAAGAGAGGGAGGGAGGAAGGAAGGAAGGAAGAAAAGAGAGGGAGGGAGGAAGAAAGAAAGAAGGAAGGAAAGAAAGGGAGGAAGGAAAGGAAGGGAGGGAGGAAGAAAGAAGGAAGGAAGGAAAGAAAGAAAAAAGGGAGGAAGAAAGAAAGAAAAAGAAATAAGGAAGGAAGGAAGGAAGGAAGGAAAGAAAGAAAGGGAGGGAGGAAGGAAGGAAGAAAGAAGGAAGGAAGGAAAGAAAGAAAAGGGAGGAAGAAAGAAAGAAAGAAAAAGAAATAAGCAAGGGAGGAAAGAAAAAGAAAGAAAAAAGAAAGGAAGGAAAGAAAGAAGGAAAGGAAGGAAGGAAGAAGCTATCTTGTAGTAGGCCTAGATAAATTCCTAAATAGGACAGCCAGATTGGCAGACAGCCTACCCTGCCAGGTCTCTGCAGGGCTTACATTTCCACGGGATGGGGCCTCCAAGCAGGCACGCCCGGGAGTTGGTCCTACACATCTTTTAATTTGCCAAGCTTGGCAGGAGCCGACTTTGGAGACTTCCCAAGGATCCTGGGCCTGTCAAAGCAAGCCGTTCCCAGAATGCATGCATGACGGGCTACCTCCGGCTTCATGGGTCACCTGCGCCGTTGCAAAAACACACACGACTTCCTTTAGCCAGCCAGACACCTGGCAGATGGTTCCCGAATAGTTTTTAACGGGTGTTGAGTCTGCCTTTCGGGAGGGGGGGGGGAGGGAAGGCGTTGGTGGAAGTTAATGGTGAAGGTATATGGAAAAACCTCTATAGTTTTGCTCAGTTTCAGAGCTGGACAGTCCGATACGTGTCTCAGCGTCCGTTCCAGCTATTTCAGGACAGTCTGTCTGCTCTGCCTTCTCCAAACACTCGATGTTTGGAAATGCTCCCAGAGAAACCGAGTTGGCTGATAAGTCGCACTCGCAACTCATCCCAAGGGCATCAGGCTGAAAAAGGCCGGTGTGTCCTGCTCTTTACAATGGCCCTGACTTTCGTGGATATCTCCCCAAGGAAGGCCTGGGTACTCTGCACAGCTATTGGCAGAGAAAAAAAAGTCCACAGACGTAACAAGGGCTTGGAAGAGATTTGAAAGAATTCACATCCAACTGGAGAATAACCAGAGCTGCGAAAATCTTGACCAGGGTTTTTCGAACTTGGCCACTTTTAAGATAGTTTTGCTGGCTGGGGAATTCTGGGAGCAGAAGTCCACAAGTCTCCCAAGTTCCTCAAGTTTGGAAAACACGGATCGGGACAACTCTTAGGTGGCGCCAAAGAGGTGCAGAACATTAAAAAAAAACCTAACTCTTTACTGCCCTCCAGTGGTTGCTCAGGGTTCTGCAGCCCCAGGTATGAAAAGCTCATTGGAGGCCTCTTTAAATTAAGGTCTTGAGATGGAAGCCGTCCCCAGGAAGCAGGAAATGGCAAGCTGCAGAGCTAAATTTGCAGGCGGGAGCTGGAGAAAGACTTTAATTGTGGGTGACCGGGTTGGAGGGATGGAGGCTGTGGTCATCCCGTGTGCCCACACAAGGAGGTGGGCGAGGAAGGCCCGGGGAAGGAGGAGGGCTGCTGGCGGAACCAGCGAGAGGCAGGCAGAACATCCCACCATTAAATGGGGCAGGAGAGCAAGGCCAGGACCTAAGGCGGCAGTTGACGGACGGCCCTAATTTCACTCCAGCTGGGACAGCTTCGCCTCGGCCAGCTCCTACTGGGTGGCAACTCTCAGGCTCTTATTCCGAGCCCTGCAGCGGCGGGCACACCCTGTCATTATCGAGAACCGCCTGGGAAGGGAGAAGGCAAAGGGAGAGGGATGTTGGGGTGGGGTGGGGGGGAGAGAGAAAGGGCAGGGATGGGAAAGTCGCCCATGGGTAGGAAGGGAAGGGGGTGGGTGCAGGGTGGCCCACCCAACCCTGCGGGAGGATAGGGACCAAAAGGCTGGTGTGGTCTGCAACGCGGTGCCCAAGCCAATATACTTGGCAGGAAAAGCCAACATGTGAAATCGGGTTTCAAAGTCGAGTCAGGGCTGCGTAGAAGCGGCAACCCAGCACCAAGCTTTCAAAACCTTGAAAATGCCTGATTTGGGATCTGATAAAAGGGAGAATGACGGCCGGTGGCCACGTGCAAAGTGCAGTGGGTTGCCATGCCTTGAGGGACGAGGCAGCCTTGATTTTTCTCGAGATAGCTTTATTCCGGCTCTTTTTTTGTGGTTTTAAAGCAGCTTCCTTTGCCAAAGGCTCCTGCAAAAAGAGCAACAACAACAACAGCAAAGTCTTCCGAAAGAAGACGGCGTGTGCTTAACTTTGTTTGGAATTTTCTTTTTGGTGTTCCATGTGCAAAATGTCTCGAGCCACTTCTTGGATCAAGGCTATGCAAGGAAGATTCTCACCTCTAAAGATTTTAAGAAGATTTTGGGTAGAGCCTTTTGTCTCTCCTGGATGATTTAACTGGTTTTCTTGTACTTTGCAGAGATAAGTATTTCTCAAACTCAGCAACTTTTAAGATGAGTGGACTTCAACTCCCAGAATTCCCCAGCCAGCATGAATTGACCAAACTTGAACAATGGGTCCCATCCAACAAAATGAAGTTTAACGTGGAGAAAAGAAAGTTTTTTTACATTTAAGGCAGGAAAACAAAAAACTGCAAGTAGAGATTAGGGGAAACCTGGCTCAATAGCAGTAACTGTGAGAGGGACCTTGGAGTCCTAGTGGACGATCACTTAAATATGAGCCAGCCGTGTGCTGCAGCAGCCAAACAAACTAATGCAATCCTTGGTTGTATAAACAGAGGCATAGAATCAAAATCATGTAAAGTATTAAAAGGTAAAGGTAAAGGTTCCCCCGCACATGTGTGCTAGTCGTTTCCGACTCTAGGGGCTGGTGCTCATCTCCGTTTCAAAGCCGAAGAGCCAGCGCTTGTCCGAGGACGTCTCCGTGGTCATGTGGCCGGCATGACTAGACGCCAAAGGCGCACGGAACGCTGTTACCTTCCCACCGTAGTGGTCCCTATTTTTCTACTTGCATTTTTACGTGCTTTCGAACTGCTAATACTGTAAAGTATTAGCACTACTTAAAAAAAAAACCTTAGTAAGGCCATACCTGGAATACGCATCCAGTTTTGGTCACTACATTACAAAAAAGATGTTGAGACTTTGGAAAAGTCTGGTTTCCTGTATTTTGTTATCAAGCAAAACCTCAGAATCTGCACATCAGTGCAGAGAAGAGCAATTAGGATGATTAAAGGCCTGGAGATTTAAAATATGAAGAAAGGTTGCAGGATTTGGGTATGGCTAGTCTAGAGAAAGGAGACGCGGTGGCTCAGTGGGTTAGGACGCCGAGCTTGTCAATCAGAAGGTTGGTAGTTTGGCGGGTCGAATCCCGAGTGCCGCATAACAGAGTTGAGCGCCTGTTACTCGTCCCAGCTTCTGCCAACCTAGCAGTTTGAAAGCACGTAAAAAATGCAAGTAGAAAAATAGGGACCACTCCGGTGGGAAGGTAACAGCGTTCCGTGCGCCTTTGGCGTCTAGTCATGCCGGCCACATGACCACGGAGACGTCCTCGGACAAGCGCTGGCTCTTCGGCTTTGAAACGGAGATGAGCACCGGCCCCTAGAGTCGGAAACGACTAGCACACACGTGTGGGGGAACCTTTACCTTTTAGTTTACAGAAAAGATGGACTAGGGGTGACATGACAGCAGTCTTCCAGTATCTCAGGGGCTGCCCCAAAGAAGAGGGAGTCAAGCTATTTTCCAAAGCAGCTGAAGGCAGAACAAGAAGCAATGGATGGAAACTAATAAAAGGAGAGAAGCAACCTAGAACTAAGGAGAAACTTCCTAACTGTGAGGACAATTAACCCGTGGAACAGCTTGCCACCAGAAGTTGTGGGTGCTCCATCACTGGAGGTTTTTAAGAAGAGACTAGATAGCCACTTGTCTGAAATTGTATAGGGTCTCCTCCTTGAGCAGGGGGTTGGGCTAGAAGACCTCCAAGGTCCCTTCCAGCTCTCACTCAGTTCTGGGATTTGAAGTCCACACATCTTAAAAGTTGTCCAGTTTGAAAACTATTGTGCTAAGACCAGAGTTTCTCAACCTTGGCAATTTTCAGATGTCCGGAATTGGCTGGCTGGGGAATCCTGAGACGTGAAGCCCAGACAGCTTAAAGTTGCCAAGGTTCAGAAACACCGGACTACATAATCATTGATTTTATGATTCTATACAAAAAGAGATCTGTGGTAAAAAGGAAGACATCATCTGCAAATGAATGAAAGCAACAGTGTGCAAAATGGAATAAATAGGACAGATTACCTCTTATCACCATTTCCAGGCCCAAGACAAAAATGTTTCCATGTGTGCATGGAACAACATCCCTCGATTTTCTTATTACATTGATATATTAAAAGGGTTTCATACCTTTGATGAATCAGGAACTCAGAATGGCATGCATATTCCCGCCTCCCCTTTTCTTTATCCTTTTAACATCTCTGTGATGACAGCAAGGGAGAGAGATGGAAACAGGCAGGTCCAAATACATCCAGGAATAAGTTTGCACAACACACCAAAGTTGTTCATTAAGTTAGCCCATTTTCTGATCCAGCATCAATTGAACAAGTAGATTTCCATTGCAGGCTGTATCATAGAAAACCAGAATCATATAATTATAGGCTGGAAGGGACCCTGGAGGTCCTCAAGTCCAACCCCCTGCCCAAGACAAGGAGCCTGATACTTACTTGGACAAAGGATTGTCCATTTTTTTCTGGAAAACCTCCAGTGATGGAGCACCCACAACTCCAGGAGACAAGCTGTTCCACTAGTAGTTAACTGTTCCATCAGGAAATTCCTCCTAATTTCCAGGTTGGAATGCCCTCTGACCTGCTTCACCCATTAGTCCTTGTAAACCGAGTTTAGCATGTTGTGTGAACGCAGCTACGAGTGGTTTCTGGCAAAGGATTCCTGGGAATATAATAATATAATAATTCAAGAAGACTTGAATCCCATCTTTTTAATTTCTAGGGATAGTCCCATCAGACCATAGCATACAGGTAATCCTCAACTTACAACCATTTATTTAGTGACCATTCAAAGTTACATTGAAAAAGGGGCAATTTTTCTGTTGTAGCATCCCCATGGTTGCGTGATCAAAATTCAGAGGCTTAGCAACTGGTTCATATTTACAACAGTTGCAGTGTCCCACGTGATCCCCTTTTGCAACTTTTTGACAAGCAAAGTCAATGGGGAAGCCAGCTTCACTTAACAACCACGTTAGCCACTTAACATCTGCAGGGATTCACTTAGCAACCGTGGCAAGAAAGGTTGCAAAATGGGGCAAGCCTCAACTGTCTTGTTTAGCAACAGAAATTTTGAGCTCAAACGCGCTGGTAAGTTAAGGACTGCCTACACTTGATTTTTGTATGTGGATTCCCATGAATCGTAAGCAAACTTTACTAACCTGGTTTGCACACCCCAATTCATGGGTGGTTAATTTGAGTTACCCTTGCCTGCCAGTTCAGTCAAGCAGAAAATTACTAAAGGGAATATACTTAGCTAAGGCTCACCCATACGTACATATTTTGTATACACCAATATAACCAGCCCAAACCAGTTCTCTGGGCTGGCAAGGATCATCCTTCCATGTCCCTGTAGCTCTCAGTCCTTGAGCACCCCCACCCCTTGTGCTCCAGCTGCAACATTTTCGTGGTAAGGGGCAGGGAGGGAGGGAAGCCTTGCAAAGAAGGAATCCTGGGGAAGCAGAGCTTGTACAGAGGGACTCATGTCACACAAAGATCCCTTTCAGCCCGCCCCCCCACCCACGATAGGGAAGTGGAGGGGGGGCCAAGGTCAAGCTGGAGCTGGCCTTTTGGCCTTGCAATTTGCAATTTGGCTAAAGGTGGAGAAGGGGGCACCAAAGAAAGGGCCCCCAAGGAAACAAGAACCACAGTCTCTTGTCATTCTCCCCCTCCCACATTTGTAAAATTCCTCTTCCCCTGGGCTTGCCTTCCTCCTCCTCCTCCTCCTCCTCCTCCCAACCAGTGTTGGCTTTCACAGATCACCAGAGGGCAGAAAGAGTGGGGATGGGGGTGGGTGGGGGGAAAGGCTCTCCTGTAAAAGGAAGAGTTGTGGCACCTTGCCCAGGAGAAGAGCAGGGCCCGCCTGAACCCGTTGGCTTGGCTGGAGCAACCTTGAGGAAGCTGCCGCCAGCTTGGGCTGGGAGACGCTGAATGCCCCAGAAAACCAGTGGAGGGAGGGGACGTGCACACCCATGCACGCCGCTGCCTTGGGAGGGTGCCTGTTGCAAGCATTTGTCCCAGCTTGTCTAGGAAAAGAGAGCATCTTGCCTCGTCAGGAGACAAGGGAGAAGCGGAGCCGAATTTTTAAACTGGGGAAATGGTAGCCAAAGATTCTGGCCCCACCATATTTTGCTCTTTCCTTTCTTCCTTCCCCTCCCCTCTCTGGATGTCTTACACACACAAACGCATCACTGCCACCCTGCCCCCCAACGAGTTTGAAAGGGGGCTTTTTTTTCCTGCAGCACACACACAAACCCCCCCCCCAAAAACAAACCAACCCGCCTCCTTCCCTCCCAGACTCGTTTAGGCCTGTTTTGCGCACCGGGCTGGTGGTGCACAATCTCCACTCCAGAGCCACGAAGCTGGTCGTGGCCTCCTCCTCCTCCTCCGTTCCTGTCTCCTGTCTTTAGGTGTGTCCATAACCGCCTCTCTAATGTACACTTTAAAAAAAGGAAAGGGGGAAGAAAAAAAAGATCCGGGCGGATAGCCGCAGGCGCCCAGGGTCCGCGTTCACACGCAATTGGGTCAAGGCACCCCTGGCGGGCCTCCCTCTTTGTGTGCACAACTCCCGCTCCCCGATTCCTCCTCCTTGCTCTCTCTCTGTCTCTCTCTCACTCTGGCATTGCAACAGCACCAAAGTAGACGTCTTCTAAAAATAATTTTATTTTTATTCTTTTATTTTAATCCCATTTATATCCCGCCCTTCTCTGAAGACTCAGGGCGGCTTACAAGCTTAGCAGTAGCCTTCATTCTATGTATATGCCTGCTTGTTAGGGCTTTCACACACACCCCAAGCGGCATTATTACAAAGTCAGCTTAATTGCCCCCAACAATCTGGGTCCTCATTTTACCTACCTCGGAAGGATGGAAGGCTGAGTCAACCTTGAGCCTGGTGGGACTCGAACCTGCACTAATTGCAGGCAGCTGGTGTTACTTAAGGAGGCATTAGCCCACTGCTCCACCAAGGCAATAATAATAATAATAATAATAATAATAATAATAATAATAATAATAATAATAATAATAATAATAAAAAAATTATTATTCTCAGTGGGTGCGCCTGCCCTTTGGAACCAGCTGCCCGCGGAGCTGAGGACTGCCCCCGACCTCCGTTCGTTCCGCCGGGACCTGAAGACCTGGCTCTTCGAGCTCTCTGGCCCAGGCTGAGAATTTTAATTTTAATTTTAATTTTAACTGGGGTTTTATTTGTTCAGGGACGGATATAATTTTTTTTTAATCTGTTTTTAACTTTTGTATTTTTTTGTTTTAATCACCCTGTAAACCGCCCTGAGTCCTTCGGGAAAGGGTGGTATATAAATATAATAAAATAAATAAATAAAATAAAATTATTATTATTATTATTATTATTATTATTATTAATAATAACAATAATAATAATAATAATGATGATGATGTTGTTGTTGTTAGTTGCGAAGTCGTGTCCGACCCATCGCGACCCTATGGACAATGTTCCTCCAGGCTTTCCTGTCCTCTACCATCTTCTGGAGTCCATTTAAGCTCACGATAATAATAATAATAATAATTTTAAAAAAAATCAATGAACGCCTTCCCGGGCTTTGCAGCTTCCTTCCTACTCTTTTTCCTGCCGTTTCCTCGCTGGGTTAGCCATCCCCCCCCCACTCCACTCCTTGTTTTACTTCTTTCTTTCTCTCTCCCCCCCCCCCTTCGTTTCCTCAGAGAGGCAGCTGCGCACCCACGCGCTCCCCTCCCCCCCACCCCATCTGCACCCGCCGCTGCCGTTTCCACGGCCCCTGGCTTCAAAGGCGGGCGCGCGCGCGCGCCACCCCGTGCCCTGCGTGGGCGCGCCAAATCTCTCCCATTCACGGGGGGGTGGGGAGAGAGAGAGAGAGAGAGAGAGAAAGCGAGCTCCCCTTTTCTTTCTTTCTCTTCTCCACCAACACGCCCGCCCGCCCGTCTGGCTCTTTTTCCCCCCTCCCCTCCCCTCCTCTTTCTCCTTCCCAACTCCCCCCTCCCCTGTCGGAGCGAGCGCACAACGCACGGCGCGCACCTGGAGCCCCCCCCCCGCTCTCCCCCGCCCCGCCCCTTCCCTCCTGCCCCCTCCGATCTGGCAGCTGGCCAGTTGCCACGGCAACCGCTATCAGCTCGGGATGTATTTTTCTTAACCAGGGCTCTGTGGGAACCTGGCCGGCGGCCAAAGCGCTCCGCCTCGGCTTGCCAGGCCGCCCTCCGGAGCTGGCTGTCAAGGCCGGCGCGGTGCAGAGCAAAGCCGGGCTCTGCTTGCCCGTCTGCGTCCCCCAACCCACCCGGTCCTCCCTTCCACGCACACCCGTGCAACGCTCTTCCTGCACGGGGCAGAGGCACCCCGACGTCCTCGCTCTGCACGGGGTGGGTGGGTGGGGGGCGACAGCGGCCTCTCCCTGCCTTATCTCGGCCCCATCCGTCCCCCTCCTCTCTAATAAGCGATCAGCGCCGGGTGTGCGTCGTTTCCCACTCCCACGCAATTGTGCCAGCTGGGCACGGCCCCGTCTCAGCCGCTACCAACGCCACGCCAACCGGGCGCCGGGCGCCACACCCAGCGCACCAATTTGGAGGCCCGGCCCCGTCGGATCCCACAGCTTTGCCTTGGCTTGGCAGCCGCCTGACCTCTGATCGTGACCCACGCAGCCCTGCCTGCCTCTTGGCATCTTTTCCCTGCGCGGCTCCCACAACCTGATTGCTCTTCCCGCCTTTCCTGTCCAGAGCTGCTGGGTTGGGTGCAGCCGTGGTGGGGAGGCGGCGGTGGTGGGTGTCCTCACAACAGCCTGGTGAGGTTGGCCAAACTGGGAAAGGCAGACAGTGCCAAGGCCAAGCGCCCCTGCTGGGCTCTTAACAGAATAATAACAGAATAACAAGGTTGGAAGAGACCATGGAGGTCTTCTAGTCCAACCCCTCTGCTAAAGCAGGAAACCCTGTACCATTTAGACCAGGGGTCCTCAACTGTGGCAACTTTTAAGACTTGTGGACTTCAACTCCCAGAATTCCTCAGCCAGTTTTGCTGGCTGAGGAATTCTGGGAGTTGAAGTCCACAAGTCATAAAAGGGCCAAGTTTGAAGATCCCTGATTTAGAGACAAATGGCTGCCCAGTCTCTTATTAAAAACCTTCAGTGTTGGAGCAACCTTAACTTCTGGAGGCAAGTAGTTCCGCTAATTGTTCTAAGTTGGATCTGTCCTTGATTAGTTTCCATCTGTTGCTTCTTGTCCGGCCTTTCAGGTGCTTTGGAGAATAGCTTGACTCCCTCTTCTTTGGGGCAGGCCCTGAGATACTGGAACACTGCTTTCTTCTCACACCTGGTCCTTCTCTTCATTAAACTGGACATACCCAATTCCAGCAACCGTTATATGTCAGTTCATATGAAGAATGATATCCCTCTCCTCCCAATGGGGCTTCATCTAGGTTAGGCCCCATGATTGATTTGCAGCTCTGAACTCCACCTTGAGAATCATGGATGATCCAAGAAAGCATTCTCCATGGTGCCAACAATCTGCCTCTTTTCCACCACCCCTTTTTAAGATTTCTGGGCATCAAAGAGGTGATATCCAACACCTGACATTGGGGTACCTCCCTCCTAAAAAAAAGCAGCAGCCTCCACCAGATTTTGGCCTGCTTCAAAAATAAAAGGCAGCCGTGGGCTAACGTGGAAAAATAGCTAGGCTATCTCGGTTATCAGAGGATAAATTCCCAGGGGAATATTTGCATTTGGACTCTTTATTTCTTGACCACACAGAGAGGAGAAACTTGGGGTGCAATGCCAACAAAGCTACTTTTGATCGAAAGAGGTGGGGTGATTTGAGGAGACAGAATAAGCCGGAGTGCACAACTCTGCAAGTCGACAACACAAGCTTAAAGAAATCAAATTGCTTGGGGGCAGTGCTGGAAGTATTAATGTTTCATTTCATCCTGACCAGCATCAAAGGAACTTGGGAAAGTGTGCATAGATCCTCGAGTTTAGCTCCTCCCCAGCCCTGCAAAGATGGCTCAGCCGAGGCTGCAAAACCTCTCCAGAAGTAAATTAATCCCTTAGTCCCTACAAAAACAGATGCCGAAGGAAAGGATGATAGAAATGGGCAGAATTCGTCTGTAGAAAAGAAAAGAGGTTATTGATAATAATGTCCCAAAAAAATTGGTGCACTGATAAAATCCTGAAATGAGGCTGGGGGAATAGTGAATAATAAGGAAATGTTGGTGTGCCGTAAACCATCTCTGCCTTGCTCTTCCATAGGGCTTCCTCTTGGGATAGACACACAAACACAAGCAAACTGATACGCAATTGTATTTCAAGCCCCAGCACCATCTACTGGCTGCTTTGCAAGAAAATAAAAACACAACAGCAGCTGATCTGGTTTGAAGGGTGAGGGACAAAGATTCAGAGGAGCTGAGTGGTAATAATGAAGGCGGAGTGGTGAATTCCCCATGGAAATCAGGCTGGGCATGATGAGAACTGTAGTCCCATACATCTGGATGCTGCCCACCAAGCCAGGAAAAACGGATGTGGAAGATGACCTTGCAGTCATGGGGTTGTTTTTTTTCCAACCCATGAATGGAAAGTCTTGTTTTCCACCACCAGGTCCACTGCACAGCCTGTTCTACTTTCTGAGTGTACGTATGTGTGAGTGTGTCTGGCCCAGCACCCAGCACAGCTGACCTAAGGTTATCGCTCTGAAGGCTATTCAGGCGTGATGACTGGGTCATGCGCATGAGGGTGGCTGCTATCTTTCCGTCTCTGGAAGGACAGAAAGGAACAAACAAAGAACTGGCCTTACTGGAACAATTAACAACGCAAACGGTTACTTGTTAAAGTGATCCCACAGCTAGGAAGGAGAAGGAAAAAAATAATAATGTTCCTTTAAAAGTTAATGGAGCACCCCTTGTTTGCCCAGCTGAGTATCTGACTTTGCTTCTCCAGGCTTGTTATATTTTTTCAAACAACGTGATTTGCAAGGTTGAACTTAAAAGCCTGCTTCCTGGTGCCAAAATTCAACAGGAATTCTTCTCCGTTGGGTCCTCCCAACAGCCCACAGCCCTTGCTATGAGTTTTAGATTAGGCGTCAGAGAATAAGGTGATAAACCGTAGCTCCTAACTGTCCTGGTCAACACAGCCAGCAAGGCTGGGAGCAGAGATAAAGCTACTCTACCCCAGCTGAAAACAGAAAGATGCCAGACTGATGTGGTGCCGGTGAGCCTGAGAACAATCTGTAAGGTTAGCCTGATTCTCGTGTTACAGATAGGCAAGGACAGCGGGGGAGAAGAAAGTGGAAAAGATAAATAGCTGTGCCTCTTTAACTTATCATTTTCCCAAATGTGATTCTGCCCCCTTAATCCCCCTTATCCTGATGGGGGATTATGGGCTTTTAATTGTTTTTAATCTGTACTTCTGTTTTAATTGGGCATGGATTTAATTCTTTTTAATTTTTGTATAGTGTTTCTTATGTATGCCCTGTGAACCGCCCTGAGTCCCACCAAGGAGAAGGGCGGTATATAAATCAAATAAACTATAAACTATAACTATAAACTATATGGTCAAGTGTCCATTTGAAACAGGAAGGCAGGCGGCAGGCAGATTCCACACTGCTGTTTTGCGTGGGGGTATAGTTCCCTGTCTTGGAAAGCTGACATCTAAGTAACATCTTCTCTGATGGGTTGTTCTGCTTGTGAGATGTGTCACACCCTTTCTAGAGGTGTCGCAACTCGGGATGATAACCGGTTCTCCGCACAGCTTTCCCTATCCTGCTGCTGGTAGGTATATTGGCACCTAGTTTCCCCAATAGCTGTGGGATTTGAATCCCAGCCTATCCACGCCTCTAGATCCAACCTGGGTTGCTTTTAAGACTTGTGGACTTCAACTCCCAGAATCCCCCAGCTACCATAGATCTACTAAGATATTTCCCCCCCCCACAGTCCCGAGAGTTCACCCAGGTCCATATGAATCACCACCCCGAAGTGCCAGAGGGTTGGTGGGTGGAAGATGCTTCGATTCCCAGTACATGAAGCACCGCTTGTGCTGGGGGCTGACTTCTGCCTCAGTTGCCCTCCTCGACTTATTTGTCTACCCCGTTCCAGAGACGGTCAGGGAGAAGAGGCCTCAGTCTGGAGAAGACAGGCTCAATCTGGATAGGAGAGGCGTAAAACACGAGGGACTATTTTCAATATGTCCTGGATTCCGTGTTTGGCTTTGACGGGCAGGCGTGGGGTAGCCTGTTCTGGGAGAGGAACAAACGCGTCGTGCGTGCCCCTCTCTCGCAAAGCCCTCCTGCTGAGTCAGGAGAGTCATCTTTCCCTTATCTGAACTCGGAAGAGCCGAAGTTGAATTCCTTCTCTCCCCGGAAAAGCTCAGCCCTCCAGAGAATGGGGCACGTTATCCACCACCTGCCCTGCAGAAAATTTCAGCACCCAGGCAAGTTGAGAAGACTGGAGAAGCGGTTTTAAACCGACCCATGGCACGGTTTAATGGAATGAGCTCTCCTTGGAACGAGCTCTCCTTGCCACTCAAAGGACAGTGTTTTCAGAGCATGCACAAAGTGTAGACAAAGGCAGTCCAATCCTTCCTCTGACCCAATTACACAAACGATACAGGTAGTCCTGGACTTACGAGCAAAGCTGCGACCAGAATTTCTGTTGCTAAACAAGGTAGTGGTTACGGTAAGTAAGTAATTTGGACCCGATATTGCCTTTTTTTTTGGTTGTAAAGCAAAACACTGCACTTGTTAAGGGAATCATGCGGTCGTTGAGCGAATCTGACTTCCCCCCTTCGTTTTGCTTGCTGGAAGCCAGCTGAGGAGGTTGCCAACGGCGATCACATGATGCCAGGAAATGGTCATAAATGCAAGCTGGCTGCCAAACTTCCCAATTTTGCCCACATGATTCTGGGGATGCTGCGGCAGCTCTAAGTGCTTGGACCAGTTTTCAGGGCTGTTGTAACTTTGAATGGTTGCTAAACAAATGGTTGTAAATTGAGGACCCCCTATATTTATGATTATTTGCTGAGCTTTCTCCAAGAGGATAAAAAGGGTCAAGATATCTGAAGGCCAGTTTTGTGAGATACGAGGATGCTTTCTCTCCTCCCCACAACGAGGCAGTCTCTGCTGCTCAACCAGGACCAAAATACACCGTGTCTCTAAGCATACAGGTTGTCCTAGACTTACGACCACAACTGAGCCCAAAATTTCTATCGCCAGGCGAGACATTTGTTACATGAATTTTGCCCCGTTTTATGACCTTTCTTGCCACTGTCGTAAAGCGAATCACTGCAGTTGTTAAGGTAGCAACACGGTGGCTAAGTGGCTTCCCCCATTGACCTGGCTTGTCAGAAGGTCAAGTGACCGTCATAAATATGAGCCAGTTGACAAGCGTTCAAATTTTGATCCCATGACTTTGGGATTGCTGCACAGGTCATAAGTGTGAAAAACGGTCCTAAGTCACTTTTTTCAATGCCATTAACTTTGAACCATCACTAAATGAACTGTTGTAAGTCGAGGATCACCTTTACCAAAAAGGAACCATTATCCCATGACTCTGAATCGGCTCAGGCCTATCTCTCGAGGAACATGGTTTCCTCCAGACCAGGGGTAGGTCACCTTGGCTCTTTTATGACTCGTGGACTTCAACTCCCAGAATTCCTGTGCCAGCATGGCTCAGCTTGGAAACCTCTCTCTTTCCCCTCAGCATGACTGGCTCAGGAATTCTGGGAGTTGAAGTCCACAAGTCATAAAAGAGCCAAGGTGGCCTACCCCTGCTCCAGACCAATCCTGGAGGACTTGCCCGGCTGTTAAAAACTAATGGCAGAGATGCCTCCCTCCCCTTTCTCGTCTCTCCCTCTGCTTCTGTTCTGGCCACCGGCCGAGAGAGGAAATTTTGGCTCGTCAGGCCCTTGGAAGCCCCAGCCCGCTTCAGACATTCCTGGGTGAAGGCAAACAAGGGCAAAGGAGGCGGCTGGACACTTGGAAAACTTTTGCTTTGGGCCGGCTCTGGACCGCTCTTCCCTAGAAATGAGGCCAGCAAGGAGCCCTCAAGAGATCCAACCTTATAAGGAGGAAGAGGAGGAGGAGGAGGCATTGGTGGTGTCTGGGGCAGGGGCAGGGAATGGACTCCTGGCCGGCCGCCCACATTCCTCACCTCATACCTCATTACCCAGAGAAAAGCCATCTTAAATCAGCCAGAGGGTGGGAAGATGTGTGTGTGTGTGTGTGTGTGTGTGTGTGTGTGTTTGTGTGTAACACGTAAGAGAAACTCCTTGAAAACAAGCAGCAGGAGGAAGAGGGCCAACCCTGGAAGCTGTTCTTGGAGAGATTTAATCCAAAGCACGGTTGGGTGGGCAACCTCGGCTCTTTTATGACTCGTGGACTTCAACTCCCAGAATTCCTGAGCCAGCTATGCTAAGGGTTGCCCAGCGCTTGGAGAGGCAGGAGGAGATGGTAAGAGGTTCCAATAAAGAAGAAAAAGAGGAAAATAGTGACTCAAAGGTGCCAAGAGAAGATATATGAGAGAAGGTTTGGTGTAGTGGTTAAGAGGTTGGCCTAGAAACAAAGAAGCCCTGGGTTCGAGTGCCACCTTAGGCGTGAAAAGTCAGACGGGTGACTTTGGGCCGATCACCGGGAGACGGTGAGTTTTAGTCCTGCCTGAGGTATGAAAGCTGACTAACTTTGTGCCAGGCACTCTCTCTCAGGCCAACTCACCTCACAGGGTTGTTGTGGGGAAAACAGGAGGGGAAGGAGTTATTAATATGTTCACCACTTTGAGTTACTTGTATGCCGTTTTTTTGAGAGTGGCTGCGCTCTTAACCTCTCTCCTTTTCTTTGGAAACTGCAACTCCCAGAATCCATCTGCTGCTATTCTGGCAGGGCATTCTGGGAGGATAGTCCTCACACATGGGGAAGGGCAGGCTGGTTGGTCCCAAGCAACCTAGCTGGGAGCTAAAAGCAGCAGCACCGACAATTTCAAAGGCAGATTACTTCTGACCGTGGACATCTCATGTGTTGGATTGGAAGATCTGTCGCGTTTCGAATTCTGTTCTCATACTGTAGGAAAACAGCTGCACTTCACTCTTGGGTCTTCAGGAATGTATTCATCTCTCTTCAAACAGAGCAGCTGAAATCTCTTTGCTATCAGGAGATCTACTTTGGACCAGGGATGCCCAACCTTGGCAACTGTGGACTTCAATTCCCAGAATTCTCCAGCCACCATGGTTGGTTGGGGAATTCTGGGAGTTGAAGTCCATTTATTAACCTAACCCAGGGGTAGGCAACCTTGGCTCTTTTATGACTCGTGGACTTCAACTCCCAGAAGTCCTGAACCAGCATGGCTCAGCATGGCAACTTCTCCCTTCTCCCCCCCCCCTTCAGCATAGCTGGCTCAGGAATTCTGGGAGTTGAAGTCCACGAGTCATAAAAGAGCCGAGGTTGCCTAGCCCTGACCTAACCACAGTTGGCTGGGTTTATGCAAGTAGAAAAATAGGGACCACTACGGTGGGAAGGTAACAGCGTTCCGTGCGCCTTTGGCGTCTAGTCATGCCGGCCACATGACCACGGAGACGTCCTCGGACAAGCGCTGGCTCTTCGGCTATGAAACGGAGATGAGCACCGGCCCCTAGAGTCGGAAACGACTAGCACGCATGTGCGGGGGAACCTTTACCTTTACCTTATACAATAGCCAAATCCCAAATTGCAATTTTATAAACCCCGATGCTGGATTCAGACACGTCACCACCCTCCAAAACCAAATCACATGATAAATTAGCACATTGTGTGAACACAAGACATTTCCTTCTAGCATTTTCTGCCCCAAAGGTTTGCATAACTCCCACTCTGTGAGAAGGGCAGCTCAATACTCTTTTCCTAAAAAAAAAGAAAAAAAAAGAGGAAAAAAAGGCAAAGACCCAACGAGATATGGCTTAAACTACAATATCTACCATGCCAAGCAATACAAGGCATTTTACCAAGCTGTCAGAAGCAGATTATTGAGGGTTTTTTGGGGGAGTTAGGGATGGGGGGAAACGGAGGGGCCTCAGGATGGTGCGCGGTGGAACAAAGAAGCAGGCCGGAAGCAGAACATCGAAAGATGGTCTGTTGTTGGTTATTCCTGTCATGTTTTAATTAGGATCAGCTCTGGTTCTGTTCTGCGCACGGGAACATCTGACCTTTCCAAAGGAAGAGACGGGTGGGGGGGGGGAGAAAGAGGGAGGGAAACAGGAGACAAGAGCTTCTAATAATCTGCTAGTTGCTTTTAATAAACTCAAAGACAAGAAAAGCTTTTTTTTTTTAAAAAAAGACCCCCGAGGGTCTATTTTTTGATCTCTTGCAAGAGAGAGAGTGAGTGAGTGAGTGAGTGAGAGCACCCACAAAAAAGAGGCGGCGGTACAAGGCAGGATTGGAGAGGATCAATGCGGCATCCTAGGTGGCAGGACCAAAAATAACGGCATTCCCACACCCCGGTTGACGTGAGCACTACCCACTGAGCCGGCGTCAGAGCAGAATTGGTGACATTTGAGGCGCCGGGGGGGGGGGAGAGGGGGGGAAGGAAGAGAGAAGAGAAATCAAAAGGCCAATTTGGGTTACAGGAAGGGGAGCCAGGAGCAGGCAGGAGACAGCTGACGCAGACTTTTCTTCCGAAAATGGACGCTGTAATGGATTTTGTCTGCGACGGTCTCTGGGACAGCAACTTCCTCTGGGCTGATTTCAAATATTCAAATATATATATATATATATTTTTAAAAAAACCAAACCAAAACAAGCAAACAAACAAACTGCTCTTTCGAGATGATTTGCAATATATCTGGGAAATTGGCATTGGGCTGTGAAAAAACAAACAAACCCAAACAGTGGAAGATGGCAAAGCAGAATCACATTACATCACTCGCTGGATGTTTGACAATCTTAACTCATTTCTAAGCCAGGGTTTAACCCTGGTTACTCAAGTTACACAAAACTGATTTAGGCACATAAACCTACCGGTAAGAGTCAGTTTGGTGTATGGTTAAGGCAACAGGCTAGAGAGCAGGAGAGCACGGGTTCTAGTCCTGACCTAAGGCATGAAATCCGACTGGTTGATTTGGGACCAATCACCAGGAGAATGTGAGTTCTATTCCCGCCTTAGGCGTGAACACCATCCAGGTGACTTTGGGCTAATCAGCAGGGGGCTGTGAGTTCTAGTCCTGCCTTAGGCATGAAAACCATCCAGGCAACTTTGGGACCAATCCCTCTCTTTCAGCCCGCCCCGCCGGGTTGTTGTTGTGGGGAAAACAGGAGGAGGAAGCTGTGTTGGATATGTTTGCCGCCTTGCGTTATTTGCAAAAATAATAAAAAGGCAGGATATAAATGAATAAATGATCCCTGCAAAGTCAAAATCAGAACCACATTTCTATACCAAAGACGTTTTCAACTTTGCTAATGATATTCCCAGATACGATTGATAAACCCTTCGGCTGAAAACCCCCCGGAGACAAGTGACCTCCCCTTACCAAAAACCTTTTCCTATGGTGTCGTCCACTACAGTGTCAGGTATTTTGTTTTTTAAAAAAATATTTTTATTTATTTCTATCCCACTTATTATTTTTACAAATAACGCATGGCGGCCGAACATACCTTGCGCCTAACTCGGTGCCTGAAAAAAAAAGTACCATAGCTTGTGAGAAACCTTCCTCTTCCTCCTTCAATCTGGGAGACCTCCCAATGAATTTGTTCCTTTAAAAAGTAAATATATAAAAGTGTCCGGGATTTTTTTGCAAGAACAGCAAATCTTGCCAGATTTCGGTTCTTTGTTTCCCCCGCCCCCCGACTACGTTCTCAAAAAAGCTACCAATGACACTCATGGAGGAAATGCAACTAATTTTACAGCCGCCCTCTCTAGCTCCATCCAATGTTTTCTACTATCTCCGCCTCCTGGGCCTTTCTTTGGGACCTGTGGGTGCCCTTCCAGAACACGACTCTGCATTTTTTTTCCCCCTCAGAATTTTCTTTTCTAAGAAAACTGGGGCTAGAGGCATTCTTGGAAATAAAGATCATGCCAGGAATGGCTGTTACGTAGCACGCTGGCAGCACACGTTTTTAAAATTAAAAGGAGTGTCTTTAAACGTAAGATCTCAAGATACTGCAGGGAGCGAGGTAGGCTTCAAGGGAAGTCCTTTCATGGCCCTCTTTTAAGAAGCAACTTTTTAAAGAAAGGCTACCTTGGTGAAATAACGTTTGGGAATGTGGGTTGTACATTTCTTTTTGTTTGTTTTTTTATAAGAAAGCGAATGCTTAATGTGATTTTTGTCCAACGGGCTTGACGTATTTAATCAAAAGGTATCCCAGGTGGAATGAGAGAATTTGGAGAGAGTCCAACTCTGAGCTTTAACGCTAAACTTTCATGTTTACGTTACACCTTTTTTTTGCATACCTGATACATACCTATTCATCTTAAGCGTTGATACTTTTGAGTAAAAAAAAAAAATTCCCCCGTTGAGCAACTCTTACTATCAGGAGATTATTTTCCAACGGTTAGCAAAAATGTGCTTGTTTTTCCATTTTTACCTACTCATTCTCGCCCACGCCTAAGACTGAAAAGATATCAGTTGTTGTCTGAAAACTTCACAAAGGAGAAGTTTTAGCTCAGGGTTGAAATGAGGGGTCTTTGGCGCTCTCTGAGCTTGGCTGTTTTCTTGCAGGCGTTTCATTGCCAAACTAGCTAACAGCCTCAGTGCACTGAAAATGTTACCTAGTTTGGGCAATGAAAGGTCTGCAGGACCTTTCTGAAAACTGTTTGGAGATCTGAAGTTAGCTATTTCTTTTTTTTACCCAACGAACGTACCCACCGGTCTCTGAATGGCCCCGTAAAGAGCGTCAATTTGCCCTGATCAAGAAACAAGAGACGGTTTGGATTTTAGATGCATGGTTTCGCCATGCATCCACTGTATTTTATAAAGATCCCAAGCTGATTTCAGGAGTCTGGGTTGAAAAACCAACAGGAAAGTCAAGGAATCAAATGGGGACCTTTGGCCTCACCTTCTGCTTTAATCGGCAACAGTTAATTGCCAAGCTTTATTCACATATTCTGTACAGACCAAAAGAAAAAAGAGAGGGAAGGACGAGGAGAGGTCCAGAACTTAAGGAGGCCACTTCTGAAACAACAGCGGTCGAATTTCCTGTAACAAAGAAAGAGAAGGAAGATCAGGAAATTTTACAGCCAGCTTTTTGTACGGCTCGGGTGTTGCAAGTTGACCCTGGCTATTTGCTTTCTGGGTTTGGAAAAGAAATTAGACCAAAAAACAACTTTACTGCTGGCTCAAGTCCTTCCCCTTGTCGCCCTCCCCCATGACAGGCTGAAGCTGTATAATTCTACTTCCCCATATTGACAGGCCCAGTGGTAAAACACCTGTTCTACATACAGGAGGTCCTGTGTTTCATCTCCATTAGGGCTGGGGGGAAAAACCTGTCTAAAACTTTGCAGAGCTTCTGCCAATCAAAACAAATCAGGCACAGACAAGATTTGCAACTTAGCACTGGTTTTTTTTGTTTTGGCAGCAAGAGTGAATTCCTACCCCCAAGATGACAATGCAATTCTTTTGGAAGTAATTCTGTTAGAAGTAATGTGGTTTGGTTGAGGGACTCTGCAGAGAATCATTCCCAGCCACGCTCTCATAGCTGCAACCTTCCCAAACATCAAAGAGGAGCAGACGGATCTTTATCCAATAGAAAGGAATATTTGTAGGGTCCTTGGTGCTCTTCTGAGCTTGGTTGTTTTCTTGCAGACATTCTGCTACCCAGCTAGGTAACATCAGCAGTAAATAAACTTGCACACACGTATGAACGTTTGCACGCAGTTTGGCCTCTCAATTTTTACAAGCAGTTGTCCTTACTAAGGGACAGTTTTGCACTTCTTCCTTCACAGGGACATCATGCCTCAATGTAGAAGCCTGCGCTACAAATACAAGTAGCCCTCAACGTATGACCATAACCGAGTCCACAATTTCCAACGGAGGTCGTGCTGGTCGTAAAGTGGGTCGCCAAGTTACCCTGTCCAATTTTATGACCTTTCCCCCCCTTCTTTTCCTGGCAGTCGTTTAGAAAATGTGCCGGTCCCAAAGCAAACGCCAGAGTCATTAAGTGGACCCATTGTTTGCCATTGGGGTGCTTTTGTCTGGAAAATGGAAGCAAAGGTTGATTTTTCTGGCAAAAGCATTATAAATCGCAGAGGCTGCAAACGTGAGAAATGCAGGTAACGCTCACGAGCACCCAAAATGTGGTCACGTGACCATCCTCTGCCGGACATCCTAACCTCAAATCCGGATTGCAAAGAAGCTTTTTTTCAGGGTCCATCATAACTTTGAACAGTTAATAATGATTGGTCGTATGTTGAGGACCACCTGTACTAAAATCAAAGGACATGAGTAAGTTCTTATCATAAGGATGGCCTGCCTGCCTCTTTTGCAAGCCTCAATGCAGGTTTTGTTATCCTGCTCCGCCACCTAGTGGCAGACAGATGCCGAGCAACACTCCCAACGATTTAGCACTCCGGAGATGCAGTTAATACAGAGTTTGAAACTTAACATTAAGAAAACTAAGATCATGGCATCCAGCCCTCTCAATTCCTGGCAAATAGATGGGGAAGAAATGGAGGTAGTGACAGATTTTATTTTCCTGGGCTCCAAGATCACTGCAGACGGGGACTGCAGCCAAGAAATTAAAAGACACTTGCTCCTGGGGAGGAAAGCCATGGCAAATCTAGACAGCACACTAAAAAGCAGAGACATCACCCTGCCAACAAAAGTGTGTATAGTCAATGCTATGGTCTTCCCAGTTGCAATGTATGGCTGTGAAAGCTGGACCATAAGAAAGGCTGAGCACCAAAGAATTGAGGCCTTTGAACTATGGTGCTGGAGAAGACTCCTGCGAGTCCCTTGGACTGCAAGGCGATCAAACCGGTCAGTCCTAGAGGAGATCAACCCTGACTGCTCTTTAGAAGGCCAGTGAGAAGGAAGGACTCACTGGAGAAGAGCCTAACGCTGGGAAAGGTTGAGGGCAAGAGAAGAAGGGGACGACAGAGAATGAGGTGGCTGGATGGAGTCACTGAAGCAGTAGGTGTGAGCCTAAATGGACTCCAGAAGATGGTAGAGGACAGGAAGGCCTGGAGGAACGTTGTCCATGGGGTCGCGATGGGTTGGACACGTCTTCGCAACTAACAACAACGACACAGATGCAGAGTGGACAGAGTGGATCCGAGTGGAGGCAGATTATCTGGCGTGGCTTGTCAGGAAACTCAGTAACTCGGAGGAAATGCAATTATTCCTTTGCTCACAATTATCCATTTGCTCACAAATGCTCAATTATCCTTTAAACACCTCCTCATACGTCAAGGACTACCTGTATTGCCTGACCCCCAAAAAAACCCTACGCTCCTCGACTATAGATCCTCCAGTGCCAGCTGGAGACCGAAGCAGAAGCCCAACGGCAATTACTTACCTGCTCACTCCAAAGCTTTCACGATTGCTTCGTTGGCTTCCACGTTGATCTGTGCTTCTGCTTTTGCTACCTCATCAGTGGCCGATGCAAGTGCCGACAAGGCTTTGTCCAAGTTTGACTTGGCTGTCTGTGTACAGGAAAAAATATCAGTCCTTAACACCAAGGAAGCAACATCAGTAGTTATGGGACCTTTTAGGAAAAAGAGAAATAGGTGTGGATCAAAAGGCACCAGCTGTACAGGGAAGTCTTCCTCGGCCTCAGGAATTTTTAAGATGCAGGGACCTCAATTCCCAGAACTGTCAACCAGCAGGTTTGCATTAATGAGGAGGGTGTCCTGTTTATGTCTTTCCATCTATAGAGTCTTTTATACTCAGGAGATTAGTACTTGAGAGATCCTCGTTGCTTTCTGAGCATGGTTGTTTTCTTGGAGACATTTCATTACCCAACTACCATGTTTCCCCCGAAATTAAGAGCCAGCCTGATAGTAAGCCCTAGCTTGATTTTGAGGGGTGGGCCTAATATAAGCCCTACCCCAAAACTAAGCCCTAGTTTGGGGGCGAGGCGCACTCCTAAAAATCAAGCTAGGGCAAAAGTAGGGGGGGGTGAAGCTGCCCCACGTGCCCCACACCCGCTTACCTTACCGGTAGGACCACCACAACCAGGCCTCCCGCACCCCGACACCTGTTGTGCCGCTGCTTGACGTCTTCTGCGGCCGCTTGCTGCCACTTGTGGCAGGATGCCATGTGGCGCATTGCACCGTAGCCGCTGCTCAAGGCAGGACACTGCATGGTGCTTCGGGTTGTTTCTGCTGCTCGTGCAGCCTGTGGGCCGCTTCTGCTGCTCACACAGCGCTTCGGTGTACTTCTGCTCGTGCAGCACTTTGCGCTGCTTCCACTGCTCACGCCAAGAGGCCACGTATGCTTGGGGCTGTTTCTGCAGCGAGCAGCAACAACGGCACAATGTGCCACATGGCATCTGGAAGCTAGTGGCAGCAAGCGGCCGCAGATGTCAAGCAGCAGCATGACAGGTGTTGGGGTGTGGGAGGCCTGGCTGTGGTGGTCCTAAGGTAAGACACCCCCCCAAAAAAATAAGACCTGGTGCCTCTTTTGGAGGCAAAAAAAAATATAAGACCTGGTCTTATTTTCAGGGAAACACGGTAGTTAACATCCTCAGTGCTAGTAAGGAATGGGATGTGCTCTCAGTTTAAACCCCACTCCTTACTAGCACTGAGGATGTCACCTAGTTTGGGTAATGAAACGTCTGCAAGAAAACAACCAAGCTCAGAGAGCACCAAACATGACTGCAAAGATTAGAACTTCTTTAATCAAAACATAAGGGACTCAGTGGCTCAGTGGATTAAGACGCTGAGCTTGTCGATCTGAAGGTCGGCAGTTTGGCGGGTCGAATCCCGAGTGCCGCGTAACAAAGTGAGCACCTGTTACTCATCCCAGCTTCTGCCAACCTAGCAGTTCGAAAGCACATAAAAAATGCAAGTAGAAAAATAGGGACCACTGCGGTGGGAAGGTAACAGCGTTCCGTGCGCCTTTGGCGTCTAGTCATGCCGGCCACATGACCACGGAGACGTCCTCGGACAAGCGCTGGCTCTTCGGCTTTGAGATGAGCACCGGCCCCTAGAGTCGGAAACGACTAGCACGCATGTGCGAGGGAACCTTTACCTTTTTAATCAAAGCATTTTTTGCTTTAAATACAGACTGAAATGGTAACTGGGCTGCAGAAGAATTGTTTTTTTTTTAAAGAGACCGAACTGCAGTGCTGCTGAGTCAGCATGGTGGAGAGAAACCCCTCCTAATTTGGCAGCTCAGTTGGGATTGTCTGGAGAGAGAAATAGAGGGAAGGAGAAATGAAAAGGGGAGAAGACAGACAAATACTAACCGCCGCATCGAGCTGATCCAACAAAGCCACTTCTTCAGCTAACAGCTGGACAGAGGAGTCGGCATTCACAGTGAGAGAACCGCTGCTCACTACACAATTGCAAAGAAAGGGTACAATCGGTCAGTGACGAGGGCTCCCATGAGTAGAATTCCCTCCCTACAAAGATTTGCTTATGTCGTTCCTTTTCTAGATGGCTAGTGATGGATGTTCTCTGGGTGACGCCTGACTAATGAAATGCTACAATCAATGAGGGCGGGAGGAAAAGGTTAGCAAATGCAGACTATTAACAAAGCCAAAGCAAAACCACCACTAAAATAGAGCAATCAGAAATACACTCTTTAAAATATCCAGAGGAAAAGGAAAATTTCTTCCGGATCCTTAAGGTGCACCCTCAGGTTTTCCCATATATCCTTCTATATCAGGGGTCTTCAAACTTGGCCCTTTTATGACTTGTGGACTTCAGTTCCCAGAATTCCTCAGCCAGCGTGCCTGGCTGAGGAATTCTGGGAGTTGAAGTCCACAAGTCATCAAAGGGCCAGGTTTGAAGACTCTCCTCTTCTCCACAAAAACTCATTGTGTGTGTGTGTGGGGGGGGGGGAGAGAAACCCTGTTCATTTCTCCAAAGAAAAAGAGCTTGCTTTTTCCTAGAAACAAGGCTGCTTCCCACCCCCACCCCCCAAATTGTTCAAATTTCAATGGAGAAATGATGAAGAATCCCGGGAGCTGAAATCTAACGTGCCTTGATAAAGTTAACCAGCAAACTGAAAAGCTAAATATAACTAGAGTGGATTAGGGTGTTTAAAAAAAAAGGCTTCCTCTTTTAACTGAGGCAAAGTACAAATAGTCCTCAACTTACAATCACAACTGAGCTCAACATTTCTGTTGCTAAGCAAAACACTTGAATTTTTGCCCCATTTTACAACCCTTCTTGCCACGTTTACTAAGTGAATCATTGCAGCTGTGAAGTTAGTGACACGGTTGTTAAGTGAATCTGGCTTCCATCATTGACTTTGCTTGTCAGAAGGTCGCAAAAGGTGATCACATGATCCTGGAAAAACAGCAACCGTCATAAATATGAACCAGTTGCCAAGCGCCTGAATTTTGACCAAGGGTCGCAAGCATGAAAAAGAATCCTAAGTCACTTTTTAAAATGCTGTTGTAACTTCAAATGGCCACTACACAAACGGTTGTAAGTCAAGGTCTAGTAGCTTGTTGCCAAATCAGATATCTTGCGTTACTCCCATCACCTCTATTTGTCCAGCTGAGGGGGAAAAGTGAGCCTGGCGACTTTTAATTCTTTCTGTCCATATACAAGTACACAGAACATAGAATTATAAGTCTGGAAGAGACCCCGGAGGAGTTGTTGAAGCCCACAAGCCTTGAAAGTTGCCAGGTTTGAAGACCCTTGGCTTATACCATCCCAATCAAATGGTTGTCCAGTCTATTCTCCAATGATGGAGCGCCCACAACCTCAGCATCAATTATTCTGTCACAAAATTTCTTCTTACTTCTAGGATGGATCTCCCTTTAATAAACTTCCACCCATTACTTCTTGTCCTGCCTTCTGGTACTTCAGAGAATAAATCAGTTCCTTTTTCTCTGACAGAACCCCCTCAAGTACTGGAGGACAGTTATCATGTCTCCCTTAATTCTTCTCTTAGATAGACTAGACATACCGAGCTCCCTTAGCCATTCAACATAGGATTTAGCCTCCAGAACGCTGATCATCTTTTTTGCTCTTCCATGCACACTTTCTAGGGTCTCAGCAACATAGTGACCAGAATTAGATGCTTTGTTATTCCACGTGTGGCTTCACTAGCGCAATATCAAGAGACATTATTTGTCATGACCTTGATGCTATTATTGCGATGGATCTTTGAAAGTTAGCAACCAGCCAACATTTGGAAGAAAGAATTTGGGAAGGTGAGCGAGTCCTTTCTCTTTAGCTCTGAGCCACAGTTTTGCAAAATATGGCGAGAACGTTTTAATTCAAGGGAAAGCTGGAGCTCAGCAAAACTTCAGCAGTAGCTAATTAACATAAATTATTGACAGTTCCCAAGCCCAGTTTGCAGAGCCTCACTCAAGGGAAAGATGCCCTCCGCTAAGATAATTTCACCAGCCACCATTTTCAAACGCACCAAAGTACTTTTTGGAGGAGCCATCCTCATCAAAGACGGTCACAACGCCAGGTCTCAGGACTTGCAGAGTGGGAACGTGAGCAGCCAAGATGCCAAAGGTTCCACTTAAGGTGGGAACATCCACCTGTTTCACAACGGCAGCATTGTAGAAAACCTGCAGGGGAAAAAATGGGAAAGAAAATACAGGCAGTCCTTGACTTATAGTGACCTTTCAAAGTTACAATGGCACTGAAAAAAGTTACTTATGATCATTTTTTCACACTTACAACCATCGCAGCATCCCCAGGATCAGGTGATCAAAATTCAGGGGCTTGGGAACTGACTCACATTTATGTCCGTTGTAGTGTCCCAGGGTCATGTTCACCTTTTGTGACCTTCTGACAAGCAAAGTCAATAGGAAAACCAGATCCACTTAACAACTGTGTTACTAATTTAACAATTGCAGTGATTCACTTAAAAGTGGCAAGGAAGTTTGTAAAATGGAGCAAAATTCACTTAACAAAAAGTTTGGGCTCAGTTGTGGTCATAAATGTTATTAAATTAAAAATAAGTCGAGGACTACCTGTAAAGGTGTATTTTCCAACGAACCAGAAAAGGAGAGAAGGCACTGCAGCAGGATTTTTTTTTTAAAAAAATAGAAAGCAAGAGAGATTCATATGAAGGATACTTACATACTGCCCAAAGTTGCTGACAATCAAGCAGTATTTAAAAATAATAATTTATCTGGGTGCAGAACCCATGGCCTCCAAAAATTTGAAACGATAGCCTTCAGTTCCAATCCAGAAAGCCCAATACAGATAATCCTCGACTTATGACCACAATTGGGACCAGACTTTCAATTGCTAAGCAAGGCGGTTGTTAAGTGAGTCCTGCCCAATTTTAAAGCCTTTTTCCATTTTCATTAAGTGAAGCATGTAGTTGTTGTTAAGCGAATCTCCAGCCTCCTCCTCCGCCGACGTTACCTGCTTGCATCTCGATCTGGTTAACTAGAAGCTGCCCTTCCCCATCGGGCACGTTCACATAACAGGGTAAACCCGGGTTAACAAAACACACGAGTCCAAACCCAGAATACGCGACCCAGCAGGCCTACATGCCCGCCTCAGTTCGGTTGCCATGACAATACCTGAGAGGGCGAGGCGAAGGTGAAGGCCAGCTGTGCAGGGCCCGTCGCAGCTGCTGCCGCTTCAGCATAAAAACGGGACGGGGATCGGGACCCCAAAACCAAAGCGCGGGCGAGAAAACGACCGACGGGGAACATGGCGAAGCCAAGGGCAGAGAGGAGAAGGAGCAGCGAGGTTGACCGGCAACCAGGCCTGGCCTACAAGTCCCAGCAGGCTCCGCGAGGGAAAGAGGGTTTGCCGGGAAGCAGGGTGATGTTTTTTGTCTGTGTGCGTGCACATGAACGTAGATTTTTCCCAAGAAGCACCGCGGCATAAACTCCACCCACTTCGAGGCGAACTGCATTTCCCAGCAATTCATACCGCCAGCGGCCTGATACGTCGCCTCTGATAAGGCCCCTCCCCTTTCCTGTAGCGCTCTGGGAAATTGACCAATAGCGATTAAGCCTCTCTCATGCGGTGCTGGGTGGGAACTGTAGTCCCGATTTTTACGAGACGCTTCGATATTCACTTAATCTCTTTTATTCAGCCCCGTGCAGACTTTTCTCTCCTCATTTCAGGTTTAAGATATTCAGATTCCGCTTTCGACTACCTCCACTCACGGCTCCAAGAACGAGGGAATCCCCGACAGAGATCCGGCCAGGCCTACTTTCCCCAATTGAGGTAACAACAACAACAACAAAAAAGAATCGGAAGTTGGTCCGACACTGCACTGCGCCCCCCGCCGACACTTCCGGTCCGGGCCGCTTTTCTTCAGGAATCGGCGTTTGCCGATCCGAATGGCGGCGTCTTGCTTCGTTTGGCCGCTGGCGCTTTGGATCGTAATAATCGCAGCGACGACGACGACCCAGTCGAATAAGACGGTGACCGTTCAGGCCGCGTCTCTTTCTCCTTCCCTGCCGCCGAAAGAGAAAAGCCACGAGAGTGCCTCCCGGCCCGCCTCCACCGCCACAACCGCCACGACATCCGGCTCCCCGCCGTCGGGGCTGTCGGGATTGGGCCTGCCGGCCCTTCACCGCGCGCTCTACGTCGTGGCCGGCCTGGCAGGCATCGGCCTCCTCTACTATCTCGGAGGCCGCACGTTTCGGTGAGGAAGAGCGGCTTCCATACGGGTGGGGTGGGTCTAGATGACCTCTAGGCATGCCATCCAATTTGGCCGCCGCCTTTAGGATAAGGATCTACTTCAATTCAGGAGAGAGGGAGGGAGGGAGGGAAGGAAGGTAGTAAGGGAGGACAGAGGGAAGGGGTGGAGAGAGGAAGGATGGAAACAAGGAAGGAGAAATGGGAGAGGAGGAGAGGGGAGTGTGAGGAGAGGAAGGGAGAGGGGTGGAAGGAAGGAAGGAAGGAGACATGGGTGAGGAGGAGAGAGGAAGGAAGGAGAGAGGGCAGGGGTGAAGAGAGGAAGGAAGGAGAGAGGGGTGAGGAGGAGAGAGGAAGGAAGGAGAGAGGGCAGGGGTGAAGAGAGGAAGGAAGGAGAGGGGTGAGGAGGAGAGAGGAAGGAAGGAGAGAGGGGAGGGGTGAAGAGAGGAAGGAAGGAGAGAGAGGTGAGGAGGAGAGAGGAAGGAAGGAGAGAGGGGTGAGGAGGAGAGAGGAAGGAAGGAGAGAGGGGAGGGGTGAAGAAAGGAAGGAAGGAGAGAGGGGAGGGGTGAAGAGGAAGGAAGGAGAGAGGGATGAGGAGGAGAGAGGAAGGAAGGAGAGAGGGGAGGGGTGAAGAGAGGAAGGAAGGAGAGGGGTGAGGAGGAGAGAGGAAGGAAGGAGAGAGGGGAGGGGTGAAGAGAGGAAGGAAGGAGAGAGAGGTGAGGAGGAGAGAGGAAGGAAGGAGAGAGGGGAGGGGTGAAGAAAGGAAGGAAGGAGAGAGGGGTGAGGAGGAGAGAGGAAGGAAGGAGAGAGGGGAGGGGTGAAGAGAGGAAGGAAGGAGAGAGGGGTGAGGAGGAGAGAGGAAGGAAGGAGAGAGGGATGAGGAGGAGAGGAAGGAAGGAGAGGGGAGGGGTGAAGAGAGGAAGGAAGGAGAGAGGGGTGAGGAGGAGAGAGGAAGGAAGGAGAGGGAAGGGGTGAAGAGAGGAAGGAAGGAAAGGGGTGAGGAGGAGAGAGAAAGGGAGGAGAGGGGAGGGGTGAAGAGAGGAAGGAAGGAGAGGGGTGAGGAGGAGAGAGGAAGGAAGGAGAGAGGAGGGGTGAAGAGAGGAAGGAAGGAGAGAGGGATGAGGAGGAGAGGAAGGAAGGAGAGTGGAGGGGTGAAGAGAGGAAGGAAGGAGAGAGAGGTGAGGAGGAGAGAGGAAGGAAGGAGAGAGGGATGAGGAGGAGAGAGGAAGTCCTCCATAAGTTGTGAAGTTCACCTTCCATCCAGCCCAGCCCGTCAGTTGACATGCTAGCTGGGATTGATGGAGAGAGTAGTCTTAGAACATCTGAAGGGCATTCAGCTTGGCGTAAGCTTGATCTCTGTTATTCATTTCCTAATGGAGAAACTATTAGCAGCCAAGCAAGCATCCTATCTTTGTAAAGTACTGGTTCTGTTTGAAAATTATCCAGTATTAACCGGAAGTGTTAGATTGATACTAAATAGTGGCAGTTCTTGGAGATAAACCATGAGGAACACTTCAGTATGACTGCATGTGGAGCCAATTTTATATCTAGGTAGTCCTTGACTTACAACAGTTCATTTAGTGACTGTTCAGTTACAACAGCACTGAAAAAAGTGACTTAGGACCCTTTTTCACACTTGTGACCATTGCAGCCATCCCCGTGGTCACGTGATCAAAATTCAGATGCTTGGCAAGCGATCCATGTCTGTGACGGTTGCAGTGTCTTGGGGTCATGTAATCACCTTTTGTAACAACCTGTCAAGCAAAGTCATCGGGGAAGCCAGATTCACTTAACAACTGTGTTACTAACTTAACAACTGCAGTGATTCACTTAACAACTGTGGCAAGAAAGGTCACAAAATGGGACAAAACTCACTTAACAAATGTCTCAACAACATACATTTTGGGCCAATTGTGGTTGTAAGTTGAGGACTGCCTGTAGTGTCCTTATTATATATTTGTTGTTACTTAGAATGCATTGGTTAGTCTAATAAATCTAATATATATATAATATAAAGACAGGAGCTCAGTCTTTGCTCAGTTGCCTGAGACCACCTTTTTCCCCTGGAGATGTCAGCCACCATGGAAAACTGGTTGAGACCTCAGTCACTAAAGCCCAACACTGTCTGTTAGTCTAATAAACTTGATTTAACATTGCCTTTAAGGGGGAGTCCTCCAAAACTGGCAGAATTCATACAGCAATGGTACCGAAAGGCCTCTGGATCTAGATAGCTTCCGTTACTAGTTCTGGACAGGATTCCACTGTCCTAGATTAAAGTGGGCTAAAATTTGGAGGTGATCGTAATTTCCACAGTTCAGTCTCAAGGAGCAGTTGCCATCTGTGGTCAGGAAGCTTTTATACAACTGCAACTTATACATTAGTTGTGCCTGTATCAAGAGGCCGTGCTCAGGGTCACACATGCCTTCGTCACTTCCCGGTTGGGCTGTTGCAACATGCTCTACTTGAAGCTGCCCTTGAAAAGCATTTGGAAGCTGCAGCTGATCCAGATTGTGTCACACTGGACAGTTTTGGGTGTGCACCCATGTTATGCCACTACTTACTGAAGCTGTACTTTCAGTACATTTCCAGCTGCAATGTAAGGTGCCAGTTATGGAGCCAGGGTACTTGAGAAGTCAATAGTCTCCCATCTGTCTCACTAGATCAGGGGTCTTGAAACTTGGCCTTTTTATGATTTGTGGACTTTGTCCACAAGTCATAAAAGGGCCAAGTTTCAAGACCCCTGCACTAGAGATAGCAAAATGGGCCTCCAGGACGTCCTGTAAAGCCGTGTCTTTTTATGGAACAGTGTCGTTTTATGTTGTGCCTCCTTAAGTCAGAGGACCTACCCTGTGGAACAACTTCCCCTTGAGATTTAGATGGCTCTGATCCTGTTGGCCTTGTGCTTTGAAAATTTGATTACATTTTTTTTGCTGGTTTTATATATAAGTTCCTGTCTTGCGCTTTGTTAGCCATGTGGAGTTAGCTGAGGAAGATGGCCAGTCATATGGATCTGTGAAGTAAATTTGTGCATAAATTCTGCAACTGATTGTAGGCTTATTTCATAGGACCAGGAAACCTCCACGGAAAAAATACGGACTTCTGTCCAACTCAGAAGATCCCATGGAGATGGCTTCTCTCGAAAGCGACGAAGATACGGTATTTGAAATCAGGAATTTGAGACGGTGAGAATCAGTTTCTCTGTGTGTTCTTTAGTTTGCTGCAGCAACACAAATGATTCCTAGTGACAGGGCTGCAGGATATTGTGATTGGATTGCAATGAATTATAGATTCTTTGCATGTTAATTACTTTTTGCCTATTTTGTTCAGGGCTGGAGACCTTAAGGCCCTTCCAATTATGTTTGTTTGCATCAGCCTTTGCTAGCCTGGATTATGATGTTTAATTCGATAGCTTTAATACTTGAACAGAATTTAATTTATATCGGTTTCCTAGACATTATGTGGTTTGATTGTACTATTTTTTTTGTAATTTTTTAAATTGCAATTTGTCTAGAGTTATCCAATTGAGAACGGCAGCTGTATTAATCAAATTAATAAATAAACCAGGCAATTTCAAATCAAGAAGACATGGAAATGTAATGCTGTGTATATTGACTCAGAAGTAAGTTCTGTTGAAACTAATGGATCACATTGAACCATGGTTAGTCCGTAGAAACTGTTTTCTGTTTGTACTGTTGAGCTAAGCGTTCAGCTTTTTTCTCTGGTCAAGTTATGGAATTGGGAGTTAACTTCAGTCTTTGTTCATAAAAATACGTATTGCCCTTCAGAATTTCTTACCTTTTAATAACAATTTTAAATCTTTCCCATTTATTTTGGACATTCTAGCAAATGAGAACAGGCTACCTCTTAAGTCTGTCCAGAGTAATTTATTTCATTTTTTAAAAAAAAATGATTTATCACTTGAATTGCCACGATGTGGACCGATCTGTAATTTATCTTTTTCCAATACTAAAATGTTTGTATTTTAATATTAAAACTTACATACCGCCCAATTCCAAGCAACTCTTATTAGTATTTAAAGTTTCAAAGGGGGGTTTATAGCACATGAAAGTCAGCTTAGGTGATTCTGAGCTAATCACCAGGAGACTGTGAGTTCTAGTCCTTCCTTAGCCATGAAAGCCAGCTGGGTGACTTTGGGCCAGCCCCCCCCTCCCTCACCCCCACCCACTCGGGTTGTTGTCATGCGGAAAATAGGAGGAAGAAGGAGTATTAAACATGAGCAGTACCTTGAGTTGTTTATAAAAATACTAGAGGGAGGGACAGAGGAGCATGAGGATGCTCTGAATCTCTTCCTCACCTTTTCTGCTTTTCCAGAGCTGAGCAACTGTTTCCCTTCTGTCCCTTCTCAAGGCCGGAGCTAAATTAGGCTGTGCTGAAAAATCCTATTAATCCTCAGAGTAATCTGAGACTCAAAATTATGCAGTGACAGGAGAGCAATCCCAACTCAAGAGAGGCGCACTTAATTCAAGCTAAGAATCCTGATCGCTTTGGATGTCATTAGATATTATTCCACATAAGTGGAATAATATACAGAATTGCAGCTGCAGCTAATTATCTGGCTTCCTGCAGTGAACAGAAGTCTCCTTTAGGCAAGGAAGCTTTCCACTAAACGGTAGCTTTTAACCAATACGATTAAACACCCGTGGTAAATTTTGGTAGAACATGGCTTTGACTAAATTGTTTGCTACTAAAACGCCTATCTACGGTGATGAAAGGATGTTCTCAATGAACGTCGTTTATGCTGTCTTTTAGGATGCGTGGTCTGATTGGACACATTAAAGAAAATAAAACACAACAGCACCTCAGCAATTAAGATTGCTCAGTTGAAGCACTGCAACTGTTATGCCTGTTGACATATAGGCTAAGCCACCTAACGCAGGGGTGTCCAACCTTTTTGGATTGGCGGCCTGATGGGAGGGAGAGTCAGGCACCTTAAGTGCGCAGGCACAAACGTGAATGTGGCCACAGGTGCACCACGCAAACGGGGCTGTGAGCATGCACGTGAGGCTCTCAGTAATGGTGACGCCTTTGTGAGGTTTGTTGTAGCACCGCTGCTGCCAGGCTCATGGCGATGCTACCGCTGGCGCAAGGCTCGCACTGCAGCCCGCAGCGATGTTGCCCCCGGCGCGAGGCTCGTGCCCCCGTCCCTGTGCAAGTCTTGCGCTGCGGCCTGCAGCAATGCCACCCCGGTGTGAGGATTGCGCCACCACCCCCGTGCAAGGTTCGCGGTGTGGCCCGCAGTGATGCCATCCTGGCATGAGGATTGTGCTGCTACCCCACGGAAAGATCGTGTTGCGGCCTGGAGTGATGCCCCAGCAGGTGGTTTGCGCTGCCACCCCTGTGCGAGGACAAGGTTTGTGGAAATGCTGCCACCTGTGCGTGGTGTGGCGCTGCCGCCCCACGCGCAACATTCATGGCAACGCTGCCGCCCGCACAATATTAGCAGTGCTGCCACCTCCCAAACAATACTTGCAGCAGCAGTGGCACACAGGGTGTGTGTGAGCACGCACGTATGCACTGCCCAGTTACTCACATGGCCCGGTGGTCAAGAGGCCACGGCCCAGTAGTAGGCACGGCCCATAGGCTGGGGACCTCTGCCCTAATGGATGATTGATGTTAAGACTGGAAAGATGAGAAACACATGGAAATGGGAAAAAAAGATTAACTAAATGCTAAAAGTTGTTTGAATATTGGCAGAACTGGTATCTCAGTGGGAACAAAGTTGCACAGCATTTCTGAATTGAAAAATTACCCTCTTGCTGTACAGATAGCCCAGGGGCAGGCAACCTTGGCTCTTTTATGACTCTTGGACTTCAACTCCCAGAACTCCTGAGCCAGCATAAAAGAGCCAAGGTTGCCTACCCCCGAGATAGCCCTTGACTTACAATTGGTTGCTTAGCAATGGTTCAAATTTAGGGTGGACTTTTCTGAGGGCTACTTATGAGCTGGATTTGAAGTCCCAACGCCTCCTGTAGTCACGTGGCTGACCATGGGAAAACTTGGCAGCTGGGTCACATGGCTCTTTTGCAGCATCCATTGATCGTGTGACCACATTTTATGACGGCTTTGCTGAAAACTGTGCCAATAGCAAACCTCCGTTTTGCTTAATGACTACAGCACCCACTTTATGACTGGCATTTGCTTAACGGCTATTGCAAAAAAAGGTCAAGCTGGGTCAGTCATCCGTCCGAGCTGTTTTGGGACTGTCACAAGTTATGGCTATGATGGGCAGGTTCCATTTATGGTCATAAGTCCACAACTACCTATATAATGTCTACTCACTGAATTAATCTTGAAGAGCAGGGATCTTCAAACTTGGTCTTTTTATGACTTCTAGACTTCAACTCCCAGAATTCCTCAGCCAGGCGAGGAATTCTGGGAGCTGAAGTCCACAAGTCATAAAAGGGCCAAGTTTGAAGACCCCGTCTTAGAGGAACAAAAAAAGATCTTTGAAGCAGATCCTGATGTTTAAGTAAGGACACCTGTCCTGAGTTGCAATGGTCTTTCAAATAATCTGATCCTAATTTTTTTTTTAAATTGGTTGAAAGGTTTAAGTGCAAATTTCTGAGCAGTCAAAGTGGCTGTTTTGTTTGGAGGCACAATTGTCTCCTAACAATCTGCACATTTCAAAAATACAATCTAAAGCAGACAAGCCGTCAAACTTGTGACGTCATGCAATGTATCAGGACAGTTTTGCCATATCAATTACTACAGGCATAGTTTAATCACATTTTAATTTTTGTATCCTGTTTTTTATTATGTATTGCCCTGTTCACCGCCCTGAGTCCTTCGGGAGAAGGGCGGTATACAAATTAAATTATTAAATTAAATTAAATTGCCAGTAATGGTGTGATGCGTCTGGCTGGGCCGGCAGTTTGACACCCCTGATCTAAAGCAAGGGTCTTCAAACTTGGCCCTTTGATGACTTGTGGACTTCAGCTCCCAGAATTCCTCAGCCAGGCATGCCTGGCTTTGGAATTCTGGGAGTTCAAGCCCACAAGTCATCAAAGGGCCAAGTTTGAAGACCCCCTGATGTAAAGGCACAAACCAATCCACTCTTAACTGCAAGTAGGACTTTGACTTGTAAAGTTGCACACAGCTTGATGTCAGCTGAGCACATTTAGTCCAGCTGGCGCTAAACCTGAGCTTACCTTAAAAGGCAGCCTGTTAGTGAATTGAGTGCAGTAGTTGAGTCTAATGCTATTCCTTTGTTTCCTAGGTGATATTAGGCCTTGTGGTTTTTTCCAGCTTGACCAGAGAAGACGCAGATTCACCAATGGAAGAAACGTCAACCTCTGTCACTTAAAATAATAATAATAATAATAATCCTGAAGTTTCTTGCGATGTGAAAACCTAGCAGCAGCGTGAAACTTTCTCTTCCCTTCCCTTGAACAGGAGAACTGTCGTGCAGCCTCCACAGTGAACGTATCTGCCTGGAGTTGCAGAATTGCAGAAAAAATTTTTTTACAAGGGTTTCCCGGGGTGGGTTTTTTTCCTACCTTGCTAACCAATTTGGGACGAGCGGCTAAGATGCAAAGCTACCAATTGGCAGTTTGGAGCGGGTGCCGGCTGCTGTCGCTTCAGCTGGGATCTTTCTTATAAAAGGAAGTTGGACCTTCTTTTAAGAGTTTGGAAGATTCACGCGTGCACTTTGTGGCATATGGCCGCCCTGAGGAAAAAGCCTGCGGCTCCAGGTGAGGTGTGGCGCATCGGAGGACACCCGAGCAAGGCCAAGTCACTCACCAGCTTCTGCGTTGAGGAACTGCAGGCTGCCCACCTCGTTCGGCCTCTGCCTGGATCTCCTGTTCTACTTTCCTTTGGTTGTGTCACTGAGGGGAAAAAAAAAGTTACTGTCTGCTTTTGAATCTGGTTGTTTGTGAAGCAATATCATTCTACAAATTGCTGGAGCAAGAAACATATGCAAGCAGTTAAGTTACTCTGATGATTACAAACACGGTGCTGGCACCTGGTTAATTTTTGCAAAAGAAATTTGTTTTCCTTTACGGCTGATTCCATTTCAGTGACCCTGTTCAGGGCTCAACTTGATCCACGCTGGCCATCCCTTCTTCTCCCAGGGAGAAGTAACACAAAACCACAATAGATTGCTTAACGATTGGAAAAAAACGTGTTTACAGTGAGGGATAGCAGAAAATGCACCATTAGCATCTTAAAAACGTAACCTTAAGGTGTGTGTGTGTGTGTGTGTGTGTGTGCGCGCGCGTGCGCGCGCAGGCTGGGCAAATAGCTGCAGACAAAAATACATAAAACCTGGCTCTTCCTGGTTAGATAGGAAAGATTTCCCAAATAAATTAATCCGGGACATCTTGAACATTTAATTCATTGTAGTTCTTTCCTCTTTCACAGTGATCATATGACAAGCCAGTCAGTAATATTTCCAGTTAAATACAGAATATTGTTTTGGAAAAGATAGTACTTGGAGAAATAAGAACTGGATGTGTTTTTGTTCAGCCCAATAAGTGAGCAGTAATACGAATCTGTTATTGCAGCATTTCTCAACCTTGGGAGCTTTAAGGCATGTGGGCATCAACTCCCGAGAAATCTGGGAGTTGAAGTCCACATGCCTTAAAAGTTCCCAAGGTTTACTGCATCTGGCCAGTAACAGAGATACTACGTGTCCTCAAATAAAAATCTTTCTTGGGACCCAAGAAATCAGCAGTGTTTTAATTACCGAACTGCGAGATGATCAGTCAGGCATTTTTCCTTTCGTGGTTTATTGGGACCAGCTGCTGTTCGGATGGGAGGGTTTTTTTTGTTTTTTTAATGATTTTAAGACAGTAAACCTGTATTAAAACAATGCAATAAAATGTTTTCACTTTTAAAAATAAAGCAGGGTAAGAGAGCACCTCTGTGTTAAAACTGTGACGCTTGTGGGATTTTTTTTTTCCGTTGCTGTTGTTTCCAGAGAGAGAAAAACCCAAAATTCTTCAGTTAATCAATAATAAATACCCCTCTCCTGCTTGCTGTGTCTTCTTCAAACCTGGGATTAAAAAAAATGTTTTGTGGATCTGCAAGTGAGCCGGTTTGTGTTTGTTGAAATCGTGAAAAACAACCTTTACCAAAGGGTGAACTCCAGATATCTTGGGTTGCAACTCTCCCCCCCCCACTCCTCACCGCCGGTGTACAGGTCGTCCTCGACTCACAACTATTTGTTTAGTGACCATTTGAAATTACTATGGCACTGGAAAAAAGGTGAGGACCGTTTTTCAGGCTTACAACGGTCGCAGCGTCTCCATAACCAGGTGATCAAAATTAAGGATGCTTGGCAACTGGCTCATATTTATGATGTGCTCTGGGGTCATCTGACCACCCTTTTACAACCTGACAAAGTCAGTGGGGGAAGCCACATCCACTCAACAACTGTATTCCTGACTTCACAACTGCAGTTGATTCACTTAACTGTGGCAAGAAAGGCTGTAAGTCGGAGCAAAACTCACTTAACAACTGTCTCCCTTAGCAACAGAAATATCCGTCGTAAGTTGAGGACTACCTCTAGGCAAATTCCTTTTCTGGGATGGCCGTAGGGCAGTGTTTGTCATCCTTGCCAACTTTTAAGTTTATGAGCAGTATTTTGAGGATCTCTACCTTGTCTCAAAAGCTATCGGGAGATGCATTTATTCCATGGTTATTCCCATCCCTTCTTTCCAGCACTCTTTATGGGTCCTTGATGCTCTTATGATTTTTAATAAAAACCGCTAGAGAGTGATGACAGCCAGGGCATCAAGATCACATGAAGTCTTAATACCACTTGACAGTGCTTTGGTTAAGGCCACACTTGGAATACTGCATCCAGTTTCGGTCACCACGATGTAAAAAAAGATGTTGAGACTCTAGAAAGAGTGCAGAGAAGATCAACAAAGATGATCAGGGGAGTGGAGGCTAAAACAGATAAGAAACGATTGGTGGAATTGGGTAGGTCTAGTTTAAGGAAGAGAAGGACGAGGGGGGACAGGATAGCCGCGTTCCAATATCTCAGGGGCTGCCCCAAAGAAGAGGGAGTCAAGCTATTCTCCAAAGCCCCTGAAAGCAGGACAAGAAGCAACGGATGGAAATTAATCAAGGAGAGAAGCAACCTAGAACTAAGGAGAAATTTCCTGACAGTCAGAACAATTAACCAGTGGAACAACCTGCCTCCAGAAGCTGTGAATGCTCCAACACTGGAAGTTTTTAAGAAGAGACTGGGCAGCCATTTGTCTGAAATGGTATAAGGTTTCCTGCCTGAGCAGGGGGTTGGGCTAGATGACCTCCAAGGTCCCTTCCAACTACTACTACTACTACTACTTCTTTATTATTATTATTATTATTATTATTATTATTATTATTATTATTATTATTATTATTATTATTATTATTATTATTATTTTATTATTATTATTATTATTATTATTATTATTTTATTATTATTATTATTATTATTAAAACCTACCGAAATGTTGTTGCTGAGAGTATGGAGGTCACAGTGCCCTGACTTAGCCTCCCTAGAGGTTGCAATTTCAACCTCTTTGTTCTTGTGGGTGACAATTTTCTATGCAGGTAGTCCTTGACTTACGACCACAATTGAGCCCAAAATTTCTGTCGCTAAGTCAGAAATTTGTTAAGTGAGTTTTGCCCCATTGCACACCCTTTCTTGCCACACTGCAAGAAAGGGTGAATCACTGCAGGTGTCAAGTTAGTAACATGGTTGTTAAGTGGATCTGGCTTCCCCATCCAGCTTGCTTGTCAGAGGTTTGCAAAACCTGATCACGTGACCCTGGGACACAGCAACCGACATAAATACATGCCGGTTGCCAAGCGTCTGAATTTTGATCACATAACCATGGGGGATGCTGCAGTGGTCATAACTCTGAAAAACGGTCACAAGTCACTTTTCTCAGTCCTATTGTAACTTCAAACGGTCACTAAACGAACTGTTGTAAGTCGAGGACCACCTGTATTTGTCGGGACAGTTTGGCCAAACGCTTCCTGCATTTCAAAATCTTTAAAAAGTTACTCTTTTTAAAAGGAACCTTGCTGGGGCACTGCCTACAATGCAGCGTTGCAGGTGAACTCTGCCCACAGCCCAGAGTTCGTCCCTGATAGGCTCAAGGTTGACTCGTCCTTCCATCCTTGCAAAGTCGTTAAAACGAGGAGACGGATTGTTGGGGGCTATACGCAAGTGAAGTTTACATTGTAAACCACTTGTGAGAGCGCTCTAGTCCAGGGGTAGACAACCTTGGCTCTTTTGTGACTCGTGGACTTCAATTCCCAGAATTCCCGAGGCCAGCCATGCTGAGGGGAAAGGGAGAGGTTTCCAAGCTGAGCCATGCTGGCTCAGGAATTCTGGGAGTTGAAGTCCAAGAGTCATAAAAGGTTGCCTACCCCTGCTACAGAGGTCCCCAACCTTTTGGACACCAGGGACCGATTCTGTGGAGAGAGTTTTTTCCGTGGACCGGAGGGTGTGTGTTTTCGTGTGCTGCCTGCATCTCATGGATGGGGTTTTGCTTGTTTGTGCTGACCAGTTGTACTGGCATGCTGCGGCCCGGTACTGGTCTATAGCCCAGGGGTTGGGGACCCCTGCTCTAAAGCAATATGGAGCTGTGTATGTCTTTCCAGTGTTATTGCTACTGCTACTCCCTCCATACTGAGATGTAGTATGTCAGAAGAAAATGCTCCGATAATTCCGAGCTGCTACTTTTCAGTTCTGAATGTTTTCAGGCAAATTAGTCACAGCTGCATTCATGTACCAAGCCATGGTTTCTTTCCATCATGGTTTGTCTAGTTTAATGAATCATGGTTTATTAGTTTAATAAAAAGGACTAGGGTTGTCATGATAGCAGCGTTCCAATATCTCAGGGGCTGCCCCAAAGAAGAGGGAGTCAAGCTATTCTCCAAAGTGCCCGAAGGCAGGACAAGAAGCAACGGATGGAAACTAACCAAAGAGAGAAGCAACCTGGAACCAAGGAGAAACTTTCCTGACAGAACAATTAACCAGTGGAACAACCTGCCTCCAGAAGCTGTGAATGCTCCAACACTGGAAGTTTTAAAGAAGATACTGGACAGCCATTTGTCTGAAATGGTATAGGCCAGGGTTTCCTGCCTGAGCAGGGGGTTGGACTAGATGACCTCCAAGGCCCCTTCCAACTCTTTGCTATTCTCAGAATTCCGCAGCCTGTTTCTGGGACTTGAAGTCCTCACATCTGAAAAGCTGTCAAGGTTGAGAAACAGGGCTCTGAAGGATTTGATAAGAGCCAAAGGACAGAACTAGCTAAACTCAAGGTCTAGTTTTCCTAAAAATCAGGTTAAAAAAACAAACAAAACAAAACACAAAATCTGGTCACTTTTCATTCAGCCACGGTTTATTTCTTTCTGGCAATCTGCTCTTTTTCACCCAAATGAAATGAACCTTTATTGTCAAAGTACAACCATGTGTACATTGAGATTAGCTGAGCCTCCCTTTGTGCTCCCACCCCACAACACACAGTGACAACAAACCCCTCCATCTTACTACACCATGTGAACCAACTACACCACACACCGGCCTCCCAAGTCAATACTGCATAAAATTCACAAAAGTTATTTCTCATTCAAAAGCCTAACAGCCCACGGATAGAAGCTGTTTTTCAGCCTGTTGGTGCGGCTGGCTATACTCCTATATCTCCTACCCGATGGTAGGAGAGTAGAGAGATACCGACCAGGGTGTGAGTCAAAAGATGGCTCTTCTAAAGAGCACTCTCTTCCCCCCCTTTTCCCAGAGCTCAAAGCTATTTTCCTAGCATCAAAAAAAAAATATTTTTTTTAACTAATTATCCTAATGAAGTCAGGGGAGACCTGGTGTTTCTCTTGCTAAAAGAATACGAAATGGGGTGGTTGTTCTTTTATTATTATTATTATTATTATTATTATTATTATTATTATTATTATTATTATTATTATTATTATTGTTGTTGTTGTTGTTGTTGTTGTTGTTATTATTATTATTACTATTACTATTATTATTATTATTATTATTTTATTATTATTACGGCTAAAAAAGCAAATACCCCTATGCCTTTTCTTCTTCTTTTTTGACATTGATTTGTAAAGAGATGATCCGTCTCTAGTTTCTTAATTCATCACCTTCCTTTCTACCAAGTCCACATCCCAATCTGAAAAAAATCTTTTAATGAAATGGATGGGAGGGGGAGATGTGTGTGTGAGAGAGAGAGAGGGAGGGAGGAGGAGAGAGAGGAGAGGGGGAGAAGAGAGGGAGGGAGAGAGAGGGAGGGAGGAGAGAGAGAGAGAGATCACCTGTTTTTATTGTAGAGA